>NW_026596166.1:11186207-11188284 GCF_907164565.1 Psammomys obesus | reverse complement strand
CCTTCCTTCCTTCCTTCCTTCCTTCCTTCCTTCCTTCCTTCCTTCCTTATTAAATATTAATAATCAACAACAAGTAAGTTTACTGTGCTTCATTACAGAGTCTAGGTGAGGGGTTACTGAGATAAGTGGACACTCCTCCAACTGGCCACACCTGAAGAGCCTTACCCAGGAGGGATGAGGATGTCTCTCCCCATTACTAACCACAGATGGAGACCCTGAAGTCTTCCTTGGCCTTTTATACTGTAGCCTTTGCCCCAGGCTGTGTGTAGAGTAGCCAGGTGGTAGGGAATAGCTGGAGAGAACCTCATGTCCTGTTCCTCAATTCTATTCAGTGGGTGTAACCCATCAGTCAAGCAGCCAAGTGGGATGATCTTTCACAAGGGGGGGGGGCTACAGCTGAACTCCCCAGATGGCAGCTGCTTGGCTCTGAGGGCAATCACAATAACACCTGAGAGAGGGTTAATTGTCAAAATATATAAACTCAAGAAACAAAGATTAAACAACCCAGTTAAAATGGGCTATAAATCCGAGCAGAGAGTTTTCAAAAGAAGAAATAAAACGGTTAAGAAATATCTCAAAAAATGTTTATCATCCTTAGCAGTTAAAGAAATGGGAATTAAAACAACTTCAAGATTTGATTTTTAGTCCAGACTGAATGGCTAAGAGGAAGAAAAGAGCTGACAATAAAAGCTGGTGAGGATGTGGGGTTCCCCACTCACTGTTGGTGGAACTGCAAATTGGTGCAGCCACTGTGCAAACCACAGAGAATTCTTGAGAAGCTAAAAATGATTGTATCGGATGACCCAGCTAATCGCACTCGTTGGCATGTATGTGCCTGAAGGACCCAACGGCCGACTGCACATGTTTCACTGCTGCTCTAACCACAAAAGCTAGGAAACAGCTGAGATGTTCCCAACTGATGGAGGGATAATGAAAACTCGGTACGTATACACTATGGAATGCTATTCAGCCGTAAAGAAAAACGAATTCATGAACTTTGTAGGTAAATGAAAGGAACTAGAAAATACTACAGTGAATGAGAGGACCCAGAAAGGCACCTGTTTTTTTCTCATCTGTGGTTCTTGGCTCCAAATCTTCAGGTATGAGTATTTAACCTAGTGTAACCTTAAACACCAGAAAAGTAAAAAAGGGACCGTAGGAGGCCGGTGTGAGGAGGACCCCAGAGAAAATAGCAGGCTGTGGGTGGTATGAAAGGAGAAGTGGGAGATGGTAGGGGTTTACGTGGGGAAGGACAGAAAAGGAGAGGAGGAATAAGGAACACCAAGGATGCTTTAAAATGCCACAGGGAATCACATTATCTTATATACACCAACATTTACATATAATAAAGTCTATGTGTTTGTGTGCGTATGTATTTGGATGAAGTTTAGTAAATTAAATTTTAAAAGTTATTTTATGTACACCTAAAATTATACATAACAAATATACGTGTTTGTGTTTGTATGTCTGTGTGTGTGTGTATGTGCGAAGTAATGAAGTTAACAGTTATATCACTTGTAACAATGTCTCCCCCAAGAGTTGTAAACTTATAAAAAACCCAGAGCCAGGCATGAAAAATCTTTTAAGTTACAGAAAGTTCAAAATACTCCCAAAATAATATAGGCTGTTATTGTCGCCCTTGGTTGCCTCCAAGAAGTCTTTATTGTGACACTATTTAAAATTTTTTTTTGTGCACCATGTATGTGGGCCCTGCTGAGGCCAGAAGCCATGACATGTCCTGGAACTGGTGTCTCAGGAGGTTGTGAGTCGCCTGATGATGTAGCTCTGGGAACTGAACTCATTCCCTCTGAGCCATCTCTCCAGCAGCAACACTGAATTGAAAACCTTCAGAATTCTACTTATTTGATTTAGATCCCAAGAAATTCCCGGTAAGCGTGTTGTTGTAAATAGGTTCTGGTGTGAGTCAACTCAGAATCTGAAAAATATTCTTGAACGTTGCCTTTGAGGAGATACACAGTGTAAACAAAGAAATGCTTTTTCTTACTTCCTGTGTAGGGACTAAAGAACTCGTGTGTGTGTGTGTGTGTGTGTGTGTGTGTGTGTGTGTGTGTGTGTG
>NW_026596166.1:11146154-11186197 GCF_907164565.1 Psammomys obesus | reverse complement strand
GTGTGTGTGTGTGTGTGTGTGTGTGTGTGTGTGTGTGTGTGTGTGTGTGTGTGTGTTTGACCAGATCTCTTTGTAGCCCAGGCTGGCTTCAGTCATGGCAGCCCTACTGTCTCAGCCCCTAGAGTGCTGGGGTTAAAAGTAACTTCATTTGCAAAATATCTTCATTTGGAAATTTGATTGCTCTGTAGATAAAATTTCGGTGACTTAGTTATAGTCATTTTTACGTTTCTTCCAAAATTATGTCAGGTAACAAAAATTCGTGTTAAAGATATTTTAAATTTTATTTTTAGGCAAACTTTATTATTTTAAAAAAAAGTCTTGCAAATAAATATATCGCATACCAAAATTAACCAGACCCAAAGTCCATATAGCTTAATGGACTTATAGAGATAGACCTGGTAGTCAAAAGGGAAACTGTGAAGCTTCCCATTAAATCTTACAATTTCGGGGGCTGGAGAGATGGCTTGGAGGTTAAGGCTCCATCTTAATAATAGGCTGAGACCGCTCTATTGGAACACTTTCTGTATGATGAAGACTCAGAGCATTTAGAGCCGCTGGGAACACACACGGCAGGAAGATACAACTATCCTCTGCGGCCTGACTCGGAGCAGGGCGGGTTGTTCTTAATACCCAGGCTTATTATTTCTTCAGGTGGAGGCTGGGGCTGAGCCATTCTCTCTGGCTAGGGGCTGCTGCCCGGAACAGCCTGACTCAATTCCTCAGGACCTGAGGCTATCATCCAGCAAGAGTATTCCACTTTTTATATACACCAAGTTTTCATTGCTCATTCATCTGTCAGTAGGCAACTGGATTGATTCCAAGTCCTTGCTATTATGATTAAAGTGTGACTAAACACGGGTGCGAACAGTTCTGTGGTAAGATACAGTGTTCTCTGCGTCTATGCCCCAGAGGGAAACTGGTGGGTCGTCCGATAGTTCTATTTTTAATTTTTAAAGAAATCTCCAAACTGACTTCTACGCCCTGTGTCTGCTTCCTCCTCAGGGTTGGACACTGAGCTGGACGGGAGGAAGCTTTGCTGGGGCAGGTGGGCGCAGCGCAGGATCTCAGTGGGCCTTCTCGGGGAGACAGCTTCACTGAGACAGCTTTTTTAATTGGAGGCGGGGACAAAGGCTATTTAGCCCTTTGGGGAGTGGGTAGAGGCTATGGGGTGAGTGGACATCGTTGGCCAGGGCTAAGGTGCTGGGAATGACTTATTTGCATGAAGAGGGATCCTGGGTGCTTGCTGGACATGACCTTTTAAGGACAGACGAAGTTTGGCCTGAAACCTGGCTGCCAGGCTACGTGACTACCTCAAGGGTTGCCGAGGTGGGAGCCGTAAAGCTGTGTGCGCTCAGGCATGCAGCCCCAGGGAAGGGAGGAAACAGTCCTGCTCCCGTGGGCCTCAAGATTTGTGGGGTTTGGACATGCCTCCACCTCACTCTTGCTCCAGGCTGGCTACCCTGGTTGTGTAGGACATCCTGGCCCCACACTTTCACAATGGCTGTATTAATCTGCATCTCCACAAAGAGCGAATAAAAGTTCCTTTCTCTCCACATCCTCTCCAGAGTTTGCTGTCACATTTGTTGATGATAGTCATTCTGACTGGGGTGAGGCTCTATTTCTAGGTAGTTTTAATTTGCATTTCCCTGATGGCTAGGTCCATTGAACACTTTTAAAAATAGTTATCGGTCATTTGTGTTTCCTTTTTTTTTTTTTTTTTTAAACTGTCTATTCAGTTCATTTGCCTATTTGTTGATTCAGAGTTTTATTTCCTTGGTGTTTAGTTGCTTCAATTCTTTGTAAATTCTGGATACCAGCCCCGTGCCTGAAGCGTAGCTGGTAGAGATGTTCTCCCACGCTGTGGGCTGTTGGTGGGTTCCGCTGACTGCTTCCTTTGCTGTCCAGAAACTTGATTTTTTTCATGTCATCTCATCTGTTGATGCTTGGGGCTAGTTCCTGTGTTATAGGTCCTCTATTAAAAAGGCTCTATGTTCCCCAATATCCTGAAAGGGATCCCTGGTGTTTTCCTCTAAAATTTTTAGTGCTTTGGGTTTTAAATTAAGGCCTTTGATTCACTTTGAATTGATTTCTGTACAAGGCGACAGATAATCCACAGGGAGAAACCCAGCTCGGCCAGCGACATTTGTTAAACATGCTACCTTTTATCCAGTGTGCATTTCTTCCTCCTTTGTCAAAAAGTGAGTGGGCCCAGCTTTGCTGTTTTATTTCCGGGTCCTCTATGCGAACCCATTGGTCTCTCTGTCTATTCTTATACCAGCACCAGGCCGTCTTTATCACTGCAGCTCTACAGTATAAATTGAAGTTGGGTATTGCGATGCCTCTAGTATTGTCCTTCTGCTTCTGTATTGCTTTGGCTATTTGTGGTCTTTTCTGATTCCATATGAACTCTTGTATTATTTTTTTCTAAATCTGTGATAAAGGACATGGGAATTAAAGATTTTCACAATTTAGTGTATTTTTCCTATTTCGCCTTTCACTGCTTTCAAAGCTGGTAATCCATAAGCAGTATAACTAATCTTTGGAAACATTTTAAAATCGCTTTATCTGTACAGGTCTTAATGTAGGTCTGTGCACCACATGAACACTTAGTGACCCTGGAGCTTAGAAGTGGGCAATGGTCCATGGAGAGCTGGTGTTACAGCTTGCTGTAAGCTGCTACGGGGGTGCTTGGGAATTGAACCCAGGTCCTCTGGAATAGCAGCCAGCACTCTTGACCCCTGAGCCATCTCTCCAGCTCCCATCACTTAACATTACATTTTCTTTTGTAGTCAGCTTTACAGAAGAAACTTTGCTAGAAATGGGGCTGGGGGGTGCAGCTCAGTTGGGAGAATGTGTAGCATGTACAAGGCCCCAAGTTTAGTCCTGGATAAATCCAGGGTGGTGGCACACACCTGGCATCCCAACACTTGGGAGGTTTAGGCAGGAAGATCAGAGGTTCGTGGTCACCCTTGGATACATGGTAGTTTTGAAACCAGCCTGGGCTTATTTTCCTTGAAGTCATTTTTTCACAAATCTCATGTACCAGCCTGGGCAATCCTTGTGTCTAACCTTCTTCTACCCCACCCACTCCTATCTGAAAGGGAAGGCACCCTGTGACTGTTCTGCATAGGACAGACAAGGCTACAGGGCATCCAGGATGTGGTCTATCTTCCTGACCACCTTTAAACTTTCCTGAGATGAGGCTTTCATTTTTTTGTACACATGCCCTTGCTGAGTTCGCCAGCCACCAGCCACTCAGCCTCCTCCACTGACACACACATCTCTCCTTGGCCTGCACAGATGGGCCTTCCATCTTCAGCCTTCTGCCTGGACTACAGCAGGAAGTCTCATCACAGCCTTGTGCTCGCTTTCCAGTTTCTTTTTGACACTCTCAAGAATGGCGGTGGCCCAGCACTGTTTGTACCAATTGACCGTCTCGTGGAAGCGGCAGCAGAAGCCTAGCTTCTTGGGGACCAGGGCCAAGAGTGGCTCTGTGATGTAGGCCACCTTCATCCATTTCTGGGGCAGGGTCCTCTGGAATGCCTAAGTCCAGGCAGACCATGAAAAACAGGATGGAGGGTGGCCGCCCCCAACAGCATGTATACCCTGCTCACGTATGTCCCCAAAGTGCTGCTCGGCCAGATTTTTCTCTTTCACCTGTTTTATTTAAAAAAAAAAATATATATATATATATATATATCCATTAACTTCTGTGTGTGCATGTGGGTATATGGGTGTAGGTGCCCAGCTGTGTGTGTGTGTAGGACAGAGTTGGACGTCCTTCTCGATGACTCTCTGCCTTCTTATTGTCATTTTCATCTTTTAAATTTACCATTGGAGTGTGCTCATGTCACAGTGGAGGTCAGGGGACAGCTCTGTGGAGCCGGTCCCCTCATTCCACTTCGCCTGGTGTGATGGTTAATTTTAGCTGTCAACTTGACTATGACCAGAAGCAGCTGGACACTCCTGGGAGAATTTTCTTGATTGGATTATCTGAGGTCAGAAAACCCACTCTAAATTTGTACCGTACCTTCTGGTGGCAGCCCACATAAAAGAACATGGGAGAAGGAAGGTTTTGCTCCTTGCCTGCTTGCCCTCCGTCTTGCTGGAAGCTCATCTATCCTGCTGCTAAGATCCTCTGCTGGTACTAGAACCTGCTTCTTCAGGATTCCAACAGGGACTGAAGTCTGGCAGCTCTCCAGGAATCCTCTGGGACTCAAGCACCAGGCTGGGACTGCTGAGATTCATTCGGTCTCATTGACTCAACAACTACTCCATCCTTGACCTCCCCATTGGGAGACTTCCATTGTTGGACTCCTCAGACCACAGCCTGTAAACCTCCCTAATAAATCATATATGTATGTGATATACATATATATGTATATAAGCGTGTATATGATATACATATATGAATATATATGCATTTATACACACTAATCCTATCAGTTCTGCTTCTTTACATAGCTGATTAATACACCGGGGTTCAGGGGTTCAGGTCATTAGGCCCGTGCAGTGCTTTTAGCCACTAAACCATCTTGTAAGCCCTCAGCCTCACTTTTTGAGGCAAGGTCTTTCTTTGATCCTGGAGCTTGCTGACTGTGTAGGACTGGCTGGCCAATAAGCCTCATTGGTCGTCTCATCTCCACACCTCAGTGCTTGGACTGCAGATGTATAACTTTTGGGTGCCAGGAATCTGAATTCAGTTTCTTCTGCCTATACCGAAAGTATTTTATCCACGAAGCCATCTCCCCAACCCTTCTGTTTCGCTTTTGCAGCAGGGTCTCAAGTAGCTGAGGCTGATCCTCCTGCCTCCACCTCCCAAGTACAGGGATTGCAGGGATAGACCACTACAACTGTTGTTTGAGGCAGAGTTTCATGCAGCCTAGGCTGGCCTTCATCTCGCTACGCAGTCAAGGATAACCTTCAATTTCTGTTCCTCTTGTTTCCATCTCCCAAGTGCTAGGATTGCAACCCTGCCATGTCCAGTTTATGTGCCGCTATAGGTTGAACCTAGAACTCCATGCATGCTGTTCAAGCACTCTACTTAGTGAGCCGCAGCCTCAGCTCCCCACTGTAACAGGGCCTCAGACCTTAGCACAACAGACTCCATGACGGAAGTGCCCAGCGGGCCATAAAACTCAGCATGTAGACAGCACAACTTGTCAAAATAAAAAACAAAACAAAACAAAAGACCTAATCCATCAAAGCCCATAGTTCTAGGAAAGTCCCTAACTGTACTAACCTTACTTTTTGGATTATGTAATTCTGCTTCTGGCTAGCTGTTCTTGATAAGTGAAGTATGTCAACCCAGAACATGGTTTTCCTGCTTAAAAGTTCACTCTGAGGCTCTCTTTGTCCCATCTACTATGAGAACGAAGACCATTCTCGGCAATCAGATGGTCGACACCCCGGAAAATGTCGGCATCACTCTAGAAGGGGCACACAGTAATCGTGAAAGGCCCTGGGGAGCTCTGCGGAGGGGCTTCATTTACGTCAGTGTAGAGCTGAGTCTTCTTGGAAAGAAGAAGAGGAGGCTCCGGGCTGACAAATAGTGGGGTAACAGAAAGGAACTGGCCACTGTCAGAACCATCTGCAGTCATGTTCAGAACATGATCAAGGGTGTTACACTGGGCTTCTGCTACAAGATGAGGTCTGTGTATGCTCACTTCCCCATCAGCATCATTATCCAGGAGAATGCGTCTTTGGTTGAAGTGTGAAATTTCTTGGGTGAAAAATGCATCCACAGGGTTCAGATTGAGGACAGGTGTTGCTTGTTCTGTCTCTCAGGCCCAGAGGATCAATTAATCCATGAAGGAAATGATATTGAGCTTGTTTCAAATTCAGCTGCTCTGATTCAGCAGCCACAACAGTTAAAAACAAGGATATCAGAAAGTTTTTGGATGGTATCTGTATGTCTGAAAAGGGAACGGTGCAACAGGCTGATGAATAAGACCTCAGTTACCCAGCTCTAGGGATAAGATCCTGAATTATAAGTACAATTTGGAGTATCTTTGGGAACAATAAAAGACATATTTAAAGAATTCACTCTGAGGCTGGGTTTTGATGGTGCACACCTTTATCCCAGCACTTGGGAGGCGGAGGCAGGTGGATCTCTGTGAATCTGAGGCCAGCCTGGTTTACACAGTTTCCTGACAGCCAGGGCTACACTGAGAGACCCTGTCTCAAGAAACAAAAACAAAGAGCCCACCTTGAGAAAAGCTCAAATGCTACACTAGGATCCCAAATACCCAGTGTAGTTGCTGGCTGGCTAATAAAGACTTCCTGTTGGTTTAAATTCACATCCAAGCAGTCTTCTCTGGTGGCTACCCTCATAATACCACAAAACTTTTCTTGCCCAAGTGCAGCTCATCTGGGACAAGGCTGATGTCGGAGGGAGTACCCAAGCTCCTGACCCCTAGGGCAGGGTGATCTTCACTGCTGGGAGATCAGTTGCTTATCGCAAATGCCAGCTTCAGTTCGGACTGAGTTACAGACTTGCAGCATTGAGAGTTTATGGCCAACGATGTGGACTCTTCTACCTGCCTAAGGAAACTGACACTGGATTTTCATCTCATTCAGTACTGTGAGCCCAGTAGGAACACTGTGCCCTGACAGGGTACGGCCTGGGAAGCAGCAGGAAGACTCTTTTCATTGTGTGGCTGTCACTGCTAATGGTGGGTGAGGAAGGGCCTTTCAGCACCGTGTGTTCACAGTCTTTTCTAGGGCAACACTGCCCCAGGGAGATCTGGATGATGCACGGTGTCACACACCTCTGATCTCAGCACTTGGGAAGCAGAGAAGATGGATCTCTATGAGCTGGAGGCCAGCCTGGTCTACATAGTGAGTTCCAGGACAGCCAGAGTTATGTAGAGACACCCTGGTTCAAAAACAAACAAATAAATAAACAACAATAAAAAGAAGAAAGGAAAGAAGGAAAGAGAGGTTACTGTTCCCACAGTACACTTTAAATAAATCCTGACTGCAGGCAGAGCCGTGTCTGAAAGGCCCCAAAAGCAGGGGATCCTTGGGGGTTCTTCAGCTTCTTCACATACGGAGAAGCAAGTTTCACGCATCCGGTCTGGGTCTTTGTTGGAGAGGGTAGAAATAATGGTTGCTGTTAAACACTATGAAGTATTTCACTGTGTTGTAAGGATTGTAAGCCTGTAAGGAAGAACATTGAAACCGGATGTGGTAGCTCATGCTGGTTAATGTCCAAACGTCAAAGATAAAGGTAGTGCGACAGTGTCTCAAAACAAAGAAACTCTTGTTTCTTGGAACTCTCCGTGTATACCTGGCTGGCTTTGGGCTCAAAGAGATCAGCTTCCAGAGTGCTGGGATGAAAGGCCTGCATCATCCCATCCAGCTGTTATTTTGTTTCATTTAGGGTCTCACGTAGCTCAGCTGGCCTCACACTTTCAAGGAATGATCTTGAACTCTGGTTCTTCCTGCCTCTATTTCCCAAGTGCTGGACTAACAGTCCTTTGGGAGCCACTCCAGGCCCTTAACTCTTGAGTTACAGCAAGCGCATCTTCAGCAACTGGGGGAGTTTCAATGAGAAACGCTTTTCCTGTTGCTTTTGTTCAATGTACATTTTTGACAGTCCCTAAACGAAGAAAGGAAAGAAAAAATAAAGATGAGCAGCACGGAAAGCCACCATTTAGATGAGGAACCTGAGTTGTTTTCCAGTCCAGCCTTATTTTACGGGCTAGGAATTGGGTTTAAATAATTCGTCATTCTCATCTGGCCTCATTAAAAGCTCAAATTGTGAGTCTGGGATTCGCCTTCCTCGCCCAAGGGTGGGCTGTAACGGTTTAGGAACAGTCAGGCCTGGAGCACGCGGAGGCGGGAGGACAAGCGTTGTGAGGCCTCGGGGACCAGAGGACCCGAGCACAGGAGGACTGCGCACCGGTAGGACCCGACGGCCGGAGGAACGGCCGCGCAGGGGGCGGCGGCGCTTCCGGAGCGCGAGGACAGTGTCCGCAGCGGACAACTTCCGGCGGCGGCGTAAACAAGGCCCGGGCGGCCGGAGGCGGGGCGGGCTGCGAGTGCGAGCCAGCTCGGCCGCTCTCCCGCTCAGCGCCTGCCGGGTCAGGGGCGGCCGAGCGGTCCCCGCGAGCCGCGCAGCCGCTGCCCGCGCGCGCCCTAGCGCTAGGCCGGGAGGCGGAGGCCCCGCGCGGGAGAGGCTGGTCGCCGGCGCTGGCTGCGCGCCGCGGTCCGCCGCTCCGCTCTCCTTTGTCTCCCGCCTGCGGGGCCGGAGAGAGCTAAGTGCACAGCGGTGGGTGCAACCTCAAGATGGCTGATGGCAACGAGGATGCCCGAGCGGACGACCTGCCAGGCCCGGCCTTCGAGAGCTACGAGGCCATGGAGCTGGCCTGTCCGGCCGAGCGCAGCGGCCACGTCGCCGTCAGCGATGGGCGCCACATGTTCGTCTGGGGCGGCTACAAGGTCAGTGGGCCCGTCGGGCTCCGCTATAGCGAGCGGTCGCCGTGGCTCTTGCTCATTCAGCAGCGCACCTTCCCGCCCTGCCCCGGTGGACTCAGGGTTCCTGAGCTGTTGTCACTGCCCTTTTGAACTTGTGAGTCAGCCCGTCTCCCCCGCACCTCCTCCGCGTTGTTGTCTTTGGAGTGATCGGGACGAGGCTCTGTTAATGTGGGTTGGGTAGCGGTGACTGTGGCCCAACTTACGGAAAAGGTTGGAGGCGAGTGTATGCAAGAATCACTCACACCTTTGGCCCAGCTGATCCACTAAGGCTTTACCATCCTGGCCTGCGGCCATTTAGCCGACAGGTAATACATTGTTTGTTCACTGTCTAAACCAAGCCGCAGGGATCGCTTACTCAACCTTCCCGAAGGTGTAGCGGTGTCAGCAACACCTGTGTAGATGCTCACCAACCTATTGTTTGAATGCAGGGCCGTTTTCCTTTAACTGGTTTCAGCTGAGAAAGGATTGCTTCTCAGAAGGCCTTACTACGAAAGTTAAAGGGGAAAAAAAATCCCACCAGTAGCCAATCAGTCCCGGCATCATATGTAATTGGAGTGCAAGTCTTTGGCCTTTGTGACTAGGTCTCTGTTCAGAATCATTTGCACTGCTTGTTATACCCCGAGCTGGCGAGTACCGCTATTTTCGATTTCAAACAGTGCTCACTGGTTCTGCTGTACTGGTTTTAGAATTTTACGATGCCCTCTAATTCTTGGATTTCATTTGGTGCTCCCTCATTTGATCCGTTTGAACTAAAACCATGAACACTATTTTAATGTTAAAATCCCTTCCCCTTTGGTATTGTCTTGAAATCCAGTTCGCTTCTCCTGTGCTGGGAATGTTTGCTTCAGGACTCCAGTAACAGTTTAGATTCAGGTACTGCGACCTGGTGATAGTTGGCCATTTTGAGATAACTGTCCTGATCTCTTCATTTGGTTTAACCATTAGTTGTATTGCCAGTGCAAATTAATGTGTCATGTCGTGCCCTGTGTGCAGGGACTAGGTTTTTGGAGGTTGCTGTCTCAGAGAGCTAGGGAGCAGGTATAGTGACCATTATTAAAACATAAATTCCGGGAGTGGAGGGATGGCTCAGTGGTTAAGAGCACTAAGCCATATTTCTTGGTTGGATTCTTTTTTTCTTTTTTAATGATTTATTTATCTTTACATTTTCATTTTATGTGCTTTGGTGTTTGCCTACTGTATGTGTGAGGTCGTCTAATCCCCTGGAACTGGAGTTACAGACAGTTGAGCTGCCATGTGGGTGCTGGGAATTGAGCTCAGGTCCTCTGGAGGAGCAGGCACTGAACCATCTCTCCAGCCCTCTGGGCTGAATTCTTAACACCCACATGGCAGCTTGCAGCTGTCTGTAACTCCAGTCCCAGGGGATCTGATACCAACTCCTTGCCTTTTGGAGTACTACACCTAGGGGTTTATAGACAGGCATGCAGGCAACACACAAACATAAATCTTTTTCAGAATGTAAATTCTCTTTGAGGAAGGTAAACCTGTTGGTCGATCACACTTTGGTCTAAACTGTTATCGTTCTCTTTGTTAAAATTAGCACTGAGATATGGTGTCATAGAGTTTGGCTTTGAACTCTTGATCCTTCTGTTTCTTCCACCCAAGTGTTGACATGGGAATGAGACTCCTCAGTAGTGTGAGGGAAAATTACCAGTGGAAAATTTCTGATGGTGGGTTTCTAAGGTCCTCAGTGCCTTGATCTTAGTAGAAAGGGAAGAATCACTGTCAGTGGGGTAGTTGGTACAGAGCCTGCAATCCTCCTCTTGGGGGTGGGGAGGAAGGTAGCTCTGGCTGGCCTCAAACTCCCAGAAATCCACCAGCCTCTGCCTCCAGTGCTGGGATTTAAAGTGTGTGCACCACTGCTGGCAACCTTAGCATGTCTCTGGTTGGATCCCTGAGAATAGACGCAGGAAACCTTGGAGACTGTATCAGAGGCAATAAACTGGCTGCTTTTCTAGTAGTCAGAACTTGTCCCCACAAGCCAGGTTGGTCTGCTTCAGCACAGTCCACTCTTCCCTTTCTAGTCTTCACCTTCACTTGTGTTACTGCTCCACCAGAAGAGAAGAAAGAGTTACATGGCTGGCTGCTCCAGTACTGCACTGTTAATACTCAGGCCTATTGGACCCTGATGCATTTTCAGTGAAGTGCAGTTCTTATTGTGTTTTGTCAATGTCAGAAAGTGGCCACGGAGGAGCCAGGAATGAAATAAGGCAGTCCTTACTAGAGAGAAAGATTCCTGGTTCTACCACTGCTTGCTCAATAACCTGAGGCAAATTATGTACCCTTTACAATCTTGTAGTAAGTTTTTGTTAGTATTAAATAAAGGAATTTAAAGACATATGGTAAACTTGGTCTTTGTTAATACCTGAAGGGACGTAGAAGAGAACAAGGAAATTAGAGTTGTTACTCAATGTTTACCTAGTTGCAGTTTTGCCCTCAGGATGAGTGGGTGAAAGGCAAGCTTGGCTAGAACACAGTGTTAGCATGGGTGGGGCATGTAAGTCACTTCAAGTCAGGTGACTGAAATCAAGTCCTGGTCTGTTCTGGTCAAAATAGAGCAAGATCTTAGGGCAGCAGCTCTCAACCTGTGGGTCTCCACTCCTTTGAGGAGGGGGTTGAATGACCCTTTCACAGGGGTCACCTAAGACCATTGGAAAACACACTTATTTACATTACAGTTCTTTAACAGTAGCAAAATTACAGTTATGAAATAGCAACAAAAATAATTTTATGGAGGGTCACCGTAGTATGAGGATCTCTGTTAAAGGGTTGCACGGGTAGGAAGGTTGAGAAGCACAGTCCTTAGGAGCTCCCCAGGTGGCCCTTGTCCTTTTTGCACGTGTTGTATCAAAAGTGTGACTGAAGATCTGTCTGCCCTTCGCTTTATTGTATGTGTGTTAGTCCTGCAGACTGCATTTAATATTAGTCAGTATACAAAATGTAATTTTATATGATCAATATCTTAAGTAGTATCTTAGTAAGATAGAAAAAAACCTACAAAATGCCTTTTTAAAATATTACTTGCTGGGCTCAGTGCATAAACCACTCGCAGCACAAGCCTGATGATCCGGGTGTGATCTCCAGAACCCATTTCAAGGTGGGAGGAGAGAACGGACAGCGCAAGGTTGTCCTCTGACTGCACGTGGGCGCTATGACACGTGTGCTGTCCCACGTGCACCCCCCAACACTCTAGTAATAACGAAAATAAAATGTCAGTTATTTATATTTGCAATCTTCTTATGCTTCACAGAGTAACCAAGTGAGAGGACTATATGACTTTTATCTGCCCAGAGAAGAACTATGGATCTACAATATGGAGACTGGAAGATGGTAACTGGGTGTTCGGGTGTGTGGGGCTGACTGGAAAACTTCAAATAAGGTTGCAAAGGAAGTTGAAAACCTATGGGGGGTGTGGGGAGGTTCTTTGTTAGTTTTCTTGAGATGAGGTCTTTTTACACAGCCATCCTGGAACTTACAGAGATCCTCTGCCTGGGATTAAAGGTTTGCCTTACATTCTAAAGTATTAGAAAACCCATTATGAGTAATTGAGATGCTAAGCTCTCTTTTTCTAGAAACAGTGGACTAGGTTAGCTGCTGAGCTTCAGGCACAGCAGATACTGTCATGATCTCAGAAGCTTCTAGTTAAGACCCAGTCAAAGAACCACAAGGTAGAGATGTAGAGCTTGGAATGGGAGGGTGCGACAAGTACAGTTGGTATTGAAAAAGAGGCTTTTAGTTTGCATAATTGTTAGGTTTTGTATGGCTTATATTTTAATAATTTACTAACTTCTTTAATGTACATTGGAGTTTCACCTGCATGTATGTGAGGGCGTCAGATCCCTCACCGGAGTGACAGACAGTTGTGAGCTGTCACGTGGGTGCTAGGGTTGAATCTGGGACCTCTGGAAGAGCAGACAATGCTCTTAACTGCTGAGCCATCTCTCCAGCCCATGCATGGTTTATAATTTTTATCTGTTAAAAAGTTTTGAGAAAAGCCTTTTAAAGTAGTATTTTGTGGGTTGCATTAATAGTTGAGTGGCAAAGTACTTGCCTACTTGGTATGAGGCCCTGAGTTTGACTTTTCAACTGGAAGAAAAGACAAAAGGTCTGTTTAAAAATAAAAATGAAGGACTGGAGAGATGGCGCAGGGGTTAATAAAACTAGAACGACTGCTCCTCCAGAGGAAGAACATTTCCCATCTCCCACTTGGTGGCTCACAACTATCTGTAACTCCAGTCATGGAGATCTGATGCCCTCTTCTGGCTTCTGAGGGCAGCAGGCACACAGAGTACAGGCACGAATACAGGCAAAATCCCCCCCCCCCACATAAAATAGGTAAAGTAATTTTAAAAATTAAAAAAACGAGCCTAGTATAGTGTACATGCCTTTAATCCCAGCACGTGGGAAGTAAAGGAAGGTTAATCTCTTTGAGTTTGAGGCCAGCCAGGTTTACAGAGTGAGTTCCAGAATAGCCAGGGCTACACAGAGAATCCCTGTCTTGAAAAACCTGAACAAAACAAAACTGACCTGTCATATCTGAGAGGGTCCTCAGTATCATCTCTGCCTGTCCACAGCTGTACGGGTTAGGGATGCGAGTAGACTGGATAGGGCTCTCAGAATCCTGGATTAGCCATTTGGGGGTGTATAAAGATGTTTCCCTGTAGTTTGTTTCATGAAAGCTTCACACTTTAAAAGAGTTTTGTTCTTTATTGTCAATCTTAAAGCTAGAATGGTAGTTCTACTTGGTTTAACATAGGTCACAATCATTTTTGTCAGTAGTAAATCAGTTAATATGGGCTATTTGCTAATCTTTTTTTTTAGAGGACTGAAAAATTCCCAACAGAGGAATTTAACATATTTTTTTTTTAAGATTAAGAGTATAAACAAATAAGCCTGCTTTAAGCCAGCAAAGATTAAAATGGTCACATCTAATGATGTGATCAGGGCGTGTACCACTAATATTGTGAACCTCTAAAGCTGAGCATGGTGGTACATCTGTTTAATTCTAACACGGGAGAAAGAAGTAGGCCAGCCAGGGCTGCATAACGGATAGTATATGTACAGATTTATTTAAATCACTAAAAGGATCTGTTGAATTACCTGCCAGCAGTAGGAATGTTGAAGTTTTCCTTTTGGTCCTTGGTGTGCTTTAGAACAATCAGGGCCATGGAGATGGCTCAGCAAATAAAGGTGTTTGCTGTCAAGCCTGATGAGCCAGGTTTGCATTCCTGAGTCCATACAATGGAGGGAGAATCTTCAGCACCTATGATGTGCAGGCCTTCATATGTATGCTGTGACAACCTGTGCCCAAACCGACACAGAAATAAATGTAAAGCAAAGGCCTCCCAGCCAGTTAAGTCCATATAAATAGAAAGCGGACATTTTGAGAAATGCTTCATGGAACAGGAGAGGCTTTCAGAGCCTTTCCTTCTGCCTGTGTGTGAGACCGTCGTCCACTGTCTGGACAGGCTCAAAGGGGCAAAACTGGTTTTTCGGGTTACTGTAAAGCTAGAAGAGACCCTAGCCTCCTTTTCTCTTATTGTGGGGATATACCTTAATCAGTTTTTGTATTTTTCATCCTCTGGGAAACTAATCATCTAACTTTCCCCCTTTTAGGAAAAAAATGAACACTGAAGGTGACGTTCCTCCTTCTATGTCTGGGAGCTGTGCTGTGTGTGTAGACAGGGTGCTGTACTTGTTTGGAGGGCACCACTCAAGAGGCAATACAAACAAGGTTAGTGTTCCCAAGGATTGTGGTCTGTGGCGGGATTCTCTTTTCTCAGTTCGACCTCAGAGAAGTTTGGCTTAGCCTGTGAGCTCTAGTTAAGTGTGTACTTGATTGTGGTGTGAGTGTGTGTACTTGATTGTGGTGTGAGTGTGCGTTGCGGGATTTTCTCGATGAGTCTGTTTAGTATGCCTTTGTAAAGCCAACGTTAGCAGCCTCTGTGTAGTAACTTCCTAGGTGTTTTCTGCTTGGTGTTCTCAATTACTTGTTCTAACAACCGTGAGTGGGTAGGTAGGTGAGTGTTAACTAGAAAGCATTTTCAAAGACCATTACAGACAAAGGATTTGGAGTGAAGGGTAAAGGCGAACTCAGAAAGTCATAGGGATAAATTAGTACTGAAAAAAAGAAAGCAAAGAGTAACACTTCTCTGTTGTTGCCCTAAGACACAGGCTGTTCTGATTTGTCCATCACTTTTTTCCAAATAGGAAAAAAGATGTCAGTTGTTGTTTTCACTCGAGTGAAAGATGAAGTTTCAGAAAGGTATACACAGTATATAGGTAGACTCATATTAACTCATTGATTTTGCAACTCAGTGAACACTGTATGCAGAGTGCAAAGCTGGACTGGAGGCAGTAGAGATGATTGGTGCCGTTCCTGAGTTCAGGAGCTCACATTCTGGAGCGGACACCTAAAGGAATCTGACCACATGACTGCAGGATAGCTATCCAGTGGGGACATACGCACAGAGCCTGGTGCTCCTCCGTCTCTCAAAGAGTGTTTGACATTGGGTGTATAGGATGGCGTTAGAACAAGTGTTTCTCAATAGTTCTCAATTAAAACAGTGCTCGAATTGAAGAGTAAGAAGTCACAGTGTTGAGACAGGCTTGGCATGTTTATTCAAGGAGAAGTCAGTGGCTTGAGATCCGGGGGAGCATTGTAGGGACACTCACACTCCAGACCATCACTTCTTCCATAGATAATAAGTGCAGATATGAGAAGAAAGAAGTGGACACGACCTGGAAAGGCTTTGGAGGGGTCGAGGCTGCTTTCCAGGGGGTGGGTAATAGAATGATTAATAGTTAATAACTCTGCCAGAGGTCAGTGTTTTACATTTCACCAAAAAGATACTAGGTGTCTGAGAAATGTGAGGTGTCTGTGTTTTGTTAACTGGGTTCAAGTCCTTAGACCAGTATTTAACCTTTTTATAAGACTGATTTTTATTTTATATGTGTGGGTATTTTATTTTATGTGTATGGGTATTTTGCCTTTGTGTATGTTTTTGCACCACGTGTATGCCTATTGCCTGACAAAGCCCCTGGAACTGGAGTTCAAGACTGTTGGGAGTTTCCATGTGGGTGCTGGGAATCAAACCCAGTTTCTCTGGAAGAGCAGCTAGTGTTCTCTCAGTACTGAGCAATCTGGCCAACTCTTGAGTATTTACCCTTTAAGTACTGACTGGTCTTTTAGCTTGTAGAATTAATTAGGGAGGCAGACATGTTAGGTTGAATATGAAGATCCTTGTTTATTTTTGTAATATGGTCCTGCTATAAGTCAGTCAATCAATTAAAAAAAACAGGAAAATTCAAACTACTTATCTAAAGTTTAGGGCAAGATGGGGAGCTTGTGCCAAGATGTAAATGAACACATAGCCAATTACTTTGTCATAGAGTAGAAGTGTAACTAATGAAAGCAAAGGGAGCTGAACAAATTTAGTTTTAGTGATTTAAATAATTTACATTCTGTTGTAAATTCATAATCTTTTTTTTTTTTTTTTTTTTTTGTAAATTCATAATCTTGACCCAGACCAGTATGGCAGCCAGTTGGCAGTCAGGCTCAACAATGAATTAGATGGCACCTTTATGACACAAATGCCAATACTGAGTTTTCTACATAACCAAAACTAACTGAAATCATTGCTTTTTAACAGTTCTACATGTTGGATTCAAGGTCTCCAGAGAGAGTGTTACAGTGGGAAAGGATTGACTGCCAAGGAATTCCTCCATCATCCAAGGACAAACTTGGTGTCTGGGTATATAAAAACAAGTACGTTAGAAGCGCTGTAGGTTTGGCCTTTTGTGCAGAATGTAGTTACCCTGTAAGTACGCCCGTCAGCATCATAAATAAGCATGGAGCATATCACATAGTAAATTAATACATGAGTTCATTTAACCTAGCTCCTCAAAGCTAGGTGTCATGTTAAGCATGCTTATTTAATAATTAGTGTGCTCAACTCATTCCATATATCAAGATTAAAAAAAGTCCTGGGACCTAGCTTTCAGACACTTAAATCTTTACTGTTTCGGCTTTATATCAAACAGGTTAATATTTTTTGGAGGGTATGGATATTTACCTGAAGATAAAGTATTGGGAACGTTTGAATTTGATGAAACATCTTTTTGGGTGAGTGTTTTCCTAATTGCACATGTTTACTTAGTATGTTGAAAGCGCACTCTACCTGCTGGAGAGATGGCGCCATTGTTAAGAGCACCGTCTGCTCTTCCAAAGGACCCAGTTCATTCCCAGCACCCACATGGCAGCTTGCAACACTCTATAACTCTAGTTCCGAGGAATCTGACACCATCACGTCAATGCACATAAAATCAAATAAAATTTAAAAATGCATTCTATTTTGTTTTTATTTACTTTCTGAAATTTGTAGCATATTTTGAAATTTTAATTTTGTGTGTGTGAGTGTATGCCTCGTATAAGTGACACAGTGTTCATGTGTTAGTCAGGGATAACTTGGGGGTATGGGTTCTGGAAATTCAGCTTAGGCCATCAGGCTTGGCAGCAAGTACCTGGCCAGCTGAGGCATCTTACCAGCCCAGAAATAATCTTAACATTCGCTGGTAGTTTATTCATTTTACTTGTTAATAAACTGGGCAAGCAAGGGTTGCATAATTTTGTAAACAATGTTTGTAAAATAACATAGTTTTTTTTTTTTTTTTTTTTTTCTGTAGAATTCAAGTCATCCAAGAGGGTGGAATGACCACGTACATATTTTAGACACTGAAACATTTGCCTGGAGCCAGCCCATCACTACCGTGAGTTACTGAAGAATGAAGTGTGCTTAGAGAACTGGTGCACCTGAGTTGGGAGGGGTCTGAAGTCTTGTTTTCTCTAATGTGGCCATCGGTAGCTTTATTGCTCTCCAAGGAGTACAAGTCTCAGAAGTTTAACAGATATATAGACTCTGTATTGACCTTAATTTGCTAGTAACTAAACTGAGCTTTAAATTGAAAGTTACTTAAAGATTAGATTTTTTTTACCTTTTAAAGATACTGTACAATGTGCCAGTCATTTTTTTTTTTTTAAACACCTATTGTAACACTGACTAGCTCATTTAGTGACAGTCTCAGAGATATGGAAACACTCAGTGGCATCAGCCTTCATACTGTGGCTGTCTAGTGGCCAAGTATCTGGCATATTCTTACCCTGTGATTGGTATTTTTCCTCTGTTTGTAAAGTTCACGTTCATGAAGCTGTTTTATACCTTTTCAATAGGGTAAAGCACCGTCACCTCGTGCTGCCCACGCCTGTGCAACTGTTGGAAACAAGGGCTTTGTGTTTGGTGGCAGATACCGAGTGAGTATAAAAACAGTTTTTATACTGTTTTTAACAGTATAAAAATGGCTGGCTTTTAGGTGCTTCAAATGGTAACTACTTACTTAACTCTTTTTTAGGATGCTAGAATGAATGATCTTCACTATCTTAATCTGGATACATGGGAGTGGAATGAACTGTAGGTATTACCTTAGATATTTAGAAAAGCTTTCCCAGATACACTTCAAACCCCAGCCCTATTCCCTATTAGTATGTAATAAACGTGCTTCAAGTTTCTGTAATTTTGGATTTAAGTAAACATGATTACTGGGGTCCTTAAGGAAGGAATTTTATTTTTATTTCCAGTTTCCCTAACTATGTGCCTGGTACAGCATGTGTTCAATGTTTGCTGAAAGAAAATATCTAAAGTTGATTCTGCCTTCAAAGAACATAGTTCAGTATAAAGTATGTAGTTAATATTGAGAGGCTTCTTTTTAGCATGTGTCTGGATATAAGATGTGCATACATGATGTATGTGTGTGGGGGCGCATGTTGTGTGTGTAGGTGTGTATAGGTCCAAAGCTAACATTGAGGGTCTTCACACGTTGTCCACTGTATCATGGAGGAAGGGTCTCTTAACTGAACCCAGAGCTCACCAACATGGCTAGCGAGCCAGCTTTCTTCAAGTGTCCCATGGCCGTCTGAGTGCCACTATATGCACTTATAGGTGGGCTACCATATCCTCTTGTTACTAGTGTAAGTGCTGGGGATCTGAATGGTCCCCACGCATTTATAGCAGGTACTTTCCCTGCTGAGCCCAGGAAGCCTTTTTCAAGTTTTCTTTTTCTATAACCCATGTATATTTTTAAAGAAATGCTCAGCATTTCTCTGGTGTTGCTTTAAACATAGATTTCATGTATAAGGTTGACTGTGTGTGCATGTGGAGACTAAGTTTAGTACCTGGTACACCCAGTGCTGTCCACGTTTAGTTTAGGTTTTTGTTGTTGTTGTTGTTCTTGTGACCGTCTTACAACACAGTACAGGTTAGCATGGAATTCGGTATATAGTCTAGACTCTCCTCTAACTTGTGGAAGGTTTCTTCATCAACCCCACAAGTGCAGGGATTCCGAGTGTGAATCTCTTTTTACTTTTCCTTTTGAGACATGGTCTCTCCTGGCCTGGGATTTGTCTAGTAGGATAGGCCAGCATACTATAGGGGCTCACTTCCCCAACAGTAGGATTGCAAGCATGCATCAAGCCTGACCCCCACCCCCTTTTAAATAATGCCTGCGTTCTGGGAATAAAACGTGGGTTTTCAAGTACTTTATTGACTGAATTATCTCCCAGACTCTAAAAACAGATATTGTAACTCAACTATTTATTACTTTTAGAATTCCACAAGGTATATGCCCCGTTGGCCGATCCTGGCACTCACTTACACCGGTCTCTTCAGACCATCTTTTTCTCTTTGGAGGATTTACCACTGAAAAACAGCCACTAAGTAAGTCCTTAAAATATATATTATGGGCGGGGGGAGGGGAGGGAATGATACATTGTAGCTGTGTATCATAACTTTAGTAGTATATGTAGAGAGAATATCTGGTGTATTGTATGGATGTATTGCCTGTCAATTAACAAACCTATGGCCTATATAGGAAAGGGTAGAAGGATGGAATATCCGGCAGGCAGAGAGGATTGTTAGAGCCAGGTGTGGGAGATTGGCCTGGGAAATGTGAGGCAGAGATATCCAGCCATGCAGGAGAATATAGATTAGCATAAATGGGTTATTTGAAGTTCTGGACTAGTCAGAGAAAAGCCCAGCTCTATGGCCTACATATCTATAAATATATTTTGAGTCTCATGAGTCTTTTTTCTGGCATCTTGGGGCCAGGAAGAAAAACCACCCCAACAAATAATACTACCTATGCTATTCACTGAAATTCAGTCCTAGATATGTAGCCTTTCAGGTTGGCTTGTTAGGTTTGATCTGTAACACCCAATAATGACCTAAATACATTCTGCCTGGTTAAGAAAAAAAGACTTGGGGGCTGGAGAGATGGTTCAGAGGTTAAGAGCACTGGCTGTTCAGTACCAAAGGTCCTGAGGTCACTTCCCAGCAACCACATGGTGGCTCACAACCATCTATGGTAAGATCTGATGCCCTCTTCTGGCAAGCAGGAGTACATGTAAGCAAAACACTGTATATATAATAAATAAATAAATATCTTAAAAAGAAAAAATTACTTGGAACACCTAAAATCCCTGCTGAAAGGCACACCCAGGAGTGCTTCCTTAACCACAAGAACAGGATTTGACTTCTTTTAAAGCTGTGTCCTTAAATGTCAAACTGACAGGATGAACGTACTTCATAGCCTTTTCTTTTGGTTTAATCAGGTGATGCCTGGACTTACTGCATCAGTAAAAATGAATGGATTCAGTTTAATCATCCTTATGCTGATAAACCAAGGTATGATTTCTTAAAACTAATTGAGAAGGCCCATGGGTATAGGGGACTGGTAAGAACTGAGGTTGCTTTGGCTGCAGTTACCTTACTTCCCCAAAGGAAATCATTACTAGCATTACCCGAGTGTTCAAAGCTTGCTTTCCTACAGTCTATAAGGAGGACACTGGTAATGTTTTAAATTTTTTAAGAATGTTCATGAGGGGAAAAAAATAAAACCAAGAATCATTCATTGGTTTGTAGTAGGATTATTCAAGAAAGAGTAAGTCAAACTTTTCAAAGGCAGGGATTAAAAAAAAAAAAAAAAAAAAAAAAAAAAAAAAAAAGCTGGTCGAGGAGGCATGTATTTGTAATCTCAGCCCTTACAAGCCAGAAGCAGGAGGAGCAAGCAGATGAAGGCCAGCTTTAGGCTCTATGAGACACTAGAAAAGTTGTATGGTTTGTTTGTTTTTAAACACTGAAACACTGATAGGATATTCTTAATCCTCAAAAGGAATTGCTACAGGCAGTTTACATACATAGCATTGGTGTTTAAAGTGAATTTAAATATTCCAGCCTTCATCCAGGCCTCCAACCCAAGAATAGTCATGCTGCTATGACATATTGGCAGACCTTTCCATAGAATTATCCAGCTTGGAGAGCTTTGTTAATTTCAAGTGTTTCTCAGACACTGTGTGGGGCCAACTCACCTTGCTACTGTTTAGGCCCCGTAAGATTTTTTTTTTTTTTTAAAGATTTATTTTATTATGTATACAGTGTTCTGCCTGCATTGTATTGAGTTACTCTGAACTCATGCTTTTGATTTACATGCAGGTTATGGCACACAGCTTGTGCAAGCGATGAAGGAGAAGTAATTGTTTTTGGTGGTTGTGCAAACAATCTGCTGGTACACCATAGAGCTGTGAGTACACCTTCAGTATGACTGAACATACACTTTGGAAAATAACACTTTGTCTGTATTGCCATCCATCCATATGTGCATGTGTGTCATGGGATGAGGACAATACTTAATGTATTTAATTGTCCTATCATATGGGCCTTGGGGATCTAATTCAGGTTGTCAGCCTTGGTGACAAGAGTCACTGAGGTGAATTTTTGGAGGGGTGGGAGGGGCAGGTTAGTTTGAGACAGGGTTTCTCTCTGTAGCCCTGACTCCTGGAACTCACTTTATAGACCTCATTTTGTAGCTCTGGCTGGCCTTAAACTCCAAGAGATCTTCCTCCCTCTGCCTCTCAAGTGCTGGGACCAAAGGCATGTTCCATCACTGCTCCACTTGTTTAAAAAACAAAACAAAACCCCCTCCTCTGATAGGGGTTTTTTGTATGTATGTATGTGCATGCATTTCTCAACGGAGACCAAAAGAGGTTATTGATTCCCCTAGAGTGGGATTGCAGGTTGTAAGCACCCCTAGTTGGGTGCTGGGAACTGAACTCAGGACCTTTGGAAGAGCAGCCAGTGCTCTCAACAGTTGAGCCATCTCTCTCCCCAGGCTCCCTTTTTCTGCATTGCTTAGTACTGAACATAGGTCTGTGCATGCTAGTTGGCATTTTACTAGTGAGCTGCAATCCTAGCTCTGGGACCAGCCCTTGCCCAGTACTCTCCTGCCTTTGCCTCCTAGAGCTGGGGTTACAGAATATCACACCAGCCTACTTTCAGCACTTGCATTTTAATGTGTTCCTTTTTTTTTTTTCAGGCACACAGTAATGAAGTACTTATATTTTCAGTTCAACCAAAATCTCTTGTCCGGTAAGTTCTTACCAGGCATTTGGCACCGGGTATATGATTATTTAAAGGCAATAATGAGTCTTCATTCAAGTTAATGTACTTCTTAATAAAGTTATTTTTCTCTTTCCTTGTGCACTTTTAGGCTAAGCTTAGAAGCAGTCATCTGCTTTAAAGAAATGCTAGCCAACTCGTGGAACTGCCTTCCAAAGCACTTACTTCACAGTGTTAATCAGAGGTTCGGTAGCAACAACACTTCTGGATCATAAGGCTTTGTATATAATACTTCTGCCACCTGCATGGAAAACAAGCCTGTGTTTGTCACAGAGCGGCACCCTTTGTATAATTATATGCATTGTTGTAGTTTGAAGCTTTCTGGGTTTTATGTGCATGTGAATGGCCTAGAGAACCTATTTTTGTGTCTAAAGTTTACAATAAATGTATTTAACACCAGTACCTGTCCAGTGTTTAAAAAAAAAAAAAATCACTGTATTGGCTTTTTATACCAAGAATGGGTATAACATTATTTTTACATTTATCTTTTGATAATTTGGATATAATATATGTGTAAAAATGGAAAAATTCTGTTTTTGGCATTTCACTTATGTAGCATTGGTCTTGAATCAGTAAAATTCTATGAAGTGATAGGATTAAAAAAAAATGTGCTATCACACCCAAGTGTGTGTGGGGGCAGTGTAAGTCAGTCTTATATAGCCCAAGTTGCAATTAATTTAGTATTAATGTGTTGGTGTAGTCCTGGGACATGCGGTCATGTTTATTACCCAGTTAATTAAAAAGTAGCAGTCTGTACCTCATAAACGGAGAGATAATGTATAACTTCACCCTCCATTCTGACGGAGACAGAAGAAAACTGGGCCAGAAATCTTTAGTGATAAGCTTAACCCCCCCACCCCCGGGTTTCTCTGTGTAGCCTTGGCTGTCCTGGAATTGCTCTGTAGACCAGGCTGGCCTAGAACTCAAGAGATCTGCCTGCTGCCACCACTGCCCGGCAAAATAAATTAAAAAAAAAAAAAAAAAAAGCACTTTTGCTGTTACAGCCTGGCAGTGGTGGTGCACACCTTTAATCCCAGCACTTGGGAGACAGAGGAAGGTAGATCTCTCGGTCTGAGGTCAGCCTGGCCTACAGAGCGAATTCCAGAATAGCTAGGGCTACTCAGAGAAGCCCTGTAAAGACACTTAACTATTGAGAGCTGCTAGAAAATGGCACACAACTTAATGACATTACAAAGAAGAAATCAGGGTTGAAGGTGATGTATATGAATGCATGAAAACAACTGTCATCTTGTGTTAATTTTTGCATTTGGTGTAGATTTGACAAAATGTTTAAGACACAAACCCTAAATATTTAATTGCCCCACAAAAGCAAACAAAAACCTCTCATGATTGGCTGTGATGTGTATTAGATGGTATATACAGTCGACCACTGGTCAGTAGTTTATGCAATTGAGCCACGTCAGGGGCTTTACATCATGAAATGGAGAATTACAGATATGTATCATTCTAAATTTTCACAAATATTTTAGGAAATACTATTGTAATAGTTTATATATATATATATATAAAACTTGGGAAAAAACATCTTTAGTCCTTTTGGTGATACAGCAAGGCATTGTGTTCATTTGAAGATGTGGAAATCTATTAGCATATTGTCTGCCTCTTTAACTTCCAAAGGTTATAAAACTGGCTCTTCCAAGTGTTGAGGATTTCATTTCAGCTATTTTCTTTTTACATGCAGAAGGTTAGGTGCAGACACTTTGACTTTTCCAGGAATGTTTCTTGATAAATCTGTGTCCTAAAAAAGAAAAGTGCATAATATTCTCATATCCTGTATAGTAAGTCATGTTTAGTATAATAATGGATACTCTACTGTAAGAAGAAAGGTATTTACAACTTTTGCCGAGAAAGTCTAGGGTTCCTGGATTAACTGTATTAAGACAACAGAAAAGAGCTGGACTCCAGTCACTGAGAGTTCTGAAGGGAAACTTTACCTTCACACTGCGGAATAAGTCTTTTTCTCTTGCTGTTGCTTCTTTGGAGTGCATGAAACTGTTCAAGGCTGTCTTTGCAGCTGTAAATAGAGCACAAAACAGTGCACTTGTGGTTTAGTCACTAAGCTATTTTAAAATCACAATTTAAAGAAATCCTAAATTACCTTTTCCTTTTTTCTGAACTCCAGGAGTAAGTTTCACTTTGTATCTTAAAAAAAATATTTGTATGAGTTATTACAGGGAGCTCACAAGATTTGTAAAGCCATTGTGTCAACTATTATGAGTGAAATAATAGTGACTTACTTATAGTTTGTCATGGTCGTGTAAGGTGCGCATATTGGAATGGCAAACATTAGTACATCTTCAGGATGTGGCTGTCCTGTTAAAGAGTCAAACAGATTTTCCTAAAAGAAGAAAATAAAAACAATTATGAAAGGAATTTATGCCGAACTTTAAAAAACAGTAGGTGCTTGGGGGAAGGAGTGCTGTTAGGCTGCTGAGCCCTTGGCTAACGTGCCATCATAAGGGCAAGGGCAAGATCTAAAACACAACAAAATTACCTGAATATATAGCCTTGTCTAACAGACAAATAGTCTGACAGCAGTGCCCAAACTCCCAACTGTTCCAAAGACATGAATAATGTTTCAATATACATTTACAACTTACAACAATGGGAACAGTTCTCAAAGTAGCATTTAATTACTTTTAGAGGGGGGACAAGACAAGCTGGCCTTGCAATTAAGCTGCAGGAAAACTATCGCAGATTAAAATTACACAACTATAAGGAGTTGTAGTCCATTGCAAAGAAACAGGGTTTACATACACCTGGGTTAAACCAGTGATTTTTATTTTTGGTGTGTGAAAGCCTCTGCTAACCTCCAATTATTTAACAGCCTCTTATTGAACCTAGAGCTCAGACTGGGCAGGCCCAGTTGGTCAACAAGCTCCAGAGAGCCTCTTGTTTCCACTTCCTTCATGCCAGGATTATAGGTACATGCTGCCTTGCCTGTTTTTTTTTTTTATGTGGGTCCTAGGGATTGAGTTCAAGTCCTCATGCATGCATGCGTGGCAAGCACTTTACAGACTGAGCTATCTTCCTGAGACAAAATAAGAGTCTCATTGTGTAGCTTTTGCTGTCCTGGAACGGACTCTAGACCAGGCAGGCATCAGACAACACCTGCCTCTGCCTCCTGTGTTCTAGGGTTATACGTGTGTACTACCACACTTGGGCTTCATCAAGGATTTGACAGCCCTTATAGGAGACTGAACAATATTTAGACACGATTTTGGCTTTCAGAATGAAGGGGTGGCATCTAATGGTCAAGAATATGGCAGCCAATTTATAACACGGGAGATAGGCCTGGCCACAAAGGATCATCCTTCCAAACTGTTAACAGTGCCAAAAGGTGACAAAGTCTAGGCTACTTCTATTTGCCTTTTTTTTTAGTTATATGTGTGTGAGAGAGAATAAACTACAAGTGTGTGAGTGTGTGCCAGAAGTGGCCCCACATAGAGGGCAGGAGTACTCTTAACTGCTGAGCCATCTCTTAGGGAGAATTTTAGGGGGCATAATGCTTGATGACAAATTTTTAAGTAATTTTCAGATTCTCAAGTGTCCTAATGGTGATTATTATTCCCATAATAATTGGACTATTAAGGCACAAAGGAAGGGGAAGGATAAAGTATATATTTAGGCTAGGTTGGCCTCCCAGCTCCAAGGAAACAAAGGGAGACATCTTCTGAGTTCAAGGCATTTCAAGGACATGCAGCAAGTTGGAGGCTGGCCAGGGCTACCTCCTGAGACCACCAAAATAACAGAAACAAAAGAACGTTTTGAGATCTGCAGAGTTATATCTAGCATAGATGGTCCCTCAAGCCCAGTTAGTGGCTGCAGCACCTGCAGTTTTCTTTTCAGTTTTGAGTAGTATCAGATATTCTGGCCACAGATTACAATGAAATGTAATAAAACACAACTCAAATCATACCTCATTTCCCTGCTGATCCAGATCGTGCTCTTCCTAGTCCCAAACACAAAAATTAAAGTCAGCTATGAAATTCTGTACCAATAAGCCACAAGCAGAAAGTAACTGATAAATAAGGCTGTTGTATAATGCATCAAAACTGAAGAATACAACTTGGATCCTCTAAGACTATAATGTGGCAGTTGAAGCCGGGTCTTCATCTGATAGGCTCCCTTTAATCTCTTATAAATTACAGATACGACTTCCCTTCCTAAAAGCACCACTTCTTAATATCACACCAGGTTAGACCATAATCCATAATCACGAAAGAGTAATAATTCCTCTTAGAAATTTTTCCCTCTCCTTGACCTGCTGGCCTTAAACTTGCACTCCAGCTCTGGCCCTTGAAATACTGGAATTCTAGATATATGCTAAAATAGATATTGTTGAGCATAAAGTTTATAGATAAAACTGCAGATATGGCAATGGTATATGTAAAAACTTCAGAACCAAAATGAAGTTTAAAACCATTAACAACAGTGTTCGGAAGAGGGGTAAACAGTGACAAAAAGTCCCTGCAAACATCTCATTGAACTGAACATGTAATTATAACTGAACTAAAAACAATGCAAAAACAAAAAATAGTTGATTGCGACGGTATTGCAGTGATTATCACACCTGTCACCTGCAGCCTGTAATTTACACAAATTTATTTTTAAAAGCTCACTATTTCAAGAATATTCATGCATCAAGATGGACTTAACTGTGGCCTTTAAACGATTTATTTGATAAAGCAATTACATAACTACCTTAGCTAAAAAAAAATGTTATGTTCTTATTGCTTCTCTAACAGACCTAACACCTGACAAGTTATTTTTAATATTACATAACAATAAAGTTTAAGTCCTATAGAAAAGCTTACAGAAGTAATTTATTCTCTACCCAAGAAAGCCCTTAGTTTAACTTGAGTTCCATAGGAATTGTATAGGGCTGGAGACATGGCTCAGTGATTAAGAGCGCTGTCTGCTCTTCCAAAGGTCCTGAGCTCAATACCCAGCAACCAGATGGTGGCTCACCACCATCTATAAAGTGAACTGATTCCCTTCCCTGTTCTGGCATGCAGGTGTACACGCAGTAGAGCACTCATATACATAAAATAAATCAATCTTTAAAGAAAAACACATAGGAATCATGTAAAAACCTCTTCCATAAAACTGTTGGTTTTGTGTGTGCTATGTGCCATATACTTGTGTCCATGTACCTGTGGAGGTCAGAGGGCAACTGTGGATGTCATCTTCAGGAACACCATCCAATTTAAGAAAGACCTTTCACTGGCCTGGAGCTTGCTGAGTGGGTTCTGTTCCCTGGCCAGCAGGCCTCCCCAGTGCTGGGATCATAAGCACAAAAATTACACCCAGTTCTGGCGCTAGGACTCAGGCTCTCTAGGAGCACTTTATAGAAAGCCATCCCTTTAGCCTCAAACTAATTTTCCAAAGGCTTCTAATAACTATCACTACCCATTTTTATGAAACTAATTGTAGTCTTTGTTTCTAAGATGAAGACTGCCTTTCTTGGACTAACCTTGTCTGTCCCTGGCTCTGGTTACCCCACTTGGGAAGGCTTACCTTGTCATCATGTGGATCATCTACAGCTAAGTCTTGTAAGTCATGAGTTAAAACCTGAAGCGATGGAGTTTCCTTGTTAACGATGTCTAAAACCCTGGGTCCACCTCTGGGTTTCTGTGGCTGTTTTTTCACAGGTTCATCTTTTGTTTTTCCCTTCTTTCCTTTCTTCCCCTTTTCTTCTTTGTTTGAACCTGCAGACTTTCAATTCATCAAGGGGAAAAATTAATATACATATTAGTACTAAGTCTTTAAATGGTTTCACTTTAATGTTCTGAATCTAAGCTTTTGCTTTCCTTACATTTGTGTATGTGCTTATGAGCATAGATTTGCACATGCCATAGCATGCCTGTGGACTTAAGAGGACACAGAGGAGTTAGTTTTCTCCTCTGAACATGTGGGCTCTAGGAACTGAATTCGGGTTGCCAGTCTTGGTGAAAGTGCCTTTACCCACTAAGCCATCTTACTGGCTCAAATCCTGCTAAGGTTTTGAATGTTTCTCATAGCCTAGAAGCCACTGAAAAGCAAGAGAAATGATTTTACTCACTGCCAGCAATTTCATAATAAGTTCTCGATCTTCTTCATCCTGGTCTTTGTATTTTTCCTTCATTTTTTTCATTTTACTCTGAAATCAGAAGATTAAAAAAAATCAGTAGTAAAGAGTAGTTTTAAATGTTTCTTTTGTTCTAATAAATATGCTTTTGAACAATGCACCAAGTATTATAAAGAACAGTAGGGAGGACGAGAAGATGAATATACCATAGCCCTCATCCTCAAGGAACTGATGCCATAATGGTACAGAAGACACAAATACAAGTAAGGCTAAAATAACACCTTTTTTTTTTTTTTTTAAGTGGCTTTAAATAAAATCTGGCCCACTCGTCCTTCCCCCAGTCTGTGAGCCTCCCTTCTTAGGACCCTGTGCAAGAATGATGAAACAGGTACAGTGAATTCCAGAGTGGGTGGAGGGCCAGGACTGAGGAGGCTTGCCTAAGTGATTCAACAGGTGACCAGGTTGTTAGTGATACAGTGACAACCCTCTTGACAGGACACAGATCCACCGTTTCCTGCTTCCCACTGACTGAAGCAAATGATGCCCCTCATATCATCTACATCACATTAACTGCCTTGTTGTCCAACTTTCAAATCCCAGTGTAGCAACAATGAAGGAAAGCATTCTCTACCATTTCAGCCCCAGTGCTAGTACTCATGATCTCAGATATGTTTAGCATCAGGAATTTGTGTTAGTGGAAGCCCTTGCCAGATGAACACCTTCATTGGGTACACTCTTATCTTTCCAGCTAATTTTCAGTCACAGAATCAAAAAATCCATTATATATATGGGTGTTTTGCCTGCATGTATATCTGTGCACCACTTAAACGGCTGGTGCTCCATAGAGGCCAAAAAAGCATGTTGGATTTCCTGAACTGGAGTGATAGTTGTTAGCTTCCATGTAAGTTTTGGAACTGAATCTGGGTCCTCTGGAAGAGCAAACAGCCCCTTCCTTTTTTACTTTTAAACTTTATACAAAACCAAGAGGAACCCCACAGCTTCACTTATGAGCCATACTGAACTAACAGATCATTTAGAAGTTTTTTTGTTTGTTTGTTTGTTTTTTGTTTTTACCTTTTGTCCTCTTTTCATTGGCTGTCCAGCTGCAACATTTTTGCTTGGGTTCTGGTAAGCTTCAGTATGCACAGTACTTTCTTTGTCCTTTTCTTCTACCATTTCTAAATCCCCTGAGTCACTTGGAAGCTTTTTCTTTTTCATTTCTCTAAATATAAACCAAGCAGAAATATCAAATTTTAGGAATGTCAAATGCCCTAAAAAAATGTGTACAAGGAAAGGGCATCATGTTCATTGTATGATCGCCTCTACTTACCCTGAGAATCCCAGGGCACTGTATAGAAAGAGGCTCCAACGATCATGAAAGAAAAGATCTGAAAATCTTTCAAAGATGTATCATTCTGCCATCCAGCCCAAATACACCTTTGTCTATCCTTCCTCAACTCTACACTCATTTATCCAACTAACAACCTTGATATGCAGATACTGAGACTTGTAGTACTCTATCAGCATGGCTTTGCCAGATCTTAGGCATTCAATACATTTGTTGGTTGTTGGTGGAAAAAATAAGTGCACCCAAACACAAGCACATTAAGAAAAAAGGGTACATCCTGCTGCTTTAGCATCTTCTATTCCCAATGGCACTGTCTTAGTCCAGGCCTTCACTGCCTCTCAGACTTCCTCTGTATTCCTTAGACTCTGCCCTTCCCAGATTTCTATATTTATCTCCTGTTTCCTTAACTATGTCATAGTCCCAATCATAAATTTCCAAATATTCTCTTAATATCACTTGTAAAATAAAGCTCTGAGTCCTTAGTTGTTCTAATTTTACCTTCTATACATTTGACTTTATAACAAACTTTCCTTTTCTTTCACCTCAAGTCTATTTATCATTTCTCCAAAGTATCATACACAGATTTTACTTTCAAATCTTTCTCTCTCTGATTTAATGCTAACTCTCCTTGGTATCTCTTTTGCCCTCATGTGCCTATCTGCTAGAGTATCTAAGGCATATTCCTCTTCTGCATTCGTACGCAGAGCCCAGAGGGCAATGTTTATGTTCTGCTCTATCAAACTCTACCTTAGTCCCCTGAAACAGGATCTCCCACTGCATAGGGAGCTCACCCTGTCTTCTTGGTTTCTGATTAGGCTAGCTGGCCAGCAAGACCCAAGAATTCTGTATTTTCCTCCTAGTTGTGAGACTACAAGTCCTCATTGCTGTGCTTAGCTTTATACATATGTACTGAGAATTTGAACTCAGGTCTAAATGCTTACATACAAATACTTACCTGAGCCATTTCCCCAGTCCATAGGTTTTTGTTTTATACAAAATTTTCCTAATTTCATGAATTTCTATTATTATTAATATCTTAGAATTAAATAGGGAGAAAAGGGAAGGGCAAGAGAGGGTGGAAGGGCCAAGGGAGATAAGATCAAAGGGGGTCTGGAGAGATGGTTCCATGGTTAAGAGCACTGGCTACTCTTCCAGAGGACTTGTGTTCAATTCCCAGCACTCAGATGGCAGCTCACAACTGTCTTTAACTCCAGTCTTAGAGGATCTGGCACCCTCACACAAACACCAATGTAGGTAAAATAAGTTGTTTTTTTTTTTTTTAAGATAGAAGTATGGTATAAGAATGTGTGGAAATATCACAGTGAAATTATTAATTTGTATAGCTACTATAAGTGAATAACTGAAAAACTTAAAAACCAGTGTTATATTGATCCTTTAATAATCATTTGTAGGACTAGAGTGATGGCTCAGAGGTAAAGAACACAGCTGCTCTTCCAGAAGATCCAAATTCAATTCCCAGCACCCATACAGTGGCTCAGAACCATGTATATAACTCTAGTTCCAGAAAAGTTGATACCTTCTTCTGGCCTCTGAGGGCATCAAGCACAAATGTGGTATATATGTAGACATTCAGGCAAGACAACTTACATACATAAAATAAATCTTTAAAAAAAGTTTTAAAATAATCAAGTGCTTTATAGTCATACTGTCCTACAATCACTATACATACATAATAAAAGGGCTGTCTTTTTTTTTTTTTTTTTTTTAAAGGTCTGTCTTACCATTTCTCTATTTCACCTACCTCAGATGAGCTTAAATACAAAAACATATTAGATTTGGACATAAAGAGTCCTGGTGATAGCCCAGGTGGTGCTGTCTTTATTGAGTTCCAGTTTAGTCTGGTCTATAAAGCACATTCCAGGACAGCCAGGGCTGTCACAGAAAAACAAAAAAATAAAACCCAGACAACAACAAAAAAGAATCTTGGTGATTAAAGGAGTATTCAAAATAGTCAAGTATGTGTTAGCTAAGTTATTTTAAAGATTAAACTTATTATTTATTATTCTGTGTTTATGTGTGAATGTAGGCACACACATGCTATACGAAACACTTATGGAGGTCAGAGGACAACTGTGAGGAGTCAGTTCTCTCCTGCAGTGGGATCTGGGGAGTGTACTAAGGTCGCCAGGCTCCTACAGTATTTCCACCCATGGAGTCATCTGATCAGCCAGTGTCAACTTCTAAAATGTGACTCGGTTATAAATAACATTTTTACCTTCTTTCCTTGGCTGACAAATGTCTTCGGCCTTGTGATTTACTGTTACTCTATTAAATAAAAAAAAAAAAAAGGAACTGTGAGACCACTACCATTATTTTTTTCAAAAGTAAGTTTTAAAAGAAAATTATTCAGAAAAACACATTTTTTTTTTTTTTTTAAAAACATAACTTCAAAAATAGCTTACTGAATTCATAGCTTCTTCTCTTGGAGCCAATTTCTGCAGAGGCCTATGAAAACAAAACAATTTATGAGCCTATGAAAGCCACTCAGTCACAAAATCCTAACACACACTCCATCTTCTTATTTTCTTTTAAAGTTTTCATTTTTCTATCTATTTATTTATACACTATCCTGCCTGTGTGTGAGCCAGCAGGCCAGAAGAGGGCACTAGATCTAACTACAGATGGTTATCAGCATCCATGCAGTTGCTGGGAATCGAACTCAGGATCTTTGGAAGAACAGTTACTGCTCTTAACCTTTCCAGCCCATCTTCTTATAATCCTACAAATCTTCAAATTTGGCAAAATACAACAAATCATCTTCCCATACTTTTGTATACATTTGGCATGTGACTTGTGTTAGTCTTTTTCTTTTGCAGACAAACTGTCCTTGACTTCCCTGTGTAGCTGGGAACGACCTATCCCGGGTGTGCAGCACCACACCCACTCACAGAGCTGAATCCGCTGTGCTAGCTGCTGCCAGACACTGTGCACTAAAGTCTCCACCATAACCCTGTGAAGGGGACCCTCCATTTTCAAGGACAGAAATCAATACATAAACACAGTCGCTTGCCCAAGGAGACACCCAAAGACTTAACTTTGGTCTGAGTGACTTCGAAGACATGTTTTGGAGCTCTAACAATAATGCATAAGCCAATCAATCAACCAACAAAAACCCATCATCCATTGTGGTGGTGCACACCTTTAATCCCAGTACTTCAGAGGTAAGGGAAAGGGGATCCTGTGAGTTTGAGGCCAGCATGGTCTACACATCAAATTCCAGAAACACACAGAGAAACCTTGTCTCAAATAACAAAACAAACTAGAACAATGGACTATTCACTTGGTGATAAGTCAATGGAGACCAAAATGCCAATTCTTTGTTCAGGATTTATTTATTTATTATTTATACAGTATTCTGCCTGCATGTGTACCTGCATGCTGGAGGGCACCAGATCTCATTATAGATGGTTATGAACCACCATGTGGTTACTGAGAATGGAACTCAGGACCTTTTGGAAGAAGAGTCAGTGATCTTAACCTCTGAACCATCTCTCCAGCCCCCCAATTCTTTGTTTAAAATGAGACTGAATTTGTTGCTAAACTTTTGTTTAACATTGATTCTCTTTTTCTTTCTTGTGTGTGTATGTGTGTGTGTGTGTAAGACAATGTTTCTCTTGTGTAGCCTTGGCTGTCCTGGAACTCCCTCTGTAGACCAGACTGGCTCCAGTGGGATCAAAGGTGTGCGCCACTAAGCCTTGCTTTAAGATTGATATTTAATTAATGTATATGTGGGTCGGTACACTTGAGTGGAGGTAGGCCAGAAGGCAGCACTGGTTTCCTGGAGCTGGAGTTACAGGCTGTTTTGAGTGGCCCATATGAATGCTGCAAACTCACGCACGCTACAAAGACAATATGCTTTCTTTTGAGCCACCTCCTCAACCTCATAGCAGTACTTCCAAATAAAATGTGTTTTGGGAGAATCTTTTTTCCCATTATCTCCTGAGTTCCCTTGGTAAACTCTCATTGTAGTGTCTTTTTCCTCTTTCACATTCTGTGTCCTTTTGCACACCCTACCTCCACCCCACTCTTCTTCATCGTCTGTTTTTAACCCCTCTTGGTCTCCTTTCTAGAGGTCAGCTTTACCCCATACCCATTTCTACGTAGAGGCTAGGATCATATAGGAGAGAATGTGGTTTTGTTTTTCTAAGTTTGGATAACTCTGCTTAATAGTTTATTTTCCAGGTCCATCACCATTTTCTTGAAACCTCCTATTTTGCTTCTGCAATGCTGGGGTTTAAACCCAGACTTTTCAGCATGCAAAACAAATATGCTATCACTGAGCCACATCCCCAGAGCCTGTAGTTTCTAATCTGACCTACTTTTGGCTACTTTATGTACTTTTTTCCTTTGGTCCTGGACATTTTTAGCAGAAGGTCAATCAATGCTGAAATAATAACAACAGAAAGGAAGGTGAAAGTACCGGAATAACACTGAGCAGTGCAACATGAAGAGTTGAGTGCAAGTAGTGAAATCAACCTTACTATTACTGTTTTATAAGGATTGCATCATCATCATCATTTCCAGTCTATAAAGTAAAACTAAAACTTCTTTTTAAAGTTACCTTTGGGACTGAAGATGGGACAAGTCAATTGTAGTATCGGGATAATCAAGGGTGTCTTCCTTCTCATCCTTCATTTCGCCAATGGGCTCTTGATCTTTTGTAACTGCTTTGTCTTCTCCATCTTCAGAGCTTTCTTCCTGTATTAATTCCTCATTTAGTTTATCTTCCCCACCGTGAATGGCAATGTCTTCTTGGTCAACCTGAGTCATGGGTTCTTCTACAGGAGTTTCATGCAATTCCTCTTTATCTTCTTCACTGCTGTCACCTCCTTCTGTAAGATTCCCATAAGGAAAGTCAGTATGCAATTCCCAATTAGGCTACGTGATTCCATCGATTCCTAGTTTCCCCAAAGGTTCATCAGAAAACTTTCTGAGCATTTCCACAACTATCTATTCTGAGAAAGGATAGCTGTTACATGATCTCTGAGATCATTTTACCACAAAGGTTTTTTGGACATTGCAAATATTTCTGTAACAAACCTAAGGTGTCTGTCACAACTACTTCCAAAAGGCAAAACAATAAAAAGTTGTATAAATTCTTCAGCTTTATTAATTTATAAATGAAAACCAGTATACATTATATAACTAGCTTCACAATCAGGTAAAAGAAATACTAATATTAGTAACTAGGTCCAATTGCTATCTTTCCAGGGCTGTCATGAAATTAAATACAAATTATTGTGTATGTGTGTGTATATGTGTGTATTACTTTATGAAGGGAACATTGGTATGCCTCAATCCATATTATCTAACACTGTAGCTTTAAATTAAGCAATGCAATATGACTCCAAATACCCTTTCTTTAGGTTCCTTAAGTAGGAAGGGAAATTTATTCTGGCAATCACAGTATTTCTCTACTTAAAGCACATATATTACAAAACTCAACCAAAACTGGGCAAACTGGCTTTTACTTGTAATATCCACAATCAAAAACATTAGGATGACAGTTAAAAGCCTAAACCAAAAGTCTCATGTGAAAAACTATACTTCATATAAATTCATCTTCCTATCATTTCTAACTCCTAAACCGAAAGGGAAATGTTAATTCATATGTACCCAAATTTATAGGTTAAATATATTTACAAGATATCCATTAAATGCTCAAATTTTACCAAAAGTGTTTTGGTTATGAATTTAACTATTTTTAATTCATTAGAATTTTTTTTCAATTCCTAGTATAAAAAAAGAGCATATTTAGCATTTCCAGAAACAAAATTCAGTAAAATTGATAGTACTTTGGACTATTTTAAAAAATCTGGTATCATAGAAGAACCACAATTACTTAAGATATAGAAATAAAACTAGAGCATGAAAATCAAAGCCATGACTAGATATGATGGTGAATTTTTTAATACCATCACTTGGGAGACAAAGACAGAAGATTGATGCAAGTTCAATGTCAACCTGAGCCATATGACAAGTTCCAGGCAAGCCAGAGCTACAGAGTGGTATCTTGCCTCAAGAGAAAAATAAAGTCACAAGCCTAGCTGGGAATATAAAGCTTTAGTAATTGCCTTCCATGCACAGGATATGAGCTAGATCTGTAGACACCACACGGGGGGAAAATTAACAACACACCAGGCGTGGTGGGATGCACTTGTAATCCCACAATGATGGTGAGGAGATAGGCTCCGCTGCTTAGCCAGCCTGGCCAATTAGCAAGCTCCAGACCAGTAAAAAAAACCCAGTCTCCAGAGAAAAGTGGACAGTGCCTGACAAACAGCCAATGTCGTTCTCTGGCTTCCAAGCACATGTGCCCAACAAGCACACACATACATCACATGTCAACTACCTAGTTGTTCCATTTCTTCTGACATGAGTTCACTTGTGCAACTTGTCAGTGTTTCCATGTCTTCATCCTGCACTCTGACTTTTCGTTCACCTCGATGTCTCCAGACACAGGACTCATCTACCTAGAGAAAGAGTCCTTCCTCACTGTTGGAACTTTAGGAAGTTATAAATGTAAGCCTAAAGAAAGTAAAGAGTACCTTAAAAAGGAAGCTAAAACCCATCATTAAATACGAAGGAGGAAGGAAATTCTTTTTTCCTAAAAAAGATAATACACATTAATATTATAAAACTGTTTTTTTCTCCAGTTTTGGTCTGATAGTATGCCATACCCATGTTGATATACATTTTACCTTGTACTGTAACATGAACACTCACAAAATTTAGTATTATATATAGGAATAATTATTAAGAAAAAGTATGAATGCTTGCTCCCATCTTTTGAATTTGTCAGAACCATAAAATCTATTTATTAAAAAAAGTTAAGCTATAATTCTTATAACTGAACTTTGTGAAATACATTCTCATAATGCAGGATGGCATGACAAATGCTGAATTTGCCATGCGAAGACAAAAATTCCCTTATTTCATAATAAAATTTGTATGTGCAATTATAACAAACCACTTCTACTCTATAAATATCTATAAAATGGCTCTTGCCTTTTTATAGATAATCCAAGTAAGGAGTATTTGTCATGTTAAACTGTTACCTCTAATCATGAAGCTTCCTGTGGTCAAATATTCTCCTGTTGGTGCTGTTTTAGACACCTGAGGAACACAATAATGCATTATATATTATATTCTTATCTAAAGAAAAAAAATTGAGACAGGCTCTTAGGGATTATGGGGTGGCCTTGAACTTGTTATGTAACTGAGGAAGACCTTGAACTTCTTTCTAATCCTTTCACCTCCTGAGTACCAGGATTACAACTGTGCCCTACCAAACCTTCTTTAAATGGCTCTGGGCTTTTTATACCAGGAAGATGCTCTTTCAAAAATACATATTTTTTTCTACTCAAGAGGAAGAAATAACCATATTCAAGCACGCACCTCTAAGTCTGAAAACTTTATAATTTAGCAAAACTTCTCAACACTGAAGAGGCAGATATTCTTTCCAACAACAGATATGCTTACACAAAAGATCTACTATTCCAATAAAATGCCACAGACTAGATTAGAACTAGCTTTTTCTTCCAGCATAGGATATAATTAGAAAAGAATAAGTTTAATAAGTTTACTACAAAATAAAATTATTAGTCACAAACACACACATATATGTTTTGTTTTTCGAGACAGGGTTTCTCTGTGTAGCCTTGGCTGTCCTAGACTCACTTTGTAGACCAGGCTGACCTCGAATTCACACAGATCCGGCTGCCTCTGCCTCCCTGAGTGCTGAGATTACAGGCAAGTGTCACTGTGCCTAGCTCTGAGATCCTTTTTCTTGCCCCCCTAAAGATTTATTTATTTATTTTATGTATATGAGTGCTCTATCTGCATGTACACCTGCATGCCAGAAGAGGGCATCAGATCCCAGTATAGGTTGTTTTGAGCCACCACATGGTTGCTGGGAACTGAACTCAGGACCTCTGGAAGAGCAGACAGTGCTCTTAACTGCCGAGCCATCTCTCCAGCCCTGGGATTCTTTTTTTTTTTTTTTAAATAGTAAAACAGCTTTCCTTTTCCTTAAAAATACTTTCAAAGATTTCTTTTATTATTATTATTTTCAGAGATAGTTTCTCTGTGTAGTCCTGGCTGTCCTGGAACTTAACTCTGTAGAACAGGATGGCCTTAAACTCAGAGATCTTCCTGCCTCTGCTTCCAAGTGCCAGAACTAAAGGTGTCTGCCCCCACCGCCCTGCTCTGATTTTAAATAATGTCTGTGTATGCGTGTTTGTGTGTGAGTATGTGCATGTGTCTGCTTGAGTTAAGAACAGGGTGGTGGATTCCCTGGAGCTGGAGTTACAGGTAGCTGTGAGCTGCCCAAAGTAGATGCTAGGAATCGAACTTAGGCTCTCTGAAAAAGCAGTACACAGTCTTTTAACAGCTGAATCTTCTTTCCAGCCCCCACATTTTAGTAATTTAGTGTGTGGGGGCGCATGCACACGCGCTGTGGAGATCAGAGAATAGCTTGCAAGAAGTTGGTTCTTCCCTTCCACCATGTGGATCCCAAGGACTGAACTCAGATCAACAGGCTTGATGACAAGGGCCTTTACTGACTGAGCCACCTCCCCAGCTGCTAAAACAGCTTTTCCTAGGAAATAAAGATGACAGCATTTTTTTTAAAATGTAGTTTGGAAGTAAAGGAGCTTATTCCAAAACTTATACACATTTGTAAATCCTCTAAATTTGAATGTATCTTTTTAGTTAGAAACAGTCCCTTCAATTAATAGTAGAGGTATAAAATATTATCCCTCAGAGGCTGGAGAGATGGCTCAGAGGTTAAGAGCACTGGCTGCTCTTCCAGAGGTCCTGAGTTCAATTCCCAGCACCCAGATGGTGGCTCACAGCCACCCATACTGTCATATACACAGGTGTGTCTATGCAGATAGAGCACTCATACTTTAAATACATATAATTTAAAATATTATCTCTCAAGTAGATAATTTCCTAAAACCCATCACAGAAGAGCCAATAATAAAAAATGAAACAAATCTCAAGGATGATAATGAAATTGATTTTTTAACCTACCACATAATTTTTGATTATTGTAGAATTAACGTAGCAACTGTAATTAGTGCATCAACTACAATTTTTGAAAATGTGAATCTATTTGTAGTGGGAAGTAAAAAACAAAATGGATTAATATGAAACAGCACTAATAGCTAGGCTTGGTGGCTTAGGCTTCAAGTCCTAGCAACTTGGATGGCTAAAGCAAGGAGGACTGAGAGTTCAACTCCTGAGTGGGATATAAAGTGAGTTCAATGCCAGCTGTGGAAACTTAGATCTAATCACTAAAATAAAAGTAAAATAGAGGGCTAAGGGCACTTGCTCAATACAATGTCTCTAAGTGCATCTCCACTACAACAAAAACAAAACAGCATTTAGATAAAGAAGAACAATTACTAAAACCAAGTGAATACATAAAACGCACGTTATGCCTCTTTTCTGGATAGGCAAAAGAGAATTCAGAAGATCCTAACCAAGATAAATAAAGTTCAACATTTCAGTCATTGCCAGACCATTCTCTACCCAGTATAACTCCATGGGTCACTCTGTTGACTTAGCTCTTTATTCAAATCTTACTAATACCTGTTATTTTATTCAAATTCTATCTCATTGCATGCTTTAAACTTTTTCTTCTTAGCAAGCTATGATACACACACCTTTAATGCAAGTGTTCAGGAAACAAAGACAGGCAAATCTCTGACCAGCCTGGCCTACGAGGCAAGTTTCAGCCCAGCCAACTCTACATAGTGAGACAGACCCTGCCTCAGGGAAAAAAGAAAAGAAAAAAAAAATTGTTTTCCTCTTCCCAGCACTGGCTACCTGGTATGCATGTATTTTTCTCTACTGCTTAAACAAACTTTGTCAAGGTAGGTATTTGCCTACCTTCTACATCCTAGCCATTTGTAGTGAGGTGGAGCTCTTAAGAGATTAAGAAAAGGGACCACCGCCCTCATTACCTGATGATGGTGCACCCACCAGGCACTAGTGATCACCCGTGCATCCCAAGCAGCACTGTAGCAAAGTGCCATTGTGCCGGCCTCAGTCAAAGTCCGCGGAGGGATGGGCTCTCCTACAACGGCAATGCTATGTTTCAAGACCAAAGCACAGGGTTTCCACAGAGCAAGATGTCAAAGTGATACTTAGCACAACAGTTTCAATCGTGTTCTACCTTAAATGTTTTTATCATATTTTGACTTCAAGGTCCTACCTGTTGTTGCAGTATTAGGGACCAAAAAATTTTTTTTAATTTATTTATTTGTATTTCTGTGTGTTCTCATGCACACTGCTATAATTCCAAAAATTTTTATCACCTTCCTGCCCCTCCCCAAAGCAATGTTGTATTAGTAATACTTCTATTTCCTTTCCAAACTTGCTATTTGCAATCACTAAGTTATTTCCTGATCCTATTTTGACAAGTTCAGATAAATGAGATTATATGTAGCTTTTTGTTTAGCCTGGAATTTAAGAGCACCTCCTGGGATTATAGGTATAATCTGTCACATCTGGCAGATTATACCTGTGTGTGTGTGTGTGTGTGTGTGTGTGTGTGTGTGTGTGTGTGTGT
>NW_026596166.1:11135457-11146144 GCF_907164565.1 Psammomys obesus | reverse complement strand
TGTGTGTGTGTGTGTGTGTGTGTGTGTGTGTGTGTGTGTGTGTGTGTGTGTATGTATGTATTTTACTTTCCTTTACTATTTTACAGATTTTACTATAGTATTCTGTATCTTGGCAAGTTTGTTACTAATTTTATATTATGGATTAAAAACCACGGTTTCATGCATGTTAGAAAAATACTGTAACACCGAGCTATAATACCTATTTCTCTCTTTCTTTGTAAAGATCAAGTCTTATCCAGCCCAGGCAGGCTTCACACTTACTGTGTATCTGAGGATTACACTGAATTTCTGATCCTTTCACATCTACTTTCTGGATGCTAGGACAATAGGCCTGCACCATTTCTGTGGCACTGAAGATTAGCACCTGTTAGTAGACAAGCACTCTTCTAACTCAGCTATATCCCACACCCCTTATTTTATTCTTTTTAATGTTAATATTTCTGGTTTATCAACTTATTCATTGCTACTTGTGGTACTTTCAATAAGAGCACCTCCCCTCTCCCCCAATAAATCTCAGGCATTTGAATTCTTGTTTCTCAGTGAGTGGTTGCTTGGGAAGGATTTGGGGTATGTGCTTGTGTGTGACCTTTTTGAAGGAGGTGTCTCAGTGGGGGGGTGGGCTTAAGGTTTCAAAAGCCTCCTGCCAGGCCCAATATAATCTCTCTGATTCCTGTTTGTAGATCTGGATGTGAGCTCTCAGCTGCTGTACTAGCAACCTGCAAATTCCCCCCGCCCCCCCCTCCCTGCAATTTGTAGCACATTTCACATGAAAAACTCTTAACTCTCTGGAAACATAGGCTTAGTTAAATTCTTTAATTTTAAAGTTGTTTTGGTTCTGGTATTTTATAACAATAATAAAGAAGTAACTAAGACACAAGTATATATTAATACAATGTATTTCCTTTCCTTTCCTTTTTTTTTTTTTTTTTTTTTTTTTTTTTTGATACAGGGTCTAATGTAGCCTAGGCTGGTTATGAATAACCTGAAACATTGAGTCTCCTGACTCTAAGTCATAACTGCTGGAATTACAGGCCTGTGCCACCACACTTATTACAAATTGTTTATATATCCATCTTAGGTTATGTAGATACTGTTGCTTGTTGACTCTGAAATTCTGGCAATTTCCTTAGGTTTTTTAAAAAATATAAGAGCAAGGGTGGGCCTTGTGGCAAACACCCTTAATCTCAGCATTTAGGAGGCAGAGGCAGAGGCAGAGGCAGGTGAATCTCTGAGAGCTGGAGGTTGGTATAGTCTGCATAGTGAGCTCCAGGCCAGCCAGAGACCCTGTCCAAAAACAAAACAAAACAAACAAAAAGCAAAAGCAAACACATACACATATACCCTAGACAAAAACAATACATAAAAATACATAAATAAATAAAAGATCATAGTTTGGTTAAGAGAGTTTTACTTTACCAACTTGAGCATTTTGAATTTCACTTTATTGCTATCTTAGTTTGGGTTTCTATTTCTATTGCTGTGATAAAACACCATGACCAAAAAAAAACAAAAAAAACACAAAAAAACAAAAAACAACAACAACAACAAAAAAAAAACCAGCATGGGGAGGAAAGGGTTTATTTGGCTTACATACCTAGTGCACTGAGGGAAGCCAAGTAAGGGACTCAAACCAGGTGGGTACCTGGACACATGAGCTGAAGCAAAGGCCATGGAGGGCTGCTTACTGGCTTGCTCATCAAGACTTACTTAGCCTTTCTTTCTTATAGCTCCAACAGCCACCAGCCCAGGGTACCCCTGCCCACAATGGGCTGGGCCCTCCCACATCAAATAATTTAAAGACCAAAGACTCACTATATAGTCTAGGCTGGCCTTAAATTTTGATATCCTCCTGCCTCCACCTGCAGAGTACTGAGATTACATCTGTGCATGACCACACCTAGCTTACCACATGGTTTTCTGTATCAACTGAAGTCCTGGAATGAATCACAAGGTGCATAATCCTTTTAATATGCTGCTAGATTTATATTTGACTGCTCATAACTTATCAAGGATTTCTGTGTCTACATTCTGGATGTTGCTGTTTTTCTAGTGATGTATTTATCTAATTTTAGTACTAGGAAATACAGACTGATAGAATGAATCAGGAAGTGTTCCTTATCTCCCAAATTTTGGAAGCAATTTTGAAGCACTTACATTTAACGCACAGAGATCCATCTGCCTCTGCCTCCTGGGTTCTGGGATTAAATGTGTGCTCCACCAACTGCCCCGCTGGAATTTTCTTTGTGAAGTGTTTTTGTTAGTTTACTGCCTACCTCAGTCTCTTTACTTGTTACGAATTACTTTCAATTTTTTATTTTTTCTATCATATGATATCTGTAACATATGAATGTTCTCTGTACACTTGTTGGGCAGTGTTCTAGAGATAATGTTAGGTTTAGTTGTCAATGTGTTCAAGTCTTCTATTTCCTTGTTAGTCTAATGTTTAATTATTCTATTCATGTTCATTGCTGACATTTTAAAACATTACTGTATGTACTTGTGTCTACCCACTCCATCACTGTCTGGTTTCTCTCCATGTATTTTAAGACACAATTGCTGGACACATGTTGTGACTCTTGCATTCAGGCAATGTTCTTGTATCATTACATCTTTCTTCATCTCATTTTTGTTGTCTGCAGTACTAGAGGCTGAATAATAGTTCTTGTTTATCAGTTACATTAAAATCTTTTCAGGAGGCTAGTCCCCAGAGCGCAACTACATGTGACTCTGTATCCAGGTGATTCCACACTTTCTTCTGGACTCAATGGGCACTGCATGGATCATATGTGAACATTCCCACACACACACACACACACACACACAACTAAAAATAAAATGTTAAAAAAAAAAAGAAAAGAAAATTCCAGATAATGGAAATATATTACCTGTTGGATTCTTAATTACACAGCTGGTAGCTCCATGAAGATCAGCATGCACATAAATGTCTCCTTAAATAAAGACAAATGTGAAATGAATCTTTAAGTCTTACTTCTTTTGTTTTGCTTTTTTTCTAAATTTTTACTTTAAAATTTTGTGTGCATAAATGTTCTGCCTGCATATAGTTAAACCACCTATAGTGCCCACAGAAGTAAGAACAAAACATTAGATCCTCAAGAACTGTAGCTACAGATGGCTGTGAGCTACCATGGGATTGCTGGGCACTGAGCTCACGTCAGTTGCAAACAGATCCAAGTGTTCTTAACTGTTGAGCTATCTCTCCAGCTATCTCTCCTTTTTTTTTTTTTTTTTAAGATTTATTTATTTTATTATGTATGCAATGTTCTGCCTACATGTACACCTGAACACCAGAAAAGGGCACCAGATCTCATTATAGGCAGTTTTTAGCCACCATGTGGTTGCTGGGAATTGAACTCATGACCTCTGGAAGAGCAAGCAGTGCTCTTAACCTCTGAGCCATCTCTCTAACCCCCCTTTTTTGTTTTTGAAACAGGGTCTCCTGATGCTACTTAGGTTATCCTGGAACTTCTGGGATCAAGTGGTCTTCTTGACTTAGCCTCTCTAGCAACTGCAACCACAGGCATGCACTACACACCCAGCTTTAAGTTCTATTTGTAAACTGAAAAAATGGTCACAAACTTTAACGTTAAAACACTATAAATTAAAAAAAAATTGGCCTGGGCAGTGGTGGTACGTGCCTTTAATCCCAGCACTGGGGCGGCAGAAGCTAGTGGCTCTCTGTAAGCTCAAACCAGCCTGGTCTACAGAGCGAGATCCAGGACAGCCATGGCTACACAGAGAAACCCTGTCTTGAAAAACCAAAAACCAAAACAAACAAACAAACAAACAAAAAAAAACCCAAAAATTTGATCCACCATGACTTGGAGAACTGGAAACTATATTTTGTAAATATATCAAGATCAAAAGTCCAACAACACAGATTAGCTCAGCAATACTTTTGCAATATCTATTTAACAAGAAGTGGCAAAGACTTTTTCAACAAAATGTAAACCATAAAGCATTAAATCTCTACTAATTAATTCTGTCAAACAAAAGCATAAGATGAAAATCAGTGCCTATTAGTTAAATAATTGATAAATCATTTAAGAGAAAACTTCATGGAATTTTAATCTTACCTGTTGTTAAGTATCTTTTCACGATAATCTCATTCTGTTGCTGATCTCGACCACCTATAATTAGGTAGTTTTCTGAACTGATGAACCACAGAAATTTCTCAAACCTATCAAATTAGAAAAAAACCAAAGTGAACATTTTTTCTGTATAGCAGCTTGAATAAATATAATTTGCAAAACAAAATATAACAAAACAGGAAGCTGTCATGTCTGTATAGAATAAGATATCAACAATTTAATAGTACAATTACTATTCAAGGACCAAGCAAAATTTTACTAAAAACCTGTAGTGTATTTTTTACAACACTCTTAGAAGAAACCAAATTTTGGCGGGGCATAGTGGCACATGCCAGTAACTCAAAAGGCAGAGAGTTCCAGGCAACCCAGTGATACAAAGAGACCCTTGTCTCTCTCAGGGGGAAGGGCAGGAGGGACAAAGACAGGGAAGAAGATCTTACTAAATTCTATAATCTTACTAGGTGGGACATATGTTCTGAGCACTTGGAGGATGAGGCAGAAGAGTCAAAACTCAAGGCCAGCCACAGCTATATATCAATTTAAGGCTAGCCTAGGCTATATTAGCCTAGGCTAATAGGCTAATAGGCTAATATATTATATTGAAAAACAACAACCCACAAACCAATGTTATTTTTTTTTCTCTCTCTCTCTCTGTATTTTTATTGTGAGACAGGGTTTCTGTGTGTATCCATGGCTGTCCTGGAACTCATTCTGTAGATCAGGCTGGCCTCAAACTCAGAGATCCACCTGCCTGTCTCCTGAAGGGGATTAAAGATGCATGACACCACTGCCTGGCTCTATTCCTTCAAAAATTTTTTTTTTAAATTGTATGTGGATGTGTATATTTGCATATAAATATGTACATATGAAAGCACGTGCCCACAGAGTCGATAGGAAGGTGTTGAAACCCATGGAACTGGAGTTATAGAGCATTGTGAGCTGCTCAATGTGGGTGCTGAGAACTTTACTCCAGTCCTCTAGAAGAACAGTAAGTAGCTCTTAATCACTCAGACATTTCTCCAATCCCCAAATTATTTCTTTACAAAGGTAGCCTTCTTAAACTTAAGGATGGCATAACAATGAATTAATTCCATAAATCAAAAGTGAAAAATACCAAGTGCCTGAAGATTCAGCTTTCTTTCATCAAGATACCTAACAGGTTCTGGATCACTGATAATGCAAGAAATTATGCCAAGTTGGGTGGTACATACCTGCAATCCCAGACTCGGGAGGGTAAGCCAAGAGAATCAAAGTTCAAGGCCTGCCTGGGCTACTCAGGGAGACCCTGTCTTATCATTCCCTCTGACATCCCCCTCCCCTCCAAAAGAGTAACATTATAGCTTTTTTCAAAAGACAGAGTAACTGCAGTTCTCATTAGTATATTGTCAGGATAGAAAGAATAATAGGATGGCAAGATGGCTCAGTGGTTAAGAGCACTTGCTGCTCTTCCAGAGAACCTGGGTTTGATTCTCAGAATGAACATGGCCACCACAACCATATGCATATAATTCCAGTCCCATGGGATCTGATACTCTCTACTGGCCACAAGGAGAACACAGATGTTTATCATACTTATAAGACAAAATTAAGACTAAATAAGTTATAACAGTATATATTTATAAACCATTTAGAAAATGACCATATAGATAAAAAATAAAGATTTGCTTTATTATATATAACAAAAATATCTTTTCTATGATTCAATCTATACTATTTAAAATAGATTTAAAATCTGACATAAAAACATCAAGCAATACTCTATTTTATTCCTCAAAATATAACAGGAAAAGACTTTATTTTCTGATTATTTATTTATTTGGTACTAGAGACAGAACTTGAGTTAATCTTGACTGCTTTGTTAACAAATGTCTAGGGACTTGGGCATGCTAGCCAAATACTCTACTACTGAGCAACATCCCTGCCCTTTTTTGTTTGGGAGACAAGGCCTCAACTAAGTAGTTCAGGCTAGCCATGAACTCATGATCATCCTGCCTAAAATCCAGGACTGTTTCTAGTATTTTTTGTTTATATGTTTTTAGCATTACCAGAGATCCAACCCAGGGACTTGGCTGTGCCAGTCATTAGTACTTCAGGTACCGAATTACGTCCTGTGCCTCTAATCTAATTTTGTTGTCGTTAGTGTTTTTGAGACTGAGTCTCCTACATAGCTCTGGCTGCCCTGGAACTCACTATGATGACCAGCAAGCCTCAAACTCAAAGAGATATGTATGCCTACCTCTGCCTCCTGAGTGCTGGCATTAAATCTCTAATCTGATTTTTGATTGGAGGTACATCAAAAACATTAAAGGTTTACAAAAGGCATGCTGCATCCCTTGAGTTTCTCATCACTAACAGGGAGGCTCTGGCTAGCCCCTCCATATAGCACTCCAGTTCATGCACAAAGCAGCTAGCACATTTACCCTAGCCATGTCATTTTTGCAGGCACAGTATACAATGTTCCACACTTTTTTCTTTTTCACATAAAGATATTTTCTTCCTTGCTGAGTGACTTTAATTCTTTAGTTCATTCCCCAAATGACAGAAAAGAGATTTGTAGAAAGACAAGGACAAGCATATAGAGATTAGGAGAGATAAAATATGTATTCTTTAATCAGCCTAGTAAAATAATATATGTCTGATGAGGAATACATAACTAAGAAGCTATGACAGGGGGCTGGAGAGATGGTTCAGTGGTTAAGAGCACTGTCTGCTCTTCCAAAGGTCATGAGTTCAATTCCCAGCAACCACATGGTGGCTCACCATCATCTATAATGTGAACTGATTCCCTCTTCTGGCAGGTGTAAATGCAGATAGAACACTCATATACATAAAATAAATAAATCTTTAAAAAAGAAAAAAGAAGCTATGATAGTTAATCTTAATTGTAAACTTGAGTGAATTCAGAGCCATCAAGAAAACACAACTCTGAGTGTATCCAAGAGGGTGTTTCCAGAAAGGTTGATGTGAAGAGGGAAGACTACCCCAAATATGAGTGGCACAATCCCACGGGCTGGGCTTCTGCACCAATGAAAGGATGAAGTGGGCCGAACACCTGCCTTCATCTCTGCTTCCTGACTATGGTTATGATGGGAGCAGCTGCCTCCCTGCCCTGCCACCATGCCTTTCTTGCCATGACCCTTCTCCTGCAGGCAGGTATGCATCCTCAAACTATGAGCATAATAAACCCTTTCTTAAGTTGCTTTTTCCTGGTATTTCGTCATAACAAGAAAAGCAACTATACCAAAACCAGTAAATAGGCAGGAAAATTGCAAGTTCATGGCCAGCCTGACCTACAAAGTAAGTTCTAGATCAGGCAAAGACAGATATACAGAGAGACAAACTCACAGGCTCACTTTGTCTTTAAACAAACAAAGAAACCCAAAGACCAAAACAACAAAGAATTTGAATTTATAGTGGAACGCTTACTTCCCCCCTCCCCCCCCAGAGAGGGTTTCTCTTTGTAGCCCAAGCTGGCCTTGAACTTGGTCACAGATCTCCAGTTGCCTTCCCCTGAGTGCTGGGATTAAAGGTATGGGCCACCATGCCCGGCTTTTGAAACACTCTCCCATAAAGAAAATTTCAGGACTACTCCACTTTATAAGTAAATTCTATCCATATTTAAAGACAACTAAAAAAAAAAGAACATTTCTAGCTTATTTTACAAGGCAATAATATGATCTTGATATGACTCCCTGATAAGAACACTACTAAAAATGAAAATTTTAGGTCAATCTGACCAATAGAAATGTCAAATGTAATCAAACTAAGCAGAAAGAGAAGGTAAACAAAAAATATAACAAAAACTTGATAAATAAAAACAAACAAGCAATCAGATCAGATTTAGGAAGCTGAGTCTAAATGGCACTCGAACCCAGGAAAACAACTTTTTTTACAACATAAAACCCAGAAATGTCAATATAAATGAGATGTAGCAGAAACTTTTGAAAGCGGAGTCAAATGATCACTGAGTTCAAGGCTAGTCTGGGACACACAGGGAAACCTTGCCTCAAAGCAAACAAAAAATGGCAACTTAAAAAGCATTTTAAGATGGGGTTAAAAACAGGAGGATTGGCTGAAAGTTCTTTATCTTCTTTCCAGCTCTAAACATGACTGCAGTTCCCTTTCCTTACCCTAACAGAAGGAGAGGTAACATGTAGCATACGTTAGACATAAATAAAAATAATAAAATAAAGGCCTAACACAATAGATACTATCACTCCCTATCATGTACTATTCCCACTGGGCTCCTTAGATTATGACAGCAAAGTCATAATTGTACAAACAGGACCAGACAGAAAAACAAACAAATAAAAAACCCTAAAGACAAGAGCTCTATGCAAGGCAGGTACCACAGATCATATCACAAGCCCAACCATCCAGAGAAAACAACTCACTAGCATTTTAATAGCATGCTTTGAAATATGAGTGAGAAATGAGGGGCACCAGGTATGCAGGAATGTCTCTACTATGAAAACTACTAGAAAAAAGGAGAGTAGGTAAGCAAGGTCATAAAGCAAAGTTAATTCTAAGTTGTAGTTATGCAGGCTGAACAAATCTGTACATCTAATGTACAACATGAGGACTGTAATTAATAATTGGAATTGTAAAGCAGGTGTGAATGTACTTGCTTTAATCCTAGCACCTGGGAGGCAGAGGTAGGTGGATCTCTGGGAGTTCTAGGCAAGCCAAGGCTGCACAGTGAGGCCCAGTCAAGAGAGAGCACAGAAAATGAGAGAAAAAAAGAGTTAACTCACTGTACATTGGAGGCTCACTCAGAGTAAAGCTCAGGTGCTATTATCACCACTAGCAACAAAATGAGCATTCATGGGACATAACAAATACAATTCTGGTCTTTAAATCTTCTCTAAAATTACGTTTATATATTTAGCATGTGTCTGTGTGTGCGTGTACGATCAGATGTGAGCGAAGGTCAGGGGACAGCTTGTAGGAGTTAGGTTACCTTGTACCATGTGTATAAGGGCTCCTTTAGCATAAATGCTCATTATCAGGCTTGGCAGCACTTCTACCGTCCACTGAGCCATCTCACCAGCCCTTGTGCTTTGAGCCAGGATCTTGATCTGAAGTCTTGGGTGGCCTGCCATTTGTTCTATAGTCGAGGTCGCTTCATGAACTCATGGCAAATTATCTCCTGTCTCAGTTTCCCAAATGCTAGGGTTATAGACATGCAGCACCATATCTAACCTATGGTGGATATGTGCTTGGCTGTGGTAATCAAATAAAAATATCATGTTGTATACTTTAAAATATAAACAATAAAATTTAACAACTTGAAGAAGATACAGTTGATAGGGACCAAAAAAAAAAAAAAAGTTAATACAGGGTTCAGGATTGATTCCTAGCATTTGGGCTACAGAGGTAGGAGGACTGTCTCAAGTTCTAGTCTAGTCTGGTCTACCTAATGAGTTTCAGGAAGCCTGTGCTACAGAATAAGAGTCTTAAAAAACAAAACAAAAAACAAACCAGCAATATATAAATCAAAACTTTTACAGCAAGTACTTAGAAAAAACAACCAAGCAAGCAGCTCTTGAAAAGAGGACAGGAGGTTAAGGAGACTGCTCAGCAGCTAAAGTAACTGCTGCATTAGACCCTTAGTTTGATCCCTAGTACCCATGTAAGAAGCCAGGAGAGGGAGCACATGTATGTAGCGCCAGACACGGCTAAGGGAAGGGAGATCTGACTCAGTGAGTAGTTGAGTAGCCAAAATGGAGAGATCCAGGTTCAGTGAGTGACCCTGTCTCAAAAAAAAAGTTAGGGAGACCAGGTGGTGATAAACGCCTTTAAACCACGTGCTCAGGAACAGAGGCAGGCACATCTGTTGGGTTCAAGGGTGGCTTCAACTACATAGGGAGTTCCAGACCAACCAGAACTACAAAGTAAGACCTTGTCTCAAAAAAAAAAAGAAAAAGAGCAACAGAGGTCTATTGACCTCTAGCATGCAGAACCGTGTGCACGTACAGGAGAGATGGGATGTGTATAGGGTGAGAAGAAAAATTCTGTGGAAGGACTGAAAGAGTTGAAGACATTAGATCAGTAAGAACATAGAGAAAAAAGACAAAGAGTTAACTGGAAAAATGCAAGAAAACTGGAGGACCCATTCAGGAGATTCCATATGTAGAACTATAACAAGGCCCAGCAAGACAACCAAGTGAATAAAAGCATCGGCCTCTGGGTTCACACCCTATATGGTAGAACGTGAGAACAGATTCCCACAAAGTGTCCTTTGACCTCAATAGGCATGCCAAGGCTCTCCAACCCCACAACACATACACACACACACACACACACACACACACACACACACACACACACACGAGGAGAAAATTGTCAATCAAGTGTCTCAGTTTCCAAACTAAAAGGGTCCACAAAGTTTAGCATGGACTAAACCATTTTCACCAACCCACATCACCGTGAAATTCTAAAGGGAAAAAGCTGTGAGAAAAGAAAGGAAAGAAAGAAAAGAAGGAAGGAAGGAAGGAAGGAAGGAAGGAAGGAAGGAAGGAAGGAAGGAAGGAAAGAAAGAAAGAAAGAAAGAAAGAAAGAAAGAAAGAAAGAAAGAA
>NW_026596166.1:11043716-11135447 GCF_907164565.1 Psammomys obesus | reverse complement strand
GAAAGAAAGAAAGAAAGAAAGAAAGAAAGAAAGAAAGAAAGAAAGAAAGAAAGAAAGAAAGAAAGAAAGAAAGAGCGAGCTCTACAACTAGTAGAAGGCACAGCCATGCTACCCACAAAACATCAACTGCTGCAATGACTGGAGTTAGAGCTAGGTGCCCAGCAGCCTGCCAAGTACATAGAGGTTGGAGGTTGGAGACCTGGGGGTGAAGGGCAAGACTCAATGCGGGTTGGGGGTGGGCTGGCTCTAGCTTGTGCCATGGCATACAACTGGAGCCTATACACTCAGGAGGCTGAGACTGGAAGACTGCTTGAGCCTAGGTGTTTGAGATCAACCTGGGCAATACAATGAGACTTCCCCTTAAAAACACAAACAGCCCCAGTCAGAGCTGTTGGTGTACCTTAAGTGGCAGAGTGCTTGCCTCACATGTGCAATGCCCTACATTGATCCCCAGCACTCATAACTGTGCAGGGCAGAACACACCTGTAATCTCAGCACTTGAAAGACTGACAGTTGAGGCCAGTCTTGCTAGACAACAAAACTGTCTTATAAAAAAGAAGCTATAGATAACAATAATATATTTATACATACATTATACATATAATTTTGTATAATGTATAAAATTATACATATAATTTTTATATCTATATATAAAAATATTATACTCTTTTTATGAAAGAGTCCATCAACTTGAGGGGAAGTGGAGGGGAGCATGGGAGAGGTTAGGAGGAGGAAAGGCAAAGCAGAAAGTGCTATCAAAACGAAACTTTTGGAAGAGAAAAGGAGATAAATAGATGCTTAAGTGACAACAAAGGCAGTTGGCACGTATCTTTAATCCAAGCACTCAGGAGGCAGAGGCAGGAGAATCTCTGAATTCATGGATAGCCGGGTTTACAAAGTGAGTTCCAGGACAGCCAAGGTTACACAGAGAACTCCTGTCCCCTCCCCCCAAAAATATATGTATTATGTGTGTATATATATGGAAAAATATTGTAGTTAGAAAATCTCCAAGAAGCCGGGTGTGCTAGCTCACACCTTTAATCTCAGAACTAGGGAGGCAGAGGCTGACCTCTGTGAGTTTAAGGTCAGCCTGGTCTACACAGTAAGCTCCAGGACACTAGGATTGTAACACAGAGAGACCCTATCTCAAAAATTCAAAACAAAACAGAGCAAAAAACTCAGAAAGTCTCTAAGAGTAAGGATGTGGCCTACTGTGTGAAGGCCTGGGCTTAAGTCTAGTATCACAATATAAATAAAACTAAATCAGAACAGAGTAATCTCTGACATATCCAAAAAGGTTATACTAATAGGATGCTAATATATTTAAATATAACTAAAGTTTGACAATGAATTTGTGATACAAAAAAAAGGGGGCAAATATAATATTTTTAAAGGTGTGTTTTATTTTTATTTTTAAGATGTGTGCGTGTGTACATGAGTTACATGGCTGGAATTACAGGTGATCGCAAACTGCTGGATAGGTGCTGGAAATTGAATTTAAGTCCTCTGCCAGAATAACATGTGCTCTTAACCACTGAGCCATTTCTCTAGTCCTAAATACTTTTGTTTTTAACTCGAAGGAATACAAAATAACAGAAAAACCGAGCAAAAAAGGAAGGCAGGAGATTTCAAGGTTCAGCTGTGACTACGATTGAATAATCAATCCATAAAAATGTTAAAGCTGATTATCAGTGTTGACAAAATGATGTCTGTATGTAACATAACGCAAGTGGAAAGAAACTGAAATTCTTATCTTCTGTAATGACAGGTCAATGAAGGATTACAGAACAAAAACTATGCAGTAGTAATATAAGCTATTACAGAGAGAAACAGGAGAATACACAAGTCAGACCTAAGAGAGCTAAAGGTACAGGTTAGGGAGATGGCTCAGGGGTTAAAGGCCGTTGCCAACAAACCTGAGCTCAATCCCCAGAACCCAGATGATGGAAGAAGAGAAACAACTATTTATTGAAAGCTGTCCCCTGACCTCCATATGTGCTCCATGGCACACAGTTCCTCATTTATACACCTACAGACCACAAATACATGAATGATTAAGTAAATAATACAACAGGCAATGGGATAAGGATAAAGAATTATATACTGGTTTTATAGCTAGTGCTGTATAATTGCTTGGCATTCTAAATAATGTACACATATAATTCCAAAAAAAAAAGTAAACATAAAGAAGAACACAACACTTACCAATACACTTTTCTTGCTTTTTGGATAGAAGTAACTGTTTGTACTTCTTTTAGGGTTTGCTTCGTTTTCTTTTCTGCTGATTTAAATGCCTATTTATATAAAAAACATTTTAAAAATAATTTTAGGATGTATTTACCTAACACTGAAGCGCACAACAGCACAACAAATTGCTTTAGACAGCTTTCACTGTATTGCCCCCAGTGGCCTCTAACTCACAGAGATCCTGCTGTCTCAGCCTCATGGCCTGGTTAGGGGGTCACTACAACACGAGGAACTGTATTAAAACGTCACAGCATTAGCATTTCATACAGAAAGACTAGCAAGTACTAAGATCCTGAGAACAGCAGTGTACTATGATTTTAGGAACAGCTAAGATTCCAGTATAGCCAGAAAGGGTAGGTAGAAAGAAAATTTCAGGCGAGGAGGTAAAAGGGAAACAGATTAAACAAGGCTCAGGAGGCCAGAAAACACACTCTGAATTGTATTAAAATGGTATAAAACTGGAAGCTTTGAGTGGAGAAAAGAATACTGGAATTTGCTTGTGATTTAAAAATATCACTATGCCTGCTGAGGTGCAAACAGACTGCAGTGGAGGAAAAGGTAGAGAGAACTCTCGTAGTGGCCTACTCATGTGGATACACATAACCAAGGCCTAAACCAAAGGAATCACGGTCAAACTCTGCTTACACTGTGATTGTCGTGTGTGTGTCTCGTGTCAAAGGCTGGTCTGAAACTGACTGTACATCTTAGGATGACCGTGAATTCATGATCTTTCTGCCTCCACTTCCCAAGCCCTGGAACTATGGTCAAGTAACACAGCACTCCATAGATGTTGGTTATGCATTAAATTGAGAACCTAAAGAACGTGGAACTGGCAAGATGGCTCATGGGGTAAAAACACTTGCTGCAAAGTCTGATGACAAGAGTTTGATCACCGGAGCTCAAATAAAGTCAGGAGAGAAGCAACTCTACAGAACTGTCCTCTGCCTACAATCTCCCTGTGGTCCAGTGCACACACTGCACAGACTTATTAACAACAGTAAACGACAGATCTGGGTTTATGAGAAAAGAGTTCTGAAATCTTTAACATCTGAGCACATAATAATGAAAATGCTATTTGCTGAGATGAGGAAAAAGAGGGAAGTGCAGGTTTGGGAAAGAAAGTAAATATAGGAAATATGCACATTTAAGGAAAATTAAAACTAAAAGACTTCTAAATTAGAAAAGCCCATTTAAGCAGAAAAAGTCATTACAGCTGTACAAAACAATGAGTATCATTCTATCAAGTTACCTTCTCAGCAGCTTCAACAGTCCTCTGTGTTTTTTTAGCAGCATATCTCTTATGGTCATAGTATCTAGAAAAATAAATCTATCTTAAATATTAAGTAAAATATTTTAGTTTTTAATTTTATAGTCTTAAATCATATAGCACCAAGTTATATATTGCACAAAATTAATTTTTACCAAAGTGAGTATACACACATGTTCTACAGCAGTTTCCTCCAAATTGAAACACTCCCTCCCAGGAGGGGGCTGCTAAGAGACCCAGGAAATGAACACACTTCACTTGTGTGAGAAAGCTGAAGCCTGAAAGGTTCATCAGGGTCTCCCTGCAGTTAGAGAAGCAAGGTATAGCTGCTCAAGGAGAATGTCAGCTCAACTGCAAGAGATCTCTTGGCCTTGTTGAGGTGCCTCCAACTTAAGCACACACAGGGCTCCAGATGTGGTTTTCAAGGATGCAGCTGCTTCTACATTATCCTTGTTCCTGTAAGTCAGCCCTCACTCGTGCTCCGTTAGTAACCCAATAAAAACTCACTGGTTCTTCAGTGTTGTGGATCCCTTCTGGGATGTATAGATGTGTGTGTACATTTCATCTTATACAATAGGCAAAATAACAACTGTTCTTAACATCCTATTGGTTTACTGCAGGTAATATTCTACCATGGCTTTATAGTTGGGGCTGGAGAGACGACTCAACAGTTAAGAGCACTGGCTGCTCTTCCTGAGGACCCTGTTCCTGTCACCACACTGATGCTCACAATCTGTAACTTCATTTCCAAGGGGTCTGATGCCCCTTCTGTCTTCCTTAGGCAAAAAGCACATAGCCGAGTATATAATACATGCAGGCAAAATATTCACACATAGAATAGTTAACAGCTTACTTTTTGGCATTGGCATAGGCTGACAGGCTGAGATCCACATCAACAAGCAATGGCTTGTTTTTCTGAGGCTTCTGCAGCTGATTGTTCTTTTGCTTTTTCTTTTTCCCTTTTGGTGCTTCAGCGTCACTGTTCTCAACACTGACATCACCATCACCATCTTCCTCCTCTGATAACAAGTATGGATTTCTATTAAAAATATTCAATAGTATTTCACTAATGTCAATGACATCACTTTTCACTTCAATTTTTTAATAAAATTAAAAATGATTTAATTATATACTTTCTACTTCTGAAAATCCACCCCACCCAAAAAATATTAAAAAAGAATGCAATGAACAATTAGCAAAATAAAACCATGCACTAACTGGTAAGGACCACACTTACCGCAGAAGCATTGTAACATGGTTTGTTTGCAGCTTTAGTTCTTTGATTGCACTTGCCACAGGGTCTCCATGAGCTTGTGCTTCTTTCACAATCACTCCAATTTCTGTCCAGTCTATCTGGTTGGCTAATGCACTTCGAACTACCTGAATGGCTCTGTCGACGATCTGCAAGTTCATCTCTATGAGCTCTCCTTTCAGTTTGTCTATTTCCTTAAGAAACAAACCAACTGTATTTACTATAAAGCCAGCTGAGTGACATAATCTGAAAAGCAGTGGAAAAGCTAAATATAATACCTGAGCCTGCTGAAGAGCTTCTAATCTGTTTTCATGATCCTTTCGAACATTATCTAATTTCTTCAGTGCTTGTTTTTCCTTTTATTAACAAAACAGATTTTTAAAAGTTAGATTATTTTCAATTACAGCACTTCCACCTCTCAATTCCCAAAACTTTTTGTCCTAACAATTCCTATGCTCTGTCAATATTGTTACATAAGCAGATTAAAACGTTTCCCCACAGTTCACTCCCTCAAGCTTTACCACCTTACTAATGTCATACTAAAATATTACCTCCATTTACCTCCTACTCGCTGTATAGAATGTGTGCTTTGGTTACTGGTAAACTATATATAATATAAAGTATGACCCCAATTCCCTTGGCATTATTCAAACAGACAGAATTCAAGATTTCCTATAGCATTTAAGATTTTCTTTCTTAGGTGATATTAGGGATCAAACCCAGGGTCTCATGTATACAAAGAAAGAACTCTACCACTGAGTTACACCAATAGCCCTGAATACATTTTAAACATTTTTTTTTTACATGTCTGTGAATGTGTACTGTACTGAAGTAGCCATGGAGGCCAGAGAGGACCCTGGCTCCCTTGGAGGTGAGTCAGAGGTGATTTTATCAGCCCAATGTGGATACTAAAAACTAAACCTGATACTGTTCTTAACAGCTGAGCTCTCTACACACTCTAGAAATTCTTTTGTAAAATAGGTATTTAGAGATTTTCACTCGTGTGTGTGTGTGTGTGTTTCTGTGTGAGTGCAGTGCCTGTCAAGTCCAGAGAGGGTTAATACTCCCCAGCACTGGAGTTACAGGCAGCCATGAGCCTCTCAGCAGGGTGTTAGGATCCAAACTTGGATCCTCTGTGACAGCATAATGCACTCTTATCCAAGGAGCCATCTCTTTAGGCTCCCAAGTAGTTTTTAAAAGTATAAAGTAGGGGCTGAGAGATGGCTCAGTGATTAAGAACACTTGCTGTTCATGCAGAGGACCCAGGTTTGGTGCCCTGAATCCACATGATGACTCACAACCATCTGTAACTCGTTTCAGGGAATCTGACACCCTCTTCTGTCCCCCATGGGCACCAAGTATACATGTGGTAAACATAAATACATGCAGGCAAAACATACACATTAAAATAAATACATTTAAAACCAACTTTTTAAAAACACAAACCATTATTTTATTGACATTCTGCAGTACATTCCAGTATTTTTCAGAAGACCTTTCACTCACATAATAATACAAGGGTTCAGTGAGGTTATTTTATCAGATATAACTTATACTTCGGAGTTTGCTTTGTATTTTAGGAGAAGGTCTCATATGCAGCATAAGCTGGCCTCAAACTCCGTAGCCTAACTCCTGATCCTCATGCCTCCAGTTCTCATCAACAGGTATTATAGGCATATACCACAATGTCTGACTCACATTTCAAAATTACTGGTTTGAGGACTATTTTTGAATGCTTTATAGCATCACCAACTAATTATTATTTAAATGTTAGATGAAACAGCCATAAAGCTTAATTTGTAAGAGTGGTGATGATCTTTAAAAACTCACAATGATTACCACAAAAAAAGTTATTGGCATAGTTTGAGTAGCCTTAATGCTAAATGTTTGGTTTAAGAAGTATTTCAGCTTGTGGAGTTGTTTTGGATTTTGTAATACCTATGTACATATAACCAGCTGTGCAGCCCTAATCTAAATATCTAAAACCCTTGGAGTACCACTGGTATTCTAATGCATATAACAAAAAATAAGTAGAGCTGTGCATGCCTTTATTCCAGCACTTAGGAGGCAGAAGGATCTCTGTGAATTTCAGGACAGCCAAGGCTACGTAGAGACTCTGTCTCAAAAAAAAAAAAAAAAAAAAAAGATAGATAAATATAAATAATAATGGGTATTGGGTATTCCCACTAAACATTTGTTCTCTAGCCAAAGTGCTGCCATCATGTGACAATCACATAATTACATGCTTGGAAATTGTAGTACAAACATACACATAACTTGAAATTTTGCACACTTGTTTTTGTTATGTTTAACTTTTCAAAAACAACTTTTCTTTGAAACTACATCTTTTTCCCTTTCCTTCAAGCCCTTGCATGTATCCCCTTTGCTCTCTCTCAAACTCATACTTTTTTCAACCATTATATCTCTCTCTAACTCCACAGTTCTTTGTCTATGGCTAAGCCCCCATGGCTACTATTTTTTTTAATCAATTCTCTCACAAATTAAAAGTGACTTTGATCAGTTTATGAAACAGATCTGCAGCATATGCTCTAAAACATCGTCAAATGTGCTGCAACACTAATGCATGTAAAATCCTCATGAAGGAATCATAACACAGAACAAGCAAGAAACAAGTTTAAAGCAGCTTAACAAAAACAGCAAAAAGTTTATACTAAGGAAACTTAGTGGACAAAATAATTTTCCCCCTGGCCCATTTAACATGTTCCTCAGAACAGTGGTCTTATAATGGCCAAATTTGAGACGCTCTGGGTTCCTTTAATATACTGAGTCATACTAGGGTATAGAACAGGCTAATGTTCCCACTATATTTCATTTCCTATAAAAAGATCTAAAATTAGAATAAAAGGGGGACGGAGAGAATGGAGTAAGGGCATACTTCTCAATGAGACTCTCATGGGCTTTTATCGTAAACTAAGGGCTGGTCATGGTGGCACATGCCTTCAACCCTAGATCTCCAAGTTTGAGGCCAAATTGGTCTAAATACCAAGTGTCAGGCTAGCCAGGCTTGTACTGTAAGTCCTCGTCTCAAAAACAAAACAATTGGGTGGAAAGATGCTCAGTGGTTAAGAGCACTTAATGCTCTTCCAGAGGACTAGAGTTCAGTTCTCAGTATCTATACATTGGTTCATAACTATCTTTAACTCTATATAGTTCCAGGGAATCTGACCTGAGAGTATAATGTCCCATATAATGTCCCATACTACTGGAAGGCATTGATTTTTGTTTGTTTCTGTTTTTGTCTTTCGAGGCACGGTTTCTGTGTAGATTTGGCTGTCCTGGACTCACTTTGTAGACCAGGCTGGCCTCAAGCTCACAGAGATCCACCTGCCTCTGTCTCCCCAGTGCCACTGCAACTGGCTTGGCAACTGCTTCTTAAATGAAAGCAATATCTATCTGCCAAACCATTCTGACTAGCTAGGCTAATATAAATGTTTTAGTTATACTATACCTGTTGTAAAGCTTTCAAATCAATTTTCTGACCTTCTATCTTGGAATAAAATTCATCCACGGCCTTATGGAAAAAAAAAAAAAAAAAGGACAATTGTCTGTAAGGAAAGAAAAGTATAGTCTGTACCTCGTTTTGCACATACACAGCATTAGCCTGTTTTATGCCATAGTTCCTTCAATGGTCCTGACCACATTTCTAGTGATCTAGTATATAGCTAACAATCTCAAGAATAAAACTGAGATCAACTATTTGGTCTTATCTTTAAATGAAAACGGCAACAGTTACTTTTAGTAGTTGTACCTGTGACTGCAAGGCAAGAACATTTTTTAAGTTTTTTTGCTTGCTTGCTTGCTTGCTTGCTTTTGCAGTGTTCAGGATTAAATCCAGGGCTTTGTTCATGCACTCACACTGGGCTGCATCCCCAACCCCATGATAGCATACACAATTCTTACAACCCATGCCATGCTAACTAGTAAAACAGCAGAACTAGGAAACTCACCTTGTCAAATGATTCAAATTCTATATATGGACATTGCAAATGTTGAGAAAACAAGAAAGGATGAAATTCCTCATACCTATTAAACATATTTAAAATATCACAAATAAGAATATAATTAGCAAACACAGCAAACTGACTCCTGGCTAGCCATGTACTTACGTAAGTATATCTTCAACTGGTTTGTTTGCATCCAGGCTTGGTTTTACCTCTCTTTTCTGAATTATGTAGCCCTACAAAACCAAAAACAAAATCAGTATTAGACTCACCTATATTCACAATGAAAAGAGATTGACTTTTTGACTGATATTTTTTCCAAATTAAAGATACATTTTTGAATATAGAAGAAAAATACTAAAGTATGAGGGTTTTTGTTTGTTTTGTTTTTCAAGACAGGGTTTCTCTGTATAGTGCTGGCTATCCAAGAACTCTCTTTGTAGACCAAGCAGGCCTCAAATTCACAGAGATCCACCTGCCTCTGAGAGCTGGGTTAAGGTATGCACCACCACGGCCAGCTAGGTAATTTTTTAATTGTTTTAACTATGAGGAGATTATAAACGACCATCTTTTTTTTCAAGTGCTGGCAAATTAAATGCTTCTCTAAAGTCAATTCAAGATTAAACATTCTGGACAGGCATAGTGATACCTGCCTATAAACCCAGCACTAGGGAGGCCTGACGTGGAAAATCTTCAGTCCTAACACCTATCCTGGGATCCTCCAGGAAGACCTTGTGCCAAAGAAAGAAAACCTGATTAGACAGAGAGTTCAGCTGTTAAGACTACTTGCTCTTCCAGAGGACCCAAGTTCAGTTCCCAGCACCCACAATAGGAGGCTTAAAACCACCTGTAACTCCACTTCCAAGTGATCAACACGCTCTTCTCTTTTGACCTCCAAGGGGGTCCACACTTTATGCATAAACATATATACACACACACACATACACACACACACACACATATATACACACACATATCAAACTTTTTAAAAATACAAATTCCTCAACTGTTACAGTTTTGTTTTTTATTTTTGTAAAAGGTTGGATCTTATGTATCTTATGTTGGGCTTTGAACTTGCTATGCAGACAAGAACGACCCTGAACTTCTGATCCTATCTCCTCCACCTCTCAAGTGCTGAGATTACAGGCATGCACTCACAGTGCCTGATTTAACAGTACAAGGGATCAAACCCAGGGCCTAGAGCACTCTAGGCAAGACTCTATCAACTGAACTCCAACACAATATTTTCTATAAAAAATAAAGACTAGAAAAGCATTTACAGGAGGCAATACCAAAACAAAGACACTATCCCAGAAGTAGGCATACAGCCTAATGTTACAATATGAACATATATCAAGGTCTTGGGTTCAAGGCTCACACAAGAAAAACAAATCAAAACTCTAAGAAGTATTTCATTTCTGAAAATTCAAATAAGATCAAAATAATACAAGAAAGCTGGTGAGATGGGTCACTGGGTAAAGGTGTCTGTCACCATGCTGAGAAGCCTGAGTTCGATCTCTAGGACCTAAACAGTGAATGGAAGTAGTCAACGCCTGCAGGTTGTCTACCCTCTAGAATCCTCTGGCACCCCACACCCAATTAAGAGACACATGTAAATGCAGAGTAAGTGTTTACATGGTGCTGCTACCTTTCCATTGAAGTTGGATGTTCTTTTCATAAGGTCTTCTGCCTTCTGCACACAAACTAGGACCTTTTCAATATCTGGTGGAGAAAAAAACAAGGGGAAAAGGAATGCCAATCAAGGTGATTAAGCACTTTTAAACAACTATATTATTTATTTATTGGTTTTGGAGACAGGGTCTCACTATCCAGCCTAGGCTGGCTTGGAACACTATTTAAAACAAGGCTGGCCTCAGCTTCATAGAAAATAACTTTCTTCTACCTCCCAAGTGCCAAATTAAAGGCATGTGCCACCACACCTGGATTAATATTCTAAAAAAAACAACAACAACAGAAAGGTAGCTGAGCATGGTGGTACAGGCTTGTAATCCCAGCACTAAGGAGCCTGAAGCAGGACAATCATGACCCCCAGCTTGGGCTATGCAATAAGACCCTATCTCAACCACCACAAAATTGGTGTGTTGTCAGGTCTCCAGGGAAATAGAAGGAAGATGAGCAACTCCTTGTAAGTTGTCCTCTGAACTGACCCACAAACATACTTAATAAAATGTAATAATAAAAACAAGGAACAGGCCAGTGAGATGGCTCAATATGTAAAGGTACTTGCTATACAAGCCTAGAGACATGAATTCATTCCCCAGAGCCCAGCATAAAAGTGGAAAAAGAAACAGACTCCACAAAGTTGGCGTCAGACCTCCATACACATACTAAGGCATGGTTCCTGCCTCCCCAACACATACATATCAGGCACATACAACACACTCACACAAATACTCAGAAATTAAAACAACCAGGAAAGTATTTACTAATTAATGTAAGTGCTTATGGAAATGAAATAGTTATTTTATTTATGTAATTGGTATATGTACATAAGGTTATGTTTTAGTCAGCCTATTACTAAATCTTTCTTACAATAAGATATTTTATGCATAAACCTAATTTCCTAATTTTCATATACACTTGATTTTTGTTTAATCTAACCCTTTGCCAAAGAGTTACAATTTAATTACTACAGTGTCATAATACATTTTAACTGTGAAAAAGGTTATGTAGATAACATTAAGTAACCAGAGTTGTCCCATTTTTCCATGCTTTTGTTCCATGAGTATCCTGTTCATCTTATAACCAAATAACAAAAATACCAATACCATCTGTTTTCACTGGACAAGGAGGCTATATGGCATTAGAATATTTCAGAAAAACATTTTATTTGTATTTTTAAACAAAATTGCATTCAAAAAATGAACATTACCTCTATATCTTAGGAAATAATAACTCTGAAACAAACACTAGGAATGTTTTGAACATCACACAAGAGACATACATCATAATTTTCCAAGGACAAATCTCCCATTTTCTTTTCATTTCCTTTACCTTTAAAATTCCTTCAATATTTTTATTTATTTACTGTGTGCTTTTGTGCGCCTCAGTGTGCATGAGATTAGTAGACAGCTTGCAGGAGTCAGTTCTCTCCTGTATACCACGTGGGACTCGGGAACCAAACTCAGGTCATCAGGCTTGGCAACAGGGGTCTTTTACTGGACCATCTCACCAGCCCTCCTTTCTTATGTATCTTACTCTGATAAGTTAGCTTCCATAAGTAATCACTACAGCCTAATTGACTCATACCAGCCACTCTGCAGAACTGTAGAATTCAAGTGGGTGATGAATGCTGTTTCAGATGCACCCTGTGCTTCTACTATACAAGTTCAGTGAGCAGTGCAAACATCAGATGATGTGAAAAGAAAGCTCTAAAGTTCAATGGCATGAAGGAAAGTAAAAAGACTAACGTGTATATTAACAGGGATAAATGTCCACACTAAAGGAGTAATGGAGAAAAACCCATATATGTCGGGTACTTTGTTCAAATTTTATTTGTTTGGGTTTTTTGTTTTTGTTTTAAATAGGGATGACTTTGTAGTCCAGACTGTCCTCAAACTCACCAAGATCCACTCTAGTAGGATTAAAGGTATGAGTCACCATTATCTACCTTCATGTATTGACTTATATATATATATTGTGGAGGTGAGGCTCAAATGTAGTAGAGGTCAGAGGACAACTTGAGAGCTGGAATTGGTTCCTTCCTTCCTTCCAATACGTAGATCTCACAGATCAAACTTAAGGGCTTCAGGCTTGACAGCCCAGCGCCTTTATCTGCTGAGCCATCTTGACAATCACATATCAAAGTCTTGTAAGTCTAGAATTATCCATTCAATTATGACTCTAAAAACTAAAATTATTTCTAGTAAACAAACAAGGTGCTACAGGCTAGAGAGATGGCCCAACAGGTAAGAGTACTGGATGCTCTCTCAGAAGATACAAGTTCAATTCCCGGCACCCACATGATGGCCCAAGTGAGTTGTAATTTCAGTCTCAGGACATGTGACACCTTCTTCTAGCCTCCTAGGGCATGCACGTAGTAAACAGATGAAGAAGGAAGCAAAACACTCATACAAGTTACAAATAAGAAGAGAGAAAGAAGAGCTAAGTGTGCTAAGACACTTTTTGTAATCACAGCATCTAGGAGGTTGAGACAGGAAGATTCAGAGCTCAAAATGATACTGTGCTACAATGTAGAAGAAACCTTATTTCAAAAATTTCAAAACAAAACAAAAAGACAACAAATGAGGTGTTTGTCAGTAAAACATTTTCTCAGCGCTTGTAAGGCCTTACTTGGGTTTAATTTCCAGCATCACAAAACTACTTCAAAGAAGAAAAAGCATCAAAGGAAAACAAACTAAAGTGTACAAGTTCTGGACCATGCAGACATACCTTTGCATTCAAGTTTTTCATCCACTTTGACATTGCCAGAGAATCCACTTTCTATAAGACAGTGCTCAATAAGAGCTGGACCATAGGCTATAAAAGTAAAAAGTATTGTTATTACATTCCTATAAAACTTCACATTTAAAACACAGTACAAATTTATAGCTCAATATGAATAATCTACTCCAGATAATTGGCTAGTAAAAATAATTTTACTTCAGCAAAAAGGTTATTGCGGCCCCTCCTACTTTGTTTCCATGGGGGATTTTCTGTTTTGTTTTGGAGGATGGGTGGGGTAGGGCTTGATACACTTTCTCTGTATAGCCTTGGCTGTCCTGAACTTGCTTTGTAGAACTCACAAAAATCCGCCTGTCTCTACCTCTCCAAGTGCTGGAATTACAGGCGTACGCCTGTTGTTTTTGCTGCTGCTGCTTCTTCCTATATTCTGTTTCAAAAAAGGCTGGGAGAATGGCTGAACAAGTGGAAAAGTTGCGAGTGGAATTGAAGGGATCTGAGAAGCAACTACAGAGGTTCAGAAACTGAAATGCTTGGGAAGCAAAAAGCTCCAGAAAAGGTAGAAATAAAAGATTCAGACCCAGTGGACAGAGAGCTGGAGCTTACTCCAGAATAAAAGAGGTAAGCAGGAGCTGGAGAGATGGCTCAGTGGTTAAGAGCACTGGCTGCTCTTCAAGAGGACCTGAGTTCAATTTCCAGCAACCACATGGCAACTCACAACCCCTGGACTGATGCTAGCTTCCAGGCTCCACAGGCTCCTGTGTGCACACAGTACACATAAACTCACACAAGCACACACACACTTAGATAAGAAAAAAAAAAAAAAGGTAAGCAGACTGGGCTAGAAGGCAGACTGCCACCCTGCCCTGCGCCTTGCACTTTTGGTGCAATACCCCAACCCTAAAGTGTACAATGAAATGCAAAGGGATAGTCAAAGACTTAAAGACTTTGGGAGGCAAAAATAAAGAGCTAAGAGTATTTAAAACTACCTGATTTCAAAAGCCACAGAAATCTGCCAAGGTAATCTGCAGCAGGAGAATCACAGTGGGTTTAAGGTTGCCTGGACTACATAACAAGTTTAGAACTAGCTGAGCCATGCCTGTGTCAAAACAAAACACCACCAAACACACAAAAAGACTTGGCAAAGCTAAGAGGGAGGGACAGGAGAATATCTGACAGATGCAGTCAGCCTTGAGTCCCACAAGCTTTGTAAAACAACAACAACAAACAACTAGGCTAAGTGGTGATTAAACGAAATTTATTGGAAAAAAAAAACCAACTGCTCTGATTCTACAATACTCAGGTACTGATAACATTCTATACCATCTTTATTTATTTTTTTTAAGATTATTATTTATTAGCTGGGCACGGTGGCGCACACCTGTAATCCTGGTACTCAGGGAAAGAGAGGCAGGTGGATTTTTGTGAGTTGATTAGCCTCCTTTACAAAGTGAGTCCAGGACAGCTAGGGCTGTTACACAGAGAAACCCTCCCTGTCTCAAAAATAAAATAAAAAGAAATAAAAAGACTATTATTTGTTGCAGGATATTTGATCACATTGTGAACCCCAAGATTGAGGTGTTTATTGGAAAACCTGTTTCTATTTGTGGTATGGCTCAGCTCTAACACACACCTTTACTCCAGGAGATTTCTGGTTGAGTACTGTAAACAGGATTTAAATAAAGTCAACCATAGGTCAAGAGGCATAGCATGCAACCAGATGACAGGGAGTGAACTTAGGAAAAAACCTTAGAGAGCGAGTAAGAGGGAGTCAGGAAGACGGATAGAGAGATTCATAGGAGGTGGAGGACATTCGAGGGATATTTTGAGATGGTGTGGAGAAGGAGCATGGGGTATGGGCTGAGAAGGAAAGTCAGCTGGGTGTATTCTCTGTCTCTCTGAACAAGCTGGGTTTCACCCCAGCATCTGGCTCCTGAGGCTTCATTGGCAAAAATCAAATGATTGAAATTTTGTTACAATTATTTATGTGTATTATGTGTGTGTGAACATGAGTTTATTTTTATCATACAGGATCCTACAAGAGCCCATGGAGGTCAGAACAGTGTCAGATGTCCCAGAACTAGAGTTACAAGCATTTGGGAGGCAGCATGTGGGTGCTGGGAACTGAATTAGATCCTCTGAATGAGTAGTAAGCACTCTTCACCCCTACGCCAGTCACTGCTTTTTTAAGAAAAGGGCTGTTCCTCCTTCTGATCCTCCTGCCTCAAAGAAGTACTGGGATTATAGTGTGTGCTACCAGGCCTACTTTTATGTAATGCTGGGACTGAAGCCAGGGCTTGGTGACTAGTGAGCAAGCACTGTACCAACTGAGCTACAGCCCCAGCCCCATCTGCACTGTTTTTAAATAAAATCTAGTCACTATAAAAATCTCCAGCTTTTAGGATGAGGCTTAGTGGTAGATATCTGCTCATCATCACAAAGCCCCAGTACCACAAAAGAAACAAAAACTTCTTTCTTTGAGAACAAAACCCTACTACTCAAAGAAGTCCCTTTATACTACTTGTTAAAAAAAAAAAAAAAAAAAAATCAATGCTTTATTTTTATTTATGTGTATGTATTTGTATAAAAGTATAAGAAAGTGTCACACCTGGAGCTAGAGTTGTAAGTGCTTGTGAACCACTGCTCACAGCACTGTAAACTTGAGTATCTCTACAGTCCCTTGTTTGATTATTTGAGAAGAAAAAAAAATTTAAATATATTCATGGAAGTATTGTCACACAACATCTTATTATAACATGCAGAAGTACTCACGAAGTAATGGATTAAGAACTCTCTTCAGCAGTTCACCCTTAGGAGCACTGGCTATTACTTCAGTCAATCTGTGAATAAAATTGACACTCTTTTTATCATCTTATATTTAATAAACCTCGTATCAGTATTCACATTCATATTAACCTTATCTACATATATTTATTTTATCTTTACAAGATTCTGAAATATAGCAGAAATTTATCTTGTAGTTATGAAAAATGAATCTTGAAAGTAATTTATCTACGAGGCTAGAGATGGCTTCAGAAGTTAAGAGCACTTGTTCTTTCAGAGAATCAGGTTCAGTGACCAGAAACCACAACAGGGAGATCACAGGCACCTGTAACTGCAGCTTCAGGGGATCTGCAGCCCTCTTTTAGCTTCTGTGACACACAGACACAGACACAAACACATTTTAAGAATTTTATTTTTTTACTAGAACCAAGTGTGGTGATGTATGTTCATAATAGTAAGGCTGAGATACATGGAACATGCTGAGTTCAAGATTAGTCTGGGCTACACAGCAAGAGCCTGTCTCAACATACACATACACATGCCCATAATTTATCCACAATCAGAAGGCTCTTGGAACCTGAGACTTAAATCCAGGTTTTCTAAAAGAATTCAGTATTTTTCAAAAAAATCATGAATTGCTTATCAATGTGACATAAAAGACACATTTCTACGTAAAAGTTACATGCTGTTTGTAAATCTACATGCCACACCTGAACACCAGCAACAGTTATACCTAATTAAACATTTGCTAAGCACTCTAAGGATGCTGTGGCTCACTGCAGCCGCAAACCACATGATGTGTCTGAGAACTGTAGAAAATGTAGCCCCTGCATCTACTCAATCAGCAAACATAGAGCAGCTCACAGTTCAGCAAGCCCTCCCCAATTATGCTGAATGCTAAGCTCTGAGGACCACCACGTGCACTACTAGGGAGCAATGCCTGCCAGCCAGAAGCAGCTGAAATCATCACCTTATCCTTTCACTTTTTCCTAAACTAGGTCTACCCTCTACCACTGCACTGTCTGCCTCTGTATCTGTCTTCTCACAAAACAGCCAAGTCAGCACTTCACTTGCCAAGGAACCAGAAACATTTTAAGTAACCCAAACAGTAGCAATAAAGACATACACTTGAGGGCTGGGCGTGATGGTGTATACCTTTAATCCCTGCCGTCTTGAGGCAAAAGCAGATGGATCTGGTTTACAACTAGAATTCTAGGCTGTCAAGCTGTAAGACTTTGATTTAGAAAAAGAAAGATTTGCTGTCTACAAATAAAATATAATTGCTTGTATGCATACTTATATAGTTCAGTGTAAGTAAACATTTTTAATTAAAGTTTTTACTAATGTGAAATATAACCTAGTTTATCGTTTAATAAATGGGACATAATTGTACAAAGACTGTTACCTTTCCAAAGTCAGCGAAGGTTCAGCAGCTCTGGCATGATCAATGGGATAGCGTTCACGAACAGCAAACTTAACATCATCTGCTTCGTCAGTTCGAAACCTTAGAATATTTAAAATTAGGTACTCATAATCTGTAAGAACAATGTTCCCCTGCAACAGAGTAAAATATAATTCAATGCTTTTCCAAATCAGTCTCAGAATGTCTTAAAATCTGAAAAGATGTCTCCTAAGACCTACTTATAGTTACAAAATGAATTTGCAAAACGAAAAGCACCAGTCACATTTAAATAGGGACCTTTGCCCAACCCAATTAATTAGATTCTGAGGACTCCAAGTTGGAAGCAGCTAAAGAACCTAGAAAAACTTTACATGCTTTGTCTGGTTACTGCACGTTACCTGTACTACTTCAATACTAAAACCTAACAGTTGGGTGCCTTTCATAAGTATGCCAAAACAAAGCATTAGTGCATGCCTATAATTCCAGCACTCAGAAGACAGAGGTAGTAGATTCAAGAGTTGCTATGGCTACACGGCAAGTTTGAGGCCAGCCTCAAGTACATGAATCTCTGACTCAAAAAACAACTAAAGTTCAAAGTTTCAAAAAAATTCAGGTCCGGTAAAAAATTCACTTGCGTTTGAAATGAAAATGCACAGAATTATGGAACAGCATAGTGTGTCTATAAAAGGACAGCAGTGTGGTACAGCCAGGTGTGGCGGTATGCAACTATATCCCAGCAGTCAGGAGGCTAAGGCAGGAAGCTCCACATTCCAGGCCAGCCTAGATTCCAGATTCCCATAGAGCTCCTGCGTAGGGGCTCTGCTTTGACTGGGGAAGTGGATCGTGGCTAAGAGCACACACTGTTACTGCACAGCTCACTTCGAGTTCGGCTCCCAGGGTGGGCATCCCACAACTGCCTCTTACTCCAATTCCAAGCAAATAGGAAGATATTCTGGCCTCTGTGAGCATCTGCATTCACATGCGAGTGCACACATACACACAGTTTAAAAACGGGGGAGAAAAAAAACCTTTTAAAAAAGATCCGTTAAAAATGTAGGGGCTGGAGAGATAGCTCAGCAGTTTAGAGCACTTGTTACTCTTCCAGATCACCAGGGTTCAATTCCCAGTGTCAACATGTAGGCTTATAACCATCAGTAACTTCAGTTCCAGGGAACTGAACACCCTCTTCTGACCTTTGCAGCAACCAGGTATACATGTGGTGTACATACAGACATGCAGACAAAACACTCATGTAAAGCAAAATAAAATGAAAATCTTACAAAATTTAAAGCACTGCTGTGGTGCACATCTGTAATCCCAACACTTGGGAGGCAGGGGCAGGTGGATCTCTGTGAGTTCAAGGCCAGCCTGGTCTACAAAGCGAGTCCAGGACAGCCAAAGCTACACAGAGAAACCCTGCTTTGAAGAAAAAAATAATTAAAAACTAAAGCACTAAATAAATAATTAATCTCTCTTCTGCTAGGCTACTTTCTGATCTTAGGTTACTTTTCTCAGAGTTGTTCCTACTGTAAATATATCACAGCTAAAAACATTTTAACTTTTTAATCATTGTGTGTATTATATATGCTCTGTGTATGGTGATGGAAGTGGCACAACAGTTTCTTTGTGTGTGTGTATGTTTGTAGGTCAGAGGACAGGTTTGTGGAATTGGGTCTCTCCTTCCAGCTTTACATGAATTCCAGGTCAGACTTGCATGGCAAGCACTTTTAGCAGCTGAACCATCTCACCAGATCATATTTATTATAAGTTTTTATATTTGGTTTCTTAAGATCATTTTGGGTTGCAGGAAGCCTCTTTGTACCAAAGTTTAATCAACCCTCAAAATTCAGAAATGAAAGCTAGAAAGCCAAACTCCGGTACACTGAATGGAAAGAACCTTTAAAATCTATTCTTAAGCATCAACAGCTACTTCTCACAGATAGCAAATGTTCAAGTGTACACTGCCATTTGTAAAGCCTTAGCTTTTGCCTCAAATTCATCACTAATTGGATTTCTGGAATCTAGACAGTATAAATGCCTACTTGCTCAGATCCATGAGATAAACTGGAACAGAAAAAACATGAAGACAGACTATAATTCAATTAATTTTATGTGCCACTGTTTGTTTTAGCAAACATCAGTAAAACCTAAGTATGTGTACATTACACAAAAACTTTGCATTATCTCCAACTTTTGGAGCTGTAGTTTTGAGCTATTCAACTTGGGTACTAAGACTGAATGTAGGTCTTTTGCAAAGAAGCAAAACATTTTTTTTTCCTAAGCAAAATCTCACTTTATTAAAGTCCTAGGTGGCCTTGAACTATAGAAATCTAATTGCCTCTGGCTCCCAAATGATGGCATTAAAAGTTTGCACCACCATGGCCAACTATTCAGCATTTTATGAGGGTCATGTGAAAGGTATTTTTTAATCAGCCACCATATCTAATACCCATAAAAGTTAGGACAGTAAAGTTTTATTTAAAAAATAAAAAGGTTTTTTTTTTTTTTTTAAAAAAAAAAGCTTTGTTTTATTAAAAAAAGAAGTTGTGGATGAATTAAGATATAGACAAACTGGTTGGTTTTGATCCCAGCACTAGGGAGGTAGAGGGCAGAAGGTAGATCTCTACAACAGCCAGGGAGAGAGTGAGAGAGCAAGAGAGAGAAAAAGAAAAAGAAAGAGAGAAGGATTAGCAAAGATGTAAAATTAAAAGAACTCTTAACATCATCAATTAAAATGACACTATGTTGAACATGATGAACTCCTTAAGAATAACAATGACTGAAAGGAGTGAGAAACAAGCACAGAATAGGATTCTATTTATTTCCATCTCTCAATTTAACTTACCCTATCATACAGCTCAATGATTAAGTGATAAGCAGCTTCATCACTTCCAAATTGGAAATCCACAATTCTATCCACACCAAGCTGTTTTGCACTGACCAATCTCCGACTCTTTAAATGTTTTCGACACTAACAAGAAACAAAAGAAAAAAAACATTTGTTTAATAAAAGTAAATTCCTAACCACTTAGTACTAGTTTATGAAAATTATCTTTATGCCATCAAGAATATTTAAACGGTGAAAAAACAGTGTGGTCATAAAAAATAAAAAGCTGACAAAGGTCTTGTTTATTTGGGGTATGCGCGGCAACACACGCGCGCCACAGTATGCATGTAGAGGTCAGTAAATAACTTGCATGAATTGGTTCTCTCCATGCACCATGTCACCATGTGAACTCCAGGGATCAAACTCAGGTTTTCAGGCTTGTAGCTTTTGTCCACTGAGTCACACTGCTAGGCCCTAGTGCATGAGAAAATTCTTAACCCTTTTATTCTAATAACGTTCTGACTGAAATAGTTACTTTGTATTCTATTTTTCAGAATAGTGGCAAGTATGAGAACTATAGCAACCATTTTTTACCATATACTGGACATTTAAAAGCTCTTTATAAATACTTCCTGCTCTACTGAAAAAAAAAAAAAAATCTTACCATTTAATTAGACAAATATATTTAACTCTTTAAGAGTTGCTGGGCATGGTAGCACATGCCTATAACCCCAGCACTCAGAGAGGCAGAGGCAAAGGCAGGCGGATTGCTGTAAGCTGAAAGGCCAGCCTAGACTACAAAGTGAGTCCAAGATAGCCAAGGCTACACAGAGAAACCCTGTCTCGAGAAAAAAAAAAAATAGGGCTAAGAGTTTGTAGTTATTTTTATGCTATTTTTTGAGGCAAAATGCCACAATCTTCCTACCTCAGCCCCTTGAATGTTAGGGTTACAGGTATGAACTACCAAATAAACACACCCCAAGACTTTTTTTTTTTTAAAGAATGACATATGATGGCAAACTCCTGCAATCCTAGCCCAGGAAGAAAGAGCATCCTAAATTTAAGGTCTAGTTTATACAGCAAGTTCCAGGCTGGGTGTGGTGCCATACTCCTTTAGTTCTAGCACGAGGGAGGCAGAGGCAGGTAGCTCTGTTGCTGTAAAAAAGATGAATGTTGGGCTATATAATGTTTATTTTTATTAACCCTAAGATTATCATGGCAGTATTATTTAACCCGCTGTCACAAATAAGACACAAACACCTGTAGGTTTTATAACTGTCTTATTTACCTTGGGCGGGGCAGATGTTTCTACCTATGCTATCTAAATAACCTCACCATCCATCTCCCAGCCCCATCCAATAACCCCGTGGCATTTGCTTATATTCTTCACCTGGGCCTTTTCACGCCATTACTGGAGTCTTTCCACTCTGCCCAGGTGGTTTGTCTCCACGCTAACCCACCGTGGCATCCTCCTCTAACTCTCTTCCCCAAGAGTCTGTCTCCTGGTCTGGTTCTAACTGTAGTAGGCTGTTCTTTTGCTCCTGGGCCTGTTTGAGAGTCTCTCCTAAAGAGCTGATAATTGACCGAGGAGTTTTCATGTTTTAAATTTGGATTGTATCACTGGGAGTTTATTACCTCCACCAAATTACATATAAAGTATGACTTAAAGGGTCTGTATACTTAAGTTAGTTGGGTGCCATTTGGAAACAGATGAAGAATACAAGCAAATACCATGGGATTCTGTATGAAAGGTAGACCAGATGAGGAGGATTAGGGCAGATGGCATTAGATGGAGGCTGGGCGATAGATGCTGAGGTTATTTAGGTAGCAGGTAGGGATATCTGCCCGGCCCACAGTAAATAAGGCAATTATAAAATCTAGCAAGTGTCTGTGTCTTATTATTTGTGATGGTGGGTTATATAACAATCTTAGGGTTAGTAACAATAAACATTACATAGCCCAACATTCATTTTTTATTTATAACACAGATCCCTGAGTTTAAGGCCAGCATGATCTACAGCAGGAATTCTGGGACAGGGCTACACAGAGAAACCTTCTCTTGAAAAACAACAATAAAAGAGTTCCAGGTCAGCAGCTTAAGTGATGTAGACCAAGTCTGAGGGTCTGAGTTGGATCTTACTCTTCATCTCAAAGCAGAACTGATTCCTCACAGGCTGTCTTCTGACATCCACATACCTGAGAGCCCCAACTTGGGTCTGGTGTTTCCACCTATGCACATACATACACACACACACACACACACACACACACTAAATAGATAGATATATAAATGCTTCAAACTTAAACTTACCTTCATGGCAAAACTAGATGGCATCATATTCTTAGGCCATTCAAATTCTGTTGTGTGAATACGTATACCAGATTCAAGTAACAGTGTAGCTTTAAAATCAGGTCTGTTCAAGAGAAAGCCAAGTTTTTCTTTAGGGAATTCACCAAAGCTTACTCTCTGAAAAGTAAACTTAAAATGCAAGTTATAAAAATAATAATAATAATAATAATTCTATACTCTTACTTTTGAAGCCGAATAAGATATGTCTTGTTATCCACATCATAAACATTGTTTACTCTCATTCCTAGCAAGCTGCAAAGATAAAAAGAAACATGTAACAAATCATGCTCTTGCTCCCCTCACTTATTAAAAGGTTGCAGAAGTGGGACTCTTCAGCTAGCACAACAGACTATGAAGGCCATACCCAAAATAACTGTAGGCATTTAAGCACAAGGTGGCTCAGGAACACCGGACAATTACCTTCATTTGAAACGGCCCAGTGCTTTGCGGAGGAATACAGTAAACTTTAATCTGACTTATTGCGAGTGGTGGGAATAGCCGAGACCCCTCCCAGGGTCTCAACCAGGCTCGCACAGCTGAAAATGAGACATGTCCAGCACACAGGCCCAAATCTGCGAGTCACAGCAGAAAAGGCACTGTTCCCTCTCTTGGGGAGGAACGGTGGGAGATCTGAACAAACCGGGCTGCCAATTTGGTGCAATGAACATCGCTCTGGCATCTCCAGTGTTACCAAACGTTTGCTGCGGAACTCAGCCCACCCCAGCACGACCCTCGGGACCACGCCAGGGAGGGGCGGCACGCGTCCCCGGGCACCTCCCGAGGGCACCGGCCCGGAGCTCGGACCCCAGGCCTAACCAGACCCCGGAACACTGGGACAACCGTGGGGACCCGGGGCCCGTCTCGCGCCTACCTGGCGTCCGGCCTCTGCACCCTGCGCGAGCCTGCCCACCCGCACCACCGTACCTCGCATTCAGCTCCGCGAGCACCGCACGGAGGTCAACCGTGCTGAAGCGGCTCTTCATGGCTAAGGTGCGAGTCACTACCGCAATCCTCTCAGCTGCTGACCCGACGCAGCGCCGCCTCGCGTCTGCGCACGCGCACTTGGCGGGCATCTACGGCAGCCCAGAGGACCCAAATGTTTCCTGTAGCGGAAGTGCGTCATTTAACCGGAAAAATTTTTGTCAAGTCGTGATGAGCTCGTTTTTCGCTATGTTAAAACAACTCGAAGTATCAGTTGTCTTCTCGAAACTGTGTCCCTCCCTTCAACACTGACAGGGTTAGTCCCGTCCCTTGTGTTTGGGGATTCAGGCTGGCCTCCACAGTGGTCCTGCTGGCGGTTAACGATTTTGAAGCGAGTTGAAGGAGCATTTCCCCAGGAGGGCGCTAGCGCTCTGGGTGGAAGAGCAAGGAGGCCTTCCAAATAGGAATTTGGGACCGAACGGTCGGCTTTCCGTGACCACAGAGAGGGGTCCCTATTTTGATAGGTCATCACTCTCCGAAGTACCTTCAACTTGATTGTAGTGGGTGCTCTGCAGCCCGAGTTTCATAAATTCTTGGCGCCTCACATACTCCAGAACTTCGCTAAGACGTCAGATAAAAATAAAGTGAGAGTCCCCGTGGGAGAAGGAGCACGATTACTCCTCCCACACATTCCAGAGTTCTCTGAACCTCTTCTGGTTCTGCATGCTACTGATTCATGAATTAGTCAGAGTTCAAATATACGCTAATTAATTAGCCTAAATTTTTCCTTTTAAAAGTTCTAGTATTAGTGATAATTTTTAAACTAAGAACAAAAAATATCTATAGGTTTTGGACAGTGACGGGTGTGTGTGTGTGTCCGTAGTGGTTGTTTTTTGAGACAGGGTCTTGCTATGTAGCCCAGACTGCCTTAGAACTCTGTATTCTCTTGCCTCAGCCCTTTCGAGTGCTACAGTTACCAACACACTTAACAACGTGGGCAAGTTTTAAATCAGTGAAATGTGTACTTAAAAGTTTAAAGTCGTAAGCATTCACATGATTATAAGTTCTTAGAATGGGTGAGACACCTCAAAAAAGCAGGAAAATGGTCAGATTAGTACATCTAAATACATAAGGATTTTTGTAATTATTATCTTGGGTTATTGTTTTGTTTTGTTTTGGTTTGGTTTGGTTTGGTTTGGTTTGTTTTCGTTTTTTGAGACAGGACATGCTTATAGTCAAGGCCGGTCTAAACTCACCATATAACCCGGGCTGACCTCAGACTACTTCTGATCCCAGTCTCCTTAGGGTTGCAATTATAGGCACATACTACCATGCCCAGATCATAAACCTCTAATGTTGGCAAACATCTTAACCAATTTTCTGTTGCTGTAACAACATTCCAAAGGTTAGAGAATATACAAAGTTCACAGTTTTGGAAGCTGGCAATTTGAAATTGGCCACCTCTATTTCAAATCTAACAAGGGCTGTCAGGCTACATTACAGCATCATGAGGAAAGTACATGTGAGAGGGAGAACACAGTTACCAGGTGAGACAGGAAACAGCAGGGACACAGGCCAGGCAAGGCTCCAGCGGCTGGGGCTTCCTCTTCCTCCTCCTCCTCCTCTTCAGGGGGAGGATGCTTGGGGGTGGGTTTCAAGACAGGGTTTCTCTGTGTAAGCAGGCTTATAACAGTTTTCTTTCAAGAGAGTGAAACTGGTTTCTCCCAAGAACTGTTTCTGAGATACAGGATTCACAGTGTTCTAGACTACCCACCTAGTAAGATCTAAGCCCGGATTTTTAAAGGGTCTATCACCACTACACCAGGCACCAAGCTTCCGGCACCTAAACCGGATCCAAACCACAGCATACGGTAGTGTGCATCCATTTTTTTTTTCCTATCCTAAATACAAGTAGAAGGCTAAACATATGGCCAGAGCACATCCAGAGACATACATATGTGGGAATTGACCTAAAATTGTTACCAGTCTAATATACTTAAAATCAAAGTACAAGCACATTACAGAAGAGAACAACAGATGTGAATCTTTTCAGCTCTCAGTTTTGTTGGGGACCGTGAAGCTTTAGTCCTTCTGTAAATGGCTTCTGCTACTGCTATACCAGCCCCAAGGGTAGCGATGTGAACAATACAGCACAGTGTCCATGCACAGCGACCAGGGATGGACCTGACTACGGTAGTCAGGAAAGGAAGAGACAGACACACAGGCAGAGAGTTGGGATCAGATGGGCTGGGCCAGTGGTTCTCAACCTTCCTAATGCTGAGACCCTTTAATACAGTTTCTCATGCTGTGCTGACCCCCCTCCCCTCAACCATAAAGTTGTTTTGGTTGCTACTTGATGACTGTAATTTTGCTACTCTTATGAATCGTAATGTAAATATGTGTTTTCTGATAGCATTACATGACCCCTGTGAAAGTATTGTTCCAATTCTCCAAGAGGTCATGACCTACAAGTTGAGACCCACTGGTCTGGATTTTCTATGCTGCTACCTGAAGAGCAACATGTTTATTCTATAGAGTGGAACAGAGAGGTGGGGTTATTGCACACAGGTGGGATTTATCAAGAAGGCAGATTTATCTCTTCTCAATAGGTCTGTCTCTGTAGGGGAGCAGTCTTCAGGATGTAAACACCCCGGGAGAGAAAGATACAGTGGGCATTTTCTTCACACATGCACACAGCTAACATCCACACTGGAACCAGAGGAAAATTTTGCCACACCTCTGAACCTCACCCTAGAGGGAAGGCTTTGCCAGTCTTCCATGGGTCTTAATGGGATCCTTGACGTCCTTGCCACAACTGTGCCTATGTCAACATCAAATATTCACTCAGGGCTTCATAGTGTTCTGAAGGTCAGAAGTTACAAAGCGTCTGCAGAGCTGCATCTGTGTGTGTGTGTGTGTGTGTGTGTGTGTGTGTGTGTGTGTGTGTGTGGAGGGGTGTGGACGGTGTCTCAGGGAAATTCCTTGTGTTGTCTCTCATAGCTCCCAGAGTTGCCATATTCCTTGACCAGTGATCCTGAATGGCTTTAACCTCTGTTTCCAGGCCACATCTCTTTCCATAATCCTAGTACTCTTGTCTTTTTATAAGAATCCTTAGATTATATTTGGCCCATTGGAATAACCTCTCTACTTCATGACCCCACAGTTAATGGACTCTGTGAAGTCCTTTTATCCCCTACAGTGTCTGTATGGCTGGTTCCAGATGTTAGAATACGGATGTCTTTTGGGGAGGAAGGAACTATGCCATCACTCATGCTTAGGTTCCACAAAGCTGAGAAGTTCTTCCATAGGTCTCAGAAAGGACTAAGGGGGTGTAAACTCCAAGGCTAAGAAGGTAGCTCGCTTACAGGTACAGCTAAGCGGACCGAATTCAGGGATCTGTTCAGAAGAGGAGAAAACAAAGTAAGAACAACATAACAATGAGATGTACCAAAACTGTTTTGTCTCTATTTTTGTAGTAGGGAGAAGGTAGATTACTTGTTATTGTTACTTTTGCTTTAAAAATATTCAGTATCTTTGCTGTTTCCATCTAATAAATATGTGTGACTTTTAAATTCTTTCTGTTCTTTTGCAGTGATAAGGACAGAGCCCAGACCTTATGCATTCTAAGTTAGGACTACAGCCTCAGGCTTCCACATCTTTGAAGGTTCTGTAATCATTTGCAGTAAACGGATACGGAGGCATGCGTTTAAAACAAATGCTAAGAGGACATTACAGAAAGTTTTCCAGTTAAAACTCGTCATTAAGCCACGCACCCAGCTCAGCAAACTGCTGGAGAAAGCACTTTGTGTCAGGCGGCTTTTTTTCTCCAGCCGCTTTTGTACGGACTAGCAGTCCCTGCTGGTTCCTGGGGTAATGACATCTTTTTTGGGGTACGTTCTGACTGAAGTCCGGTAGGAGTCAGTACTGAGGCGGCTACGAGTCCCCGAACAGCGAGGAAACCTGTTAAGTTTTAACCCTAAACGAAATATAGAAATGGAGATTATGAGAAAGCCAGAGAGTTAAGTAAGAATAAAAGTGAGTAGCTGTATTTTCTTTTTATTGCATGTATTGATTAATTCGTTTGAGCCTCAAAAACCGTACTTTCACCTTAATTTCCTTAATGTTTGAAGGCAAACCGCAAAAGGTATATATAAAAGAGACGGGGTCTCGCTATGTTGCCCAGGCTGGAGTGCAGTGGCTATTCACAGGCGCGATCCCACTACTGATCAGCACGGGAGTTTTGACCTGCTCCGTTTCCGACCTGGGCCGGTTCACCCCTCCTTAGGCAACCTGGTGGTCCCCCGCTCCCGGGAGGTCACCATATTGATGCCGAACTTAGTGCGGACACCCGATCGGCATAGCGCACTACAGCCCAGAACTCCTGGACTCAAGCGATCCTCCTGTCTCAGCCTCCCGAGTAGCTGGGACTACAGGCGTGCGCCACCGCGCCCGGCGAGGGCCGAGGGCGGCCGGGAGGTACTCGAGCTTCCCAGCGCCGTGACGTCACGGGGGGCGGGACGAAGCCTCCGTTCGCGCGGTCGGACACGCCCGGCGCCCGGCGGCGGTAGAGGCGGAGGCCGCGTGACGTCACCCGGACCCGCCTCTCCCCCCCGCCCCCCCCCCCCGCAGCCTGCGGGAGTTTGTTCGGAATCGCGCGTGTTGTTCTCCAAGCTTGTGCTTCCTTTCTCCCTGCGGCTGCAGGCGCCACGCGAGGGGCAGGGAGAGCACCGACCCGGCTGCCCTGCCTCGCCTTGCATCCCAGGCCAGAAGCCCCTGCGGATCATCTATTGTAAACGCTGCGCATTTCACAGGGTGTAGCGCAGGCTGTGAGGGCAGAGGTTAGGGGTCGCGGGGCGGGGGACGACGAGACTAGCTGGAGGGAGCGAAGCTCTCGGCCCTGGCCTGTTCCCGGTGTTGGTTCTGCTATCGTGGAGGAACGCTAGCAAGTGGGTAGCTGGGGGCAGGCGTGGATTCCTGACAGTCGTGTTGGGTTTTGCTTTAGAGCGAGCTTAGGTCAACTAGGCCTGTAAGAGAGAGAAAAAATTCCGACCACAGGTCTGCAGACCTTCTCTGAGGTTTTCGTACGCCCTCCGTCCTTTCTGGACGTTAGAAAGGACATTTCTCAACCCTTCCCTTTTCCCGTAAGTTTAACCTTGCCGTCCCGAAAGGGAAACCCTCTGTGGTCTCTTTTCAACCCAGTCAAAAACAGTTGTTGCCTTGACGACTCTTTCTAACGTAAAACAAAAGCTGGGCCCTGAAGGAGGAGGTGGCCGTGATTTTTTGATAGAGAGCCACAAAGACTCAGTGTAAACGAAAGAGCTTCTCTTGAGGAATTAAGTAGAAACGAAGATGCGGCCGAAGGTTAGTTTTACCCAAAGCCTTTAACCCTACTATTACACTAGTACATTTGATATTTTTATCTCAGTGGACCTCATTTCACGGTTTCCCACCGTTTTGAGTTCTCTCTCCAGCGGCACATAAACGAAAGTGGTGTGATTTGCAGCGCTTGTTTAAAAATAAAATAACTTCCGTGCAGGGTGGCACACTCCTGGAATCCCAGCACTCAATGGGCGACTTAGAGGGTCAAGAGTTGAAAGCCATGGTTCTGCCACACAGGGAGTTTGAAGTATGAAAGGAGAGACAGAGCGATTCCCCTTCCTTTCTGTGCTCTTGCTGGAGCGCTAGAGGGCGCCAAGGAACACTGGCCGCGCCGTCCTCCCCTTTTAGCCTAGCAGGCAGATCAGGAAGAGACTTGGCGATCACGCGCAGGGCACGGGACAAGCCTTGGGAAGAAAGAAACGAGAATCTAAGGCTGAGTAATGTGGAGCCACGCTGCCAGCTCAGGCTCTCCCACCTCCGGACCGTCAGTACTACACTTCTTCCTCGTTTAAATCACCTTCCTATCAAACCAAGGCTGTTTGGGGACTAAAGGCTAGCATTCATGTGAAATGAACTAAAGGAGACACTATTTTTATAACTCCGCTGTACTTAGCCTGAACTGAACTAAAGGAGACACTATTTTTACAACTCCGCTGTACTTAGCCTTTGAATCTAGAGGTAAAAAAATAAGGTATCTCTGTTTTAAACAACTATAGCCTGTTCAAATACATTAACTGTGGCGAATAATCAGAGGAAGTGTATTAAAGGTTCGCAGCATTAGGAACTCCGGCGTCTACAGGGCGCCTGATGGCGTGTCATCGTCAACGTGTAATAACCAATTTTCTAGTTTCTTCTACAGTTTTTATCTATACAGTCTCTGTATCCATACCAACTTTATTACTCTTGTAAAGAAAACTTAGTTTCTGTCTTTTCATTCATCACTATCCGTTAGTATCAAAATTAAGTAAATACTTGATTTTATTCATCATTATGGTTGTGTAGGTTGAATTACTATCGGTTACTCTAGCTACCGTAAAAACACCTAACTGGTATTACGAGTTAGTGAGCAGCTATCGGTGGACTTTGTACAAGCCAAGTAGTTGTTGGCGTTTAAGAAAGTTTTGGAGGTGTTGCCCACGCTGGTCTGGAGTCCCAGATTAAAGCAATCCCGCTTCACGCTCCTCCTCCGTAGCGGAAACAGGATGCTGCACCAGGGACAACAGTTGTTTGCTTCTTGGTGCAATCTCTTGAAATGTAACCTGCATTAAGGGGCATCCAGGTCCTGAACACTCACTGCAAACGAACTGTAAACTCGTCTGCAAAGAACCCCTTAGGTCTCACGGTGTTTAAATTAGTCCTATGAAGACTGTAAACCGACAAGAGCAAGGGGTCAGACGGAAAAGCTCTGCAGGGTCTTGGCCTTGCGACAGTCACCTGGGGAAGAGGCCCAGGCCCAGGAGAAGCTGGGCACGGAGAGAACGCCGGAAGAGGACCGCCGCGGGGCTGGGGTCGGAGCAGAATTTACAGACGAGCTGGCCACGGAGGGGCTCAGGGCCCAAGCTTGCTGGGCGGGAAGCCTCGCAGCGGGGAGGGCGGGGCCGACGACGGAAGGAAGGGCGGGGCTGGTACCCGAAGGGTGGGGTCAGGGGGCGAGATAGGGGCCGCGGCCCTTGCTGAGCGCAAAGAAACGGGTTGTGGAGCGTTAGCTCCCGCGGGCGCTTGTAGCCGTTGTCCCCGAGCTGGGTCCTTCGTAACAAGCCCTCGCTTCCCCACCGTGGACACACGTTTCTGCGGTTCGCCATAATGGGGCCACCTGATAGTGCATACAGGACATTTATTAGGGCAGGTTTTATTGAGACACGGTACCTTGTAGCCTGACCTTGACTCTTAACATTTAATAGTTGAGCTACGAGCTAACTGGAATTACGCTTTCTACGATACCGCACACGTTTTCTTAATGGTCGCACCTTGCCTGAAGGAAGGACCACTTGACAAAGTGCTTGCCCCTTGGTGACACCCTGGCTTCCGGGATTAGGTCACCAGCATCGCAGCGTCTGATCACGGTGGAGCCTACCTGTAGCCCTACCACCTGAGAGGTGGAGGTAGTAGGAGCAAACTTCAAGGCCAGCCTCGAGTGAGCAGGGCGTTCCGTGCCAGCTTGGGGTAGGTGAGGCGCCATCTCAAAAACAAAAAAGTTAAACACGGATTTCCTGTGTCAGATTTAATTCTGATAGTTACAAACTACTTAACCGGTGTCATATTTGGTAGGACTATTTTCTCCCATTTAAATACATTTGACTTGAACATATATGTGTGTGTGTGTGGCAGCTGTGCATAGACATATAAACCAATTACAGTGCTGCTATTTATTATGATTCTGATCATATTCCCCTAGACATATAAACCAATTACAGTGCTGCTATTTATTATGATTCTGATCATATTCCCCCAATATTTAACAGAATGTGAGAATACCCATTCTGCTTCTTTGCAGCAGTGTGGCAGAGGCTCTTGGCTATTTATTTTGAAAATCATTCCAGTGCTTCATTTAAGTCAACCAATGTTGGAAGGATTCTTCCTTTGAAGGGTTTTCCTAAGCCTGATGTCACATTCAGTCAAAACAATTGGCATATCAATTTGCCTTTCCTGAATTTCTATTCTCAAGTCTGATTATTTGCCACAGTTAATGTATTTGAACAGGCTAGTTGTTTAAAACAGAAAACCGGAGATACCTTATTTTTCACTTCTATATTCAAAGGCTAAGTATAGCAGAGTTGTAAAAATGGTGTCTCCTTTAGTTTAATTCACATGAATGCTAGCATTTAGTCTTCAAACAGCCTTGGTTTGATAGGAAATCAAGTTTTTCAAATTGCATATAGCTTTCATGTGCTGTGGTGAGAGATCAAGATAACATACTTTGTCTAAACCATTCTATGTACTTATCCAACAAATACATACTGAGCTTCTGCTGTGTTCTAGGTGTTAATTTGGGGGGATAAGTGTTAAGTATTGAAATTAAAACTATAAGCAAGGACTATATTACTCAACATGTTATAGGCAGTCTAATCATGTACAAATTTATGTCTGTTCGTCTTGAATCCCAGGGAAAGGGGCATCATTTTTGAGTAAGGACTGAAGATGTGTATGATCTTGACCCCGAGTAACACAAATCTCTAAGGACTTTCCTTTTGTGGAGGCTTTAAGGCAGTAACATCCTGCTGGAGACTTCCTTCTCTCCAGAACTGGTGTGAGACCACTGAAACTGTAAATAGCCTTCCAAGGCTCAAATGGCAACCGACTTTCACTTCTTTGATTGTGGAGGGGGCATTTTAAGCTTTTCTGTGTGTGGTTAGTCTAGTTGTTAATATTTTGTTTCGGTTTTATGATGTGATTATTGAGTGCATAGAGTCAAGGTTTGTGCTAAGGGGTACTTCCTAAATACTATATATTATTACAGCTCACATTATCAATAACGAAGAATGTTGCATTATACTGTGGCTTCTGCTCCACTTTTTATGACCGCAGGGATTCACACTTTCTTCATGGGTTGCATTTAGGGCTAATGCACTCTGCAAGCAGCTTTGTTTATATTATTTATATGTACACTACACAGAAGGCACAGGCTGCAACTGATCTCCACTCCGCTATACAATGACAAAGTTTTGATTCATTTTGTGTCACAGTTTATTCTCAAAGGGGAGCATAGCCTGAGGTATGTCAAGAAATGAAGGAAAATTCACCTTTTTTTTTTTTTTTTTACAAGGGATAACATAGCCAGGCATGATGGCACACTCCCAGCACTCAAGGCAAAGGCAAGTGGATGTCTGAATTCAAGGCCAACCTAGTCTACATAGTGAGTTCTAGGCCAGCCAGGGCTACATACATTTCCTAAAAAAGAGACAGAGAGATGGGCAATCTATAGTCACTACCATATACAGATAAACAATGTTACATATGCATACTACAGAAGGGTACTGTCTATATAATATATAGTTATGTTTTTCTAAATTATTATTTATTATTTTGAAAACTAATATTAATGTTTCTTTATATTATAAAGGAAGTGACTTATGTCCTTTGATTAAAAGGTTGATTAATATCTAGGAGAAGTGCAGATGTTTTTTTAATTCCATTCCTTTGGATGTGGAGGCAGACTAGTTCAAGGTCATTCTTAGCTACATATGGAGTTCAAGGCCTGCCTAAGCTTCATGTATCCATCTGTCTAAAAAACCAGGGCAGGCAGATGGTTCATTGAGTAGACCTGTACCACCAGCTGGACAAGACTATCTCTACATAAATAAATAAAGTTCTTAAAAACTCTAGAGAAATAATTCTGTTTTTTAAAAAAGTGAAAAACAAAAGTGCAGTGAGGTGCAACTTCAGGCTCACTGTTATCGCTGCGGAAGCAATAATAAAAATGCAGCTAATACTCAAATATTGTATGCTTGAAAATAGTTAAAACGGTAACATTTATGTTTTGTGTTGGGCATATTTGTGTGGGGCTTTTTTCCATTGTGTGTTGTGGAATATTTATTAGACTGGAGAGGGCTTCTGTACCCCAGCTAGTTCCCAAATAATTGAGATAGAGACCTTTTAGATTTATAATAAGCTTCAAAGCACAATAACTGGGAAGGTACCAACCCTCTAAGCTATTTTGCTATTTCCCAGCTACACACCCCAAGTTACTTGCCATAATTGTTCCTGCCTGGGCAGGCTGCTTCTGGTCCACCAAGACAGCCCCCATGACCATGAGCTCATGGTCCATACTGCCCCCATGGGGACTTCCTTCTCTCTGGCTTCCTCTCCTGCTTCTCTCTCCAGCCTCATTGTCCCTCTCTCTGCGACCCCAAGCTCGTGAACCTAAGCTCTGCCTACCTCTCTTCTGTCCAGTTACAAGCTTTTAGCTATTCTTATTAACCAATCAATTTTAAATTGGGGAGCAGGGTTTACACAACATCTTGGTGTACATAAAAATTTTACTCATCTAGACTGAAAAACTTAGGGACTAGTACTTAGCATGTGAATACATAGCACCAGACCGACCCCCAACAATTGTGTTTCATGGGCCTGTTTGTCCATCCCCCACCACTACACAGCCTCAATTATAATAGATATATAATAGTATTGACATTGGGCATATTGTCCTTGGCCCTGACAAAGATTATTTAGCTTTTCCAGATGAGAAGTTTTCTTGTTTTTGTTTGTTCTTTGAGGCAGCGTCTTACCTGTAGCCAAGGCTAGCCCAAAACTTTTTTATATAGCTTAGATTGGCCTCAAACTCCCAAGTGCTGGAACTACAGGCATGCACAGTCATCTCAGCTTCAGTGTATACTTATAATAATCTTTCCTATATCTTAAAAAATTAATCTTGCCAGGATAGCTGGATATGTAGTGAAACATGTCTTTAATCCCAGTGTATAGGAATCTGAGGCAGGAGGATCAATTTTGGGGCTCTCCTGGGCTATATAAGTCAAATGTCACCCTGGGATGCATAGCAAGATCCCGTCTTAACAAAACAAAACAAAGCATGTAAGTGGATAAACAAACACTAAAAAAAATTCTTGCCAGCATTTTTATTTTGAGACAGAATTTTATTATGCAGCTTTGGCTGGCCTGGAACTCTGTAGACCAGGCTGACCTGGAACTCAACCACAGAGACCTGCCTGCCTCTGTCCCCAAAATGCTAAGTTTAAGGATGTGTGCCACTACAGTCAGGATTTTTTTTTTTTTTTCCTTTTTGAGACAGGGTTTTATATAGCTCAGGCTCTTCTTGCAAGCACTTTGTAACTAATGATGACCTTGAAACCCTGATCTTCCTGCCTCTACCTCTCAAATACTAGGGATTAAACTCATGGTTTCATTAATGCTAGGCATCACCACACCCGGTTTATATCTTCCGTGTTTCTCCTGAGGCTTTTTTCTTTTCTTTTTGCCAAGAATTTATATTTTTTTCAGTTCTTTGAACTATGTTCATAATTGCTTATTAAGGCATTTTAAGATCTTTGTTGAAGAGTCAAAGATGATTTTTATCTTGGTATTGGCATTTATTATATTGTTTTTGTTTGCTTGCTTGCTTTTGTTTTTTGAGACAGAGTCTCTCTGGGTAACAACCCTGGCTCTCCTGGACTTGCTTTGTAGAACAGGATGGCCTCCAACTCAAACAGAGATCCATCCACCGGCCTCTGCTTCCTGAGTGCTGGGATTTAAGGAGTGTGTCACCACAACCGGCCCACTTAATATCTTTTTAAACAAGTCACTTTGAGTTCTCATGATGAATAAGGTTGGGCTGAAAGTTAAATATTTTGAGCACTGAAGGTTCCTCGATTTTACTTAGACTTCTGTTTCGTCTAGCGGCTCTCCAACAGGAACAATGTTACTGGGATGGCTCTGGACCACTTCTCCTCCCCCCCCAAGCTCCCCAGTCCTTGAGATGCTAACAAAAGAATTCAGATAAAGAGCTGAGGATTCTCAGCTTGCGAGATGGCCGCGTGTGACCCCATGTGTGATGGGCAGCACTCTGAACCTGGGTGTGGTGGTGTGCACCTCTAATAGAGCACGTGAGAGGTGGACACAGGAAGATTAGACTCTGAAGGCCAGCCAGAGCAACAGGAGATGGGGAGTGAGAGAGCGGAAGGAGGAAGATGGGGAGAAGAGGGGAAGGGAGCCGAGTGTTTGCTGCTGAGTCCACAGACTTCAATTCCTGAAACCCAAGGGTGGAGGAACTGACTCCTGCAGGTTGTACTCTGACCTCCACATTCATATTGTGGGAAACACACACACACACACACAGTAAAAAAAAAGAAAAAATTTAGAGAAAAAACTTAGGAGGCACACAGTGTAGTACAGAGGATACTTTGTTTCCAGCAGAGTACAGGAGCAGCACTCTGGAAGCCTAAGAGGGCTAGTAGCCAAGAGATCATTGTGCTGACCTACTTGTTTTTAAAGGTGTGTGTGTGTGTGTGCAGAATGTGCCTGATATCTGTGGCCAGGGCATCAGCTCCCCTGGAGTTGGAGCTAGAAGCTGCCTGATCTGAGTGCTGGGAGCCAAACCCCATGACTCTTGAAAAGCAGCAAGTGCTCTTAACCACTGAGCCTTCTCTCCAACACCCCACCCATGCTGGCCCATTTTTTAGGTAGGAAGTCTCCAGAGGAGAGACAGCGTTTCACGAGGGGTAGTTTCCTGCCCAAGGGAGGAGCACAGCCACTTGAATGGACTTTTACGAGAGAGAGCCATGCTAAGTTGTTCGTCTTTACCACAGAGCCTCCAGACAGATAATAATCTCATAAGGCCTCGGTAGCTGCCTACTGAAGTCTCTCCAGGCAGTCTTGAATGTCATACCTCCACCCAGGGCCAGAGAGAGATATGACTCAGACCCCATTCTGTATACCAGCGGTCAGAGTCCTGTGGTGACAGTTCTTGTTTTACCAGCTGCTGATCATGAAGGAGGAGTCAGAATCCAAAGACCTCCAAGCCTGCTAGTATCCAACTAGCTTTTTACAAAAAGGGAACACCACCTTGCTTTTTGCCGGGTAAGGACAACCAATAGTGTAGGTTTCCTGTTGGCGTCCTTTGACATGATGAGGGGTGGGTGAAGTCCTTGTCACTGCTGGGTAGATGTGGGGCCACTGGCTCCCCACCTTAGCTGGAGAAGGTAGTGTGATACCTTCTAACTGACCCTCTTGTTTTTCACTGACACTTTCTCACAGGATATGGTGATATTGGGGTCGAAGGGTAAAAGAAAAAACATTTTCCTATTCACTCAACATTTCTGATAACCAAATGTGGAAATTCAGCTCACACTAAGCAGTTTATTAACTGTCTGGACATCAAATGGGTACCCTACAATTCAGTTCTGATGGGAGCTACCCAGACTTAGTGAAATGTGTTAGCGCAGACCCTACTGGCTAAGGGCTTAGTTTGAGTTTGGTGGTACATGCCTGTAACTTCAGCAGTTGCGAGGTGGGTGCAGAAGAATCAAGAGTTTAAGGTTATCCTTGGATACATAGCAAACTCCAAAGCCAGGCTGGGCTCCATGAGAGCCCTAATAAGTAAATACTTATGTAAATAAATAGGATGTTCCCCTGCTTCAAGTATGAGTTTCAAGAGCTTGGTGTGAACTGAAATTTCCAGGAAAAAAAAAAAAAATCATGACAAAGATTCTACAAGGCTGAGTGACCAATTAGAGTGTCATGATTTTAGATAGGATGTTCTAGGACCAAATCATCTTAGGTCGCCTTTAGTCCCCTTAGAAGCTGTTTATTGCATACGTTTGTCTGGCATGACATCCTTTTGACTATAAGGTTACAAGTATTAACTTAGACCACTAGTTTCCACTAAGCAGAAGCTGAGAATGTCACCAGATGACACCTGAGACCTCAGCAAAGTTTTCTCCACTTTGCATAGCCTGCCAACCCAATGTTCCCACCAACATATCTGGAAAATATAAAAAATTTAGAACTTTTTGTGGTTGTTCTGTGAGTATGTAAGAGCTCATGCAACTGCTTTCATACTGGAATGTTTGGGGCAACTTGTCTTCCTGGGCTGTGGGTAGCAAGGCTGTTGCTACCATTTCCACAAGTTTTTCATTCCCTAGGCCATCCCTTTCCTGATGTTTTTCTAAAGAGGGAAGGCTTTTCTTCCGAAGCCTGGGCTTTGTGTTTGTTTGGTTGGTTTTGGTTTGGGGAGTTTGCCATTTCTAGGTAGCTGGCTTCTTAAGCTTTGGATCTGGAAGATATGAGGCAAAAGAAAATTCAGAGTATTCACAAGGCTGCCTCTCTCCACCTTCCAGTGTTTTATCTCCCCCCCCTTTTTTTGAATGAAGTAGAGTTGGGGTTTAATGAGGATTTTTTTAAAAAAGATTTATTTTATTTATTACTTATACAATATTCTGCCTGCATGTGTACCTACAGGCCAGAAGAGGGCACCAGATCTCATTATAGATGGTTATGAGCCACCATGTGGTTGCTGGGAACTGAACTCAGGACCTTTGGAAAAATAGGCAGGATTCTTAATCTCTGAGTCATCTCTCCAGCCCCCCTCATGAAGATATTTTAATACAGGCTTAAGCTTGATGGTTAAGAAACAGGCAGGAGCTTAGAAGGAATTAGGACACACCTGAGAACATAGGTTGTGGTTTTTCCAAAGAGTCACATAAACTATGACACACCCACATGTGTGGGTTCCTTAATGAAGAGTACCCCAGAACATGTCTTATATGTAGAGCCTGTAGTTCTTAGTTCTGCCTAGAAAGAAGAATGTGAATATATATACCTACTCTATCATCCCAGGTCTATTGCATTTGTTTTTAATGACTGTTCTCTGTTTAAGCTTAATGAGTTATTGAAAAACTGCCCCACTGATTTTGTAATGTCCCTTTCTTCTCCCACAATAAGAAAGGCACAGTAGTGCATACCTGTAATCTTAGCACAAGGAGGCAAAAGCAGGTGGATCTCTTGTGAGCTTGGTGCCAGCTTCGTCCTGGTCAGCATAGTGCAATGGTTCTCCACCTTCCTAATGCTGCTACCCTTTAATACAGTTTCTCATGTCATGGTGACTCCAAACCATAAAATTATTTCATTGCTACTTCATACTGTAATTCTGTCACTGTCATGAGTCATAATGTATATATCTGATATGCAACCCTTGTGAAAAGGTCATTCAACCCCAAAAGGGTCACAACCTAAGGTTGAGAACTGACAGGTTAGCCAAGGCTGCATAGCGAGACACACACACACAAGAAGAAAAGAAAGAAAGAAAGAAAGAAAGAAAGAAAGAAAGAAAGAAAGAAAGAAGAAGGAAAGGAAGGAAGGAAGGAAGGAAGGAAGGAAGGAAGGAAGGAAGGAAGGAAAAAAGAAGGAAATGAAGTAAAGAAAGAAGGCTAGAAAGAAAAAAAACTACATCTAGCTCCACACCATACACATCTGTAACACAGCAGTTGGGAGGCAAGTTCAAGGCCAGCTTGGGCTACACCAAGAGTTTCAGGTCAGCCTAGACTGCACAGTAAGATTCTGCACAACAACAAAGTTACTTCTGTAGCCTGAAAGAATGTATTATTCATGTGTTCTTTTTTTTTTTAAAAATAATTTATTTGATTTTATTTTATGTGCATTAGTGTGAAGGTGTCAGATCCCTTGGAATCAGTATTACAGAGTTGTGAGCTGCCATGTGGGTGCTGGGAATTGATCTCAGGTCCTTTGGAGGAGCAGTGTTCTTAACCACTGAGCCATCCCTCCAGCCCTCATGTATTCTTGTTTACCTGCCTGCTTTTCTTTCTTTTTTCTTTTTTTCTCCCCTTCTGTTTAAGATAGGGTCTTGTGTGCCTCAGGGTGTCCTTGAACTCCTGATCCTTCTATCCCTCTCAAGTACTGGAACTGCAGTACACTACCACACCCAGCTAGGAATGCACTGAGTTATTCTAAGGGCTCCAGGAAGCAAGTCAGAGATAGATGAAGGGGTGAGGTCACATAGCAGTTTAATGCTCTTCATAAACTGAGTTAGAATGTACACATACCACATAGGCACACCCCAAACTAAAATGTATTGAGTTAAGCTTATCAATAGTCCACTCCTGGCTCCCGATATTCTAATGTCCCAGAAAGCAACAGTGACAGTAATGCCTAAACTTTGAGGTTCTCTCTCTTCTCTTTAGAGACAGGCTAGTCTTGAACATGATATGTAGATGAAGATGAACTCATACTCCATCATTCTCCTGCCTGTGCCTCCAGATTGCTAGTATTACAGATTGTGCCACAATGCCTGTCCCACCCACCTCCCAGATAGGATCCCACGGTGTAGCCCAGGTTGGCCTTGAATATGTCTTTCTGTCATCCCCTCCTGAGTGCTAGAATACAGACATGCATCAACCGTGCCCAGCTTGATGCAATTGTTTTGATGCTAAAATTATTTTACCTGCACACGTTTTTCCTTGACATGTTTTGTAAAGCTGTAACTTCTGTTTACATGTAACAGAAGCTGACTGGAACTTGCCTTAGCAAAAGAAAGGTAACTTAATATGAAGATGTAATCTGTCTCAGAAAGCTCAGGCCTTGACATACAAAACCAAGGAAGGATCTATAACTATAGGGCAGTAGCCTGTTCTTTCTCTTGGGCACAGGAGGGGTGAGGAGTGGGAGAGGGATGGGGGACTTATATTGCCACCCAGTGTCCACAGACACAAAGAATGGACTTTGACACATCCTGGTTAATAGATGTAGGTGTGCTGAGATGAAACATGAAAAGTCTTTCTTTGCCTCTAATCCTAAATTATCAGCATTAATTTGATTAGTGGCAAGCGCAGCGCATACCAAGATTAGTGCTTAGCAGCAAAAGCAGGACTAACACAAGTTTGAGGCTAGCACGGGCTACTAATTGAGACTGCATCTCAAAAAACAAAATGTGGGGGTATACCTCAGTGGTCATGCTGGTAGGCAGGTTCAATCCCCAGCCCCCCCCCCCCAAAAAAAAAGAGGAGCAGGGAGGGAGGAAAGGAGGAGGAAGTAGGCAATTAGGATAGTTTGTCTACCTGAGGTTCAGGTAGTGTGGTCAGAGATGTGTGTGCTGAGGGAGATCTGAAAAAATGAACCTCAAGACTCTACTTTTTGTTCTGTGTTGTGGGTGTGAGTGTCCAGGCAGAAGGACCCATTCTATTTCTAGCATCTTTAATACACTGTTAAAGATGTGTGCAGCCAAAGCGGTTATGAAGTTCTAGGTCAATCTTCTTACATAATCAAGGTTACTACTCTATAATAAGCATGTGGAGTTCATGAGACTTTTTTTCTCGTGGTGGTCAAAGGATATAATAAACAGAGGAAAGATCTGTTTCTACATTTGGAAGTGAAGCCACACCTCACAAACTGCTGCAGAGCCCCTGGGGCTTTCTTTTTGTGGCGTCACCCTAGTAGATTCTGAAGTCGGTACACAGAGTAACTGACCTCTCATAGTGAATGCTGCTACACAGGATCCACCAGAGTCACACACCACTGACCCAGTCCTTATCACTGTGTGATGGGACTGCTATTTGTGGGCATATAATGTAGTAGGTTTTTTCTAAGCCTACTGCGATGTAAATCCTTCTTTCTCAAAATAGAGACCCATAAATTGTGCTCAGCTAAGCTGTTGTTAAATTGGTTATAGTATAACATTTACCTAGGATTTTACAAACATTTCCATGTTCATAAATCTTGACTGCTGTGTTCAAAACTCTCTCTCTCAGAGTAGAAGCTATGGCAGGTAAACGTATTGATGGTTCAAAGGTTCTCATCAGCACCAAAGCTACTCTGGTGTTTGTTCTTGGTACATACACTATGTGTGCTTACAAAGTAAAACCTCAAAAGGATGTGGAGCAGAGACTCTCATGTGTTTGGTTCCTGGCTTATGTTTTCTAGTGGCATTTCCCCTTCTGTCCTGAAGCCTATCCACCTAGCGCAGGCCCTGCATTTCTAAGCTTGATCCACAGGCAGCAGAAGGAGACTGTCAGACTGGATATAATTTGAGCACAGGAGACCTCCAAGCCCATTCCCACAGTGACACACTTACTCTAAGGCCACACCTACTTCAATAAGACCACATCTCCTAACAGTGCCACCCCCTATGGGCCAAGCATTCAAATACATGAATCTATGTATTTGATACATAAATACATTCAAATCTATGGGGGCCATACTTATTTGAACCACCAACACCAGCTGAGCTCCATCTCCAGGCCCTCTCTCTCACACTTCTTATTTTTCTGAAACAGAGTCTTCCTATGCTCAGGCTGCCTCTGAACTTGAGGTCTTCTTGTGTTGGTTTCTTGAGTGCTGGATAACAGGAATACATCATGCCTGGCCTGATTCCCTTTTTTTTAGTAGCACTGACTAGTTGATTCTGGTTTTATTGACAATTAAGCTATAATTATGGTATGCTGTCAAAATACCTTTAAGAATCTCAGAAAGGAGGCAGAAGCAGGTGGATCTCTTATGAGTTTGAGGCTACATTGGTCTACAAAGCAAGTTCCAGGCCCTCAAGGCTACATAGTGAAACCCTGTCTCAAAACCAAAAACCATCTCAGAAATGGTGAATAAGGGATAAGGAAGAATAATGGGTGCTGGGAACTAAGTACAATAACGTGTATCAGTGAGAATTTCAGAATTAAATCCATTTTATAGAAGTAAAAAGAGGTTTCTTTTGCTTTGAGACAGGGTCTCTACTATGTAGCTCTGGCTGTCCTAGAATTCACCATGTAGACCAGGCTGGCCTTGAAAAGAGTTACTTTTTAAAAATCATTTTTGAAGGATTTATGCTTTTGCCTGACAGATCTACCTTGATAGGTTACAGGAGGTGTATATATATATATATATATGTGTAAACATTATATATATATAATGTATATGTATATATTTTGGAATTTTAGGGATGGGAAATAGTAAGTGGGAGTCAAACTTCACCGAATTCTGAATGTGAGAAAAACTTAGCAAGTAGTTCTCAACCTTAGCTGCACACAAGTCTCAGACTCAGCTGAAACATGAGTCAGGAGTGGAGATGCACTGTGACCCTAGCAGGTGGGAAGTTGTGGAAAAAGGTTGCTGTGAGTTTGAGGCCAGTCTGTACTACAGATGGGTTCCAGGACAAGCTGGACTTCAATGTGAAACACTGTCTCATGAAAATCAAAACCAGACAAAAAGCCAAACACAGTCAGGATCCTTTAAAAAAAAAAAAAAAAAAAAGGAAAAAGCCCCAACGCCTGCTCTCAGGTATTTTGTCTGCATTGATCTGGGATATGGTTTCAAAGCTCCTCAGGTGATTTAAATGTGCAGTCAGTGCTAAAAGCCATTGATTTAGGCACCTTCCTGAATTCACCCATAAACACAGTAATTCAGTACACAGAGAAAAAGAATGCCAGGAATGGATTTTTCAAAATCTTAGGTGAGGCAGGAGGATTTTGATTTCAGTGGGTCAGTCTGGGTTACATAATGAGACCTTCTTTTACAAACTAAAAGTCATCTTTGATGGTATATGCTGTCATCTACAACACTTGGTGGAAAGTCAGAGTTCAAGATTGCTTTGTCTATATCATGAGTTCAGGACCAGCAAGATGGCCATGTGAGACCCAATCTTATCATCAGTCCCTAACAAAATAAATAAAAACAATCTTAATTTGAATTTGTTCTACAGCATTTATTGATCTTAAGATCTTGCTCAGCCTTTTCTGTGCCTCAGCCTCTTCAGCTGTTAAGATGAAGACAGACTGCTAGATTCATTGAAAAGAGATATTTTTTCTCCCAGACAGGAATAGAAATTGATAAGCAATGATGAGTAAGTTACCCAAGTAAGCCAGGAGGAGCTGGGCAGGATTTAAGAATATAATTAGCTGGACTCAGCATCATGCCTTTAATCCCAGCACTTGGGAAGTGGAATTAGGAGGGTCAGGAGTTCAAAACCAGTGACTGCCTGGACTCATAGTGACAGTTGAGTGCCAAGCCATAAGGATACATCTATACCACACCCTCCCACTCTCTGAGAGTATCACAGAGGAATGGAAGAGCCTGGGGAAGGAGGGCGAGAGGTATGGAACATTGACTTCCAGGCATGGCATGGCAAAGCTGTTAGCACTCTTGTACTCACAGCAGCCATGATTTACCTACATGAGATTTGGGCCTGGAAATACCCAATCATGGAAGTGGGGAAGGGCTCATGTATCTGTCCTCTCCCCATTTTATATGCAGCTAACCAGTGAAAGGGGAAGAGGCATGCATCAAGTGGTGTAGCCACTGGTATGGTGCTCATGTTCCTGTTAACAACCCTAATGAAACTTACTGTATCACAAAAAATAGAAAAAGGCATGAAAGTAGAAGGGGGCTAGCTGAAAAAAGTAAATCAGTATGACTGAAAAATATGTCCATATTTTAAAATGTCAAAATGAAACTGGTGTTATATATAATTAACATAATATTCAAATAAAAATCACTCCCCAGAAGGAGTCAAGAAAATAAAATGTTTCATCTGTGGTATGGTTTAATAGTTGCCTAAATTGTTACCACTTGGAAGTATAACATTAAAATTATTATATTAAAATTTACTTTTTTTTTTTTTCTGGTAACTTATGTATCCTTGGCTGCCCTGGAGCTACATATGTAGACCTGGTTGACCTCAAACTCACAGATATCCATTGGGGCCTTAGTGCTGGGGTTAAGTTACAATTTTATTTGGCATGTGGATGTGGGTGTTACTGTGTAGACATCAGTGGAGTTCAGAGAACAACTTGAAGGAATAAGGTCTCCTTTCTCCATGTGGAACCTTGAGGATTAAACTGAAGTCGAGGTGGGTGACAAGTGCTTAAACCACTGAGCCATCTGGACCGGCCCGCAAACTGACTTTTTATAAAGAGAGGCATGCTATACAAGGTTTAAAATTCTATCAATGGCTATATTCTGACCATTGTTACCTGCGTTGTACTAGAATTACTCTTTAATAATTTGTTATTGGGACTGGGGAGATGGCTCAATGGATAAAAAGCACTTGCTCTGTAAGCAGAGGTACCGGAATTCGAATCTTCAGTCACACCTAAGTAAAACTCCTGGTGTGGTTTCAAATACCTGTCGCTCCACTGGTTCACTCCTGTAATAGTCCTCCTTTTATCTTTGGGAGGTGGAGGCTGGAGAACAATAATTTTGAGATCATCCTAAGCTACACAGTGAATGTGAGGCCAGTACTTGTCAAATGGAGTGACACACTCTAGCCTAGGCGGCCCTTCCGCCTCAGCCTCATCAGTTCTGGGCTGGGTGTGAGCCACCATGTCTGGCTGGTGGTTTCAATTTTTTTTTTAAACTATAAAATAAAAACATTATCATACGCTGTTGTAGCAACTTCTTTTAACTTTCCTCCCCCCCTTGTGTTGATCTTTGTTCTTTTATGATAAAGTCTCACCTTATTTTAATCTTAACACTATCCATTTAATACAGAAAGGTTTTCTGCGCCAGCAATATGGCTTAGCAGGTAAAAGTGTCGGTTGCCAAACATGACGGCCTGAGTTGGATAGCTGGGACCCACCCGGTGGAAGGAGAGAATTGGCTCTGCCAAGTTTTCCTCTGACCGCTGTGTCCACGCACACTAAACGGAAGAGTATTTAAAAATAAAAAAACAGTGATCAGAGGTCAACTTGAGGGAGTCGGTTCCCTCCTTCCACCGCACGGGTTCTGGGGACTGAACGCGGTTCGCGCTCTGGGCGGCGGAGCCATCTCGGCGGCTCCGAGACTCTAATTCCTGAGAAACGTGGGTGGCCCTGACGGTACTTACAAAGAGAACGAGTGTGAACGTTCGAAAAGGCAGGGCTCAGGAGCGAAGCCCAGGCTAGTAAACGCGCGAGCTAGGCTGGCGGGCTCTACGGGACACGAGCCTCCCACGTGTCCTCCAGGAACCCGGAGGAAGTCGGGAGGCGACGGGGTACGGGGGAGACCCGGGCGCGGAAGGCTGGGGCGAGCGGGCGGGACCTCGCCCGGGGCGTCCGGGAGAGAGCCGGGGGCGCCGCGAGCGAGCCGGTCCCCCGCGGCTCCGCTCCCCGCCTCCGAGCGGCGGCGGCGGCGAGAAACCGGGGAGGCCCCCGCGGAGCGACAGGTGGGCGCGCAGCCAGCCCCAGGCCGGCGGGGCCCGCGAGGCGCCTGCGCGCGCCGTCCCGGCCGCCGTAGCCCCGCCCCAGGCGCGTGGCGCCCGTGACGTCGGGCGCGCGGGCCACTCTCCTTTCAGAGGTCGCGCTCTTCCGAACGGTCGGCCCGAGCCGCGCCTGCGCAGTCGGGAGGGGAAGTGAGGCGGTTTCCTCGGCGCCTTTTCCGGCAGCGGCGGCGGCAGAGCTAGGAGGAGGAGGTGGAGGCCGGAGGGAACCCGCGCTCGGGGCGGCGGCTGGAGGTAACCTGGCGGGCCGAGCCCGCAGGGCGGGCCGCGTCGTTCTCCGCGCGCTCGGAGGCCCGGCGGTAACTCCCTTCTCCCTCTCTGTGTCCCTGCAGGCAGCACGGAGTTCCCGCGAGGATCCCATGACCTGACGGGGCGCGGAGCCACGCTCCTCGTCGGGTGACCGGGGTCGGTGCGGAGCCCGGCGCTCGCGGGCCGGCGGGAGGGCCGCGGTTGACCCGCCGCTCTGCCGAGGCGGCGGCGGAGGAGCTGTCGGCGGCGCTCGCGCGGCGCCCGCGGGGGGGGAAGGGCAGTTCCGGGCCGGCCGCGCCTCGCCCCAGCAGGGCGGCGGCTCTCCCGGCGCAGACGCAGGGCCCGGGCGGCGGGCGATGCCCGAGTGAGCGCGGGCCGGGCCCCCTGCCCCCTTAGCAGGCAGCTTCGCGCAGGCCGCAGGGCGTCCTCGCGGCCGGGCGGCTTCGTTTCGGTCTCGCGGCGGCGGCGGCGTTGTAAGCTTGAGGGGACCCGGGACACCTGAATGCCCCCGGCCCCGGCTCCTCCGACGCGATGGGGAAGGTGCTATCCAAGATCTTCGGGAACAAGGAAATGCGGATCCTCATGCTGGGCCTGGACGCAGCCGGCAAGACAACGATCCTGTACAAGTTGAAGCTGGGCCAGTCTGTGACCACCATTCCCACGGTGGGTTTCAACGTGGAGACGGTGACTTACAAAAACGTCAAGTTCAACGTGTGGGATGTGGGCGGCCAGGACAAGATCCGGCCGCTCTGGCGGCATTACTACACCGGGACCCAGGGTCTGATCTTCGTGGTAGACTGCGCCGACCGCGACCGCATCGACGAGGCCCGCCAGGAGCTGCACCGCATTATCAATGACCGGGAGATGAGGGACGCCATAATCCTCATCTTCGCCAACAAGCAGGACCTGCCTGATGCCATGAAACCCCATGAGATCCAGGAGAAATTGGGCCTGACCCGGATTCGGGACAGGAACTGGTATGTGCAGCCCTCCTGTGCCACCTCCGGGGACGGACTCTATGAGGGGCTCACATGGTTAACCTCTAACTACAAATCCTAATGAGCATCCTCCACCCATCCCCCGGAAGGAGAGAAATCAAAAACCCATTCATAGGATTATCGCCACCATCATCACCTCTTTGAATTGGCACTCTTTTATGAATCGAAACTCGGGAGTTCTACGGTTTAGTGGGGTTGGGGATTTTCTTTGTTTCCATTTTTTCCCTTTCGCTCTGTCTCTTTTGCTTTGTGTTAGGATGCTCTGATCTGACATTTGACACGAATACAGTGCTAGATACTCTTGTGACTTCCAGCAGATGGGGTGGGGTAATAGCAGCTCTTGGTAAAGTCCTTATAATAATGGTTTGATTTTTTTATTTCAAGAGAATCTTTTTTCCTCCCAATGTATGCTTTTTTCCTTTTTGCCCAGTTTCTTATCACTTGCTGTAGATGGCTTATTTTGCATTCATGCAGACTATGTTGCAAGTCTGTTTCATCTAGTAAACTGAAAATTATTGCTTAATCAAACTGCCGTTTGTCTTTTATATTTAAGGCTCCCCCCCTTCCTTGTTAGCTCTAATTTTAGCAATTTCAAATGTGACCTTTTATATCCAAGACGAGTATGGTGAGCTTAGCCCACAGTGGCAAAATAATGAGTAATACCAGTGTAATGTTCCAGTTGCACATCGGTGTGTTAAACAGGTAATGTAAGAAATCCCTTGAAGTGTCAGCTATTAACATGCATGAGTAGGAGTAAAACTCCAGTTCCCCTTACCATAGCTAACTTCGCTGCGTAAAACAAGCATAGCCTGTACAAGGGTGCAGATCTTTTTCACTGCAGAGTTAGCTGTCTCCCTCTCCTTTCATTTAAAAATAGACTTTTTCCAGAAAATGGAGCAATAATGGTGTATGCCACACAGAGATGAAGTATTTGTAGATATTTTAAGTGGCTTTTGGGCAAAACTGGAATGTTACTTGTTTCAAATATCTTAAGACCAGTAGTTTTAAAATTACTAAACATTTGCTTTGCTCACTAATAAAACATTTCAAAAGTCAAATTATATGCACCTTTAACCAAGCTGGAAAAAATACACATTCCTGTTTTCACATTACAGCAACTGATTAAAGTGAAGATAAGACATTTTTTTTAATAGATGAGTGATCTACATCTCAATTAAGACACTGGAAAAGATGTTTTATTAAAAAGAAGGTATTTAGTTTTGCTTCATTGTAGGATTAACTCTTGCAAGTGGATATTAATTCTGTTGGTTCAGTAGTATAACATCTCCTTTAAGGAAGGAAATGTGCTGAATGAATGATGTAGACTTGGATGACAATTAAAGGGGAAGTAAGATGGAGAGAAAGAACCTACAGATGACAATGAATGTAAATTATTTTTCTTTAAGGGTAAGCATTGTGCTCACTGGTCGTACTGAGATCTTAACAAGATGAACTGACTAGGACCAGTAACTAGATTGAGACCACTATGGTAATGTTTTGAACCAAATGTTAATGTTGACTCAGAAGCATTTCTGAAGCAGCATCTGGTTCTTATGTAGCCTTAGGGATTAATTTAGTGATCCTCAAGGAATTAAAATTAGGGAATTTGGGAAATGTGGACTGCAAGGGCAGTCAGTATACAGGAAAAGGTGGAATGGTTTCGTTTATGAGGGTGTCTGAAAATTAAAATCAAGCCGGATATCATGGTATAGTTGGACAGTATTAGTCCTTCATGTTTTGGCCATATTGTATAATGGAGCTTTTACCAAAGATGTTTGAGAAGCAGAAGGCTATACAAAAATGAGCTGTAAGTAAAACAAAAACATTTAACTTAAAGCAGATGAGAAAAGGTGCTATGTTGTAGGCTCCTATTGGTGCAGAGGGATTTTTTAATTCAAGATGCAACTAAAGCCTAAAGTTCTCAGTTTCACATTAATAGAAATATCTCTAGAAAAGAAGCTGATAGATAGTTAAGAACATTTTAGTTGCTTTTTAAAATTCCCAAAGCTCCATCGTAAATGTAATTCTTAGTGTTTTAAAGATTACATTTTAAGGTACATAAATATGGTTATACAAATATCAATGCTATAGTAACATCCTGAAACAAAATAAGCACAAAGGTATAAATGCCTAAACTGGAGGAAACTTGAAACCCTCATGTTGATTCTTAAATGTAGTGTTCTAACTTGTGACAGACAGATTGGTAGACAGCCATTTTTTTGTGTGTCTTAAAATAATTGGGGGCATAGTTAAAAATTTTATACAAGTGATTGCTATTACTGAATGTTGCAGGTGAGATGAGTTATTTTTAGTTTATTTGAAATGTCTGGAAAGGTGGGAGGGGGGAAACATTTGAAATTTGAAAAACCCTAAACCTTTTGGAAAGAAATTGTAATTTTCACTTACATTTCTTTAAGAGTATAAGAGGTTTATAACTGATGTAGGGAAGTCAGACCATAACCATTGGTGATAATGAAGCAGAAAATTAGAGCCTGCAGAAAAAGTTTTACTGGAAGAATTAAAAAAAAAAAATCCTAAAGATTTTGTTTAATTGCATCATTTCTGTATTTGTGTGAATTTATAAACATGCAGTAAGATTTGAATGAGGTTAATCTTGTCTAATATAAGTAAAGAGTCTGTAGACTGTGATCTCCTCCCCCAGCTAAAAAGTACAGTACTTGGAAATTGTTCTTTATGGTTGTAGTGTTGCTGAAGCACTGACATGCAGAAAATAAAGGACTCACACAGTGCAGTTTCTCACGTTATGTTACTTGGAGTAGAGAAGTGGGATGTATTGGAATCTTGGGCCATCTTATTTTCCAGGGATATATGGTAAAAAGCTAATTTGAGACTCACCTGATTCTTAAGATTGATATAAAAAGAAAAATTTCCCCTAAATAGTGGCTGTTTAAGGTGTTCTTCCCTGTTTTAGTAAACTTTTTTGACAACTGAGGATATAGTAACAGTTGAAGATACTTAGATTTTCCCTCCCTCCTGTGAAGACAAGGCAAGTGCTCCATCACACTCTCACGATGCCTGACCGTTTTGTTTTGTTTTTTTTTTCCTTTGGTTTTTATTTTGAGATAGGGACTTGCTAAGTTGCTCAGGTGGACTTTGAACTTGTGATCCTTGCTTCATCCTGCAGTAGTTGGGATTATAAACCTGTAACCTCTCAGGAGTCTGTCTTGCTTTTTTTTTTTTCTCTCTCTCTCTCCAAATTACAGTCTTAGCATTTTGAAAGTACAGAATTGTGTTTATAAAGAATTGGCTTTCAGAGTTTTTTCTTTTCTAGTTGTCTTAATCTTTAATAGTAGAGTTGGATTTTAAAATTTTTTTTAGAGATTGAAGTTGCTAGTTCAGTAATAAAGGCAGAATTACAGTTATATAAAATTTGTGGATGAGTAGCTTAGATTATTTTTGGAATATTCTTGTAAGCATTCCTTACTAATCTACCAAGGTTTTTTTTTTTTTTCCTCATAGTTTAATTGAATAATGTCTTGATGTGGTAAATAGTATGATTTAGATTGCACATTAAGGCTTAGTTTGTTAGTGCCTACCTGGAATTCCAGCACTTGGGAGATGGAGGCAGGAGGATCACAAGTTTGAGGTCAGCCTAGTCTATAAGAGACCCTAACTAATGAGGCTCAAATTGATACTTAGTATATTTAGTACTATGACTTATTGGGATGTCCCAAGGTCAGTTTTTCAGTGGTCACAGTAGAAAGTATTTTCCAGTTGTATGTAATGCTTTAAACAGAAATTGAGCCACTGTAATTTGAATAGTGATACATTCGGTTACTATCTTGCTTTCTGTCTTTGTGCGTGTACACACACATATGGCTTATAGTCAGAAAACTTGTTTTATAGAGGTAATTTGTAAAACAACAGTAAAATATTTTTCAAATCAGGTTAATCACTGAGCATAATATATTTGGAGCTTGGTTTAATCAAATGGTAGACAGTAGGAGAAATATGATAGTCAGAAGCTTATGTATTGAGTATTCTGAGGAGCTGTTAAAACAAAACAAAAGCAAAGTAACTTCTTGCTTTGCCAAACTTGAAAGCTGCCAAACTAGTTTAACTGGCAGGGAACACTTTTGGATAAGATCAAAGAAAGTAGGACTGGTCTGTAGAACTTAGTTAGGAATTATAATTGAAATTTGTTTATTATATTAGCTAAAATATGCTTCAAAAGAATTAGACTAAGAACGAAGCTAACTTCGTGGGATAGTAAGAAGTACTTTAACTTGTTATTTTGAGATAGAGTCTTAATATGTAGTCTAGAATAGTTTTGTTTGCAATCCTGTCTCAGACATCTCTGGCAAAAGATTTTTGAGGCAGGGTTTCTCTGTATAGCCTTGGCTGTCCTGGAACTGGCTCTGTAGACCAGGCTGGCCTTGAACTCAAAGAGATCCCTGCCTCCGTCTGCCTCCTGAGTGTTGGGACTAAAGGTATGGGCCACAATTGTCAGGCATGTGCTTTAACACCTCTCTTTATTTAAAATGTCTTGTGACTACTTGAAACAACTTAAAATTACTTGGTAAGTTTGTCTTTGAGCATTTTTCTTTTAACCTGTTGGATTATTTTACATAGAGGGCACACTTCTTCCTTTGTGTTACCTGTTAGGTTTGAGGGTAGACTTATTTATTGAGAGCCTAATATTCCTGGAACTGTTTTCCTGAAGTGCAGAAAAAAAAACAACAACAAATGCCTGCCTTCATGGATTTATAAGGGTGGGTGGGTAGAGAACAGAGATCTGATGTTAAGTATAAATATTGGTGATACACTGTTGCATAGTATGTTATATAGAGAGGAACAGGTAAGGACAAGTTCAAAAGGCTTTACCAAGGTTGTGTTGGAGCAAATATTTGAAGGAAGAAAATAATGTAATTGGTACTGTAACAAAAAGATACAGTGTAAAGCTAGGCTGGGCAACTTAGAATCAAGGGCAAATCTAGTGGCCTGTTTTTATAGAGGTTGTGCTAAGAATAGTTTTTGTTTTCAGAGGAGTTTTAAAGATTATAAGAAATACGGGCTGGGAATGTAGCTTGGTGGTATGGCACTTGGCCTAGCATATGCAAGCCCTGGGTTTGATCCCTATCACAGGAGGAAAAAGATTGTAAGAAACAGTGTGACAGAGGCTACATGGCCTAAAGACCCGCGTCCCTTCTTGGGAAGTGCTTCATGTTTAAAGCCACATTCTTCAAATACTGTAAGCACATAGGGCAGCCTGACACTCCAAAGAAGACTATTGTTAAGCAGTTTACCACATTTCTGTATTTAATGAGCCGGAGACTTGTTTGTGGCTTCTGGGATAACAAGCTAACCTGGAGTTTTTATATGGTTTTGTTTGTTGATAAAGGCCCTGCACTTGTGTAGCCCAGACTGACCTCAATTTATAGTGGCCTTCTTGTCTCAGCTCCCGAGTGCTGGGATTACAAGTGTGCATCACCGCACCCTGCGTTGTTCTTCTTTTTACATGTAAGTGTGTGAGACCAGGGGTTTTGTTCCATTTCTTGAAACATTGTGAATTTAAGATGTTTATTTTTATTGTGCTTAATTTTTGAACTTAAATGTTAAAGTGCACTTCTCTGTAGATGGCCTAGATTAGTTTGGAATAGATTCAGATGACATCATTGTGGCCTTTATTTGCTTGGTATTACTGTAATCAGTTCTGAATCCAGTTTTTTTTTTTTTTTTTTTTTTTTTGTATTATGAAACTTTGCAAGAGGAAAAGTTTTATTGGCATGGCAACTAATATGTTTGGTTCCACCAGTATTACCCTGTTCCATATAAACTGGGAAAAAGAATTGATTCCATATGTGAATTTCTCTTGCCTGGAAAGTTGTTCTTTTCTAATGTAACAGGATGTGGGAATTAAACAAGTGTAGTTAAGAGAAATTATGGAAGTAAGATGTTTTTAGTTTAGTTTTGTTTTTATAGACAAGGTCTCACATAGTGTTGCCTAGGCAGGCCTCGACCTCCATAATCCTGCCTCAGCTACCCAAGTGCCAGAGTTGCAGGTATAAGGTACCACACCTGCCTGGGGTAAGTTCTATGAAGGACATTTACAAATGAGCACTCAGTGTTTTAAATCACATTTATTTTGTTACATGTACATTATGTTAGGCCCATGTGTCAGGGGTCAGCTTGTGTGAGTCAGTTCTCTCCTTCCACCATGTGGCACCTAAGGATAAAACTAGTGCCCTGGAGGCAGAGGCAGCTGGATCTGAGACCAGCCCGGTCTACAGGGCGAGTTCTACGACAGCCACAGCTACACAAAGAAACCCTATCTCGAAAAACTAACAGATAAGCAAAAACCAAAAACAACAACAAAAAACTCAGGTCCTTGGCTTTGGTGGCATGGACTTTTACTAGCTGTGCTTTTTTTTTGGGGGGGGGGGACCCCACAAGTGAACTTTTTAATTTTTTATTAATTACACTTTATTCATTTTGTATCTCCCCCCATAAGCCCCTCCCTCCTCTCCTCCCGATCCCACCCTCCCTCCCCTTTCTGCATGCATGCTGCTCCCCAAGTCCACTGATAGGGGAGGTTCTCCTCTCCTTTCTGATCTTAGTCTATCAGTTCTCATCAAAATTGGCTGCATTGTCCTCTACTGTGGCCTGGTAAGGCTGCTCCCCCTCAGGGGGAGGTGATCAAAGAGCAGGCCAATCAGATTATGTCAGAGGCAGTCCCTCTTTCCATTACTAGGTAACCCACTTGGACACTGAACTGCCATGGGCTACATCTGTGCAGGAGTTCTAGGTTATCTCCACGAATAGTCCTTGGTTGGAGTATGAGTCTCTGGGAAGTTCCCTGTGTTCAAATTACCTTGTTCTGTTGCTCTGCTTGTGGAGTTCCCATCCCCTCCAGCTCTTACTATTTCCCACTTCTTACATAAAATTCCATTCACTCTGCCCATCAGTTGGCCATCAGGCTCAGCATCTGCTTTGACAGTCTATACTGCAGAGGCTTTCAGAGGCCCTCTGTGGCAGGTTTCAAGGTTGTTTCCTGTTTTCTTCTGGCTTTCAGAGGCCCTCTGTAGCAGGTTCCGAGGTTGTTTCCTATTTTCTTTTTCTTCTGATGTCCATCCTCTTTGCCTTTCAGGATGGGGATTGAACATTTGAACTTTTAAGAAGTGAAAAACTTGGAGCTTATAGACAATGAAACTCATTGACGAGCAAAAAGTTTTCTGTTACAGCTGATTAGACTGAGAAGGTCACAGCACATGAAGACAAAAGCAATTTTTTTTTTTGTAAGTTACAGAAGCAGGGATTTGGATCTTTAAAGTTTATTATAGTGTGATAAGTCAGCTGTAGATACAGTTCTCTAGTCGAGTTCTTGCCTAGCATGGGTAAGGCCCTGGGTTTGAGTCCCATCATTGAGAAAACGTTTATCAATAAGTTCTTTGTTGCAGCTGGACCTAAAGAAATCAAGATCAGGAAGCAGTCTAGCAGTCATTTGTTGAATGTCTGCCACATGTATGACATTGTTCTAAGCATGTAATACATATTCTCAGTATCCTGACAGCCTTGGGAGACAAGGCTCCAATTTTACAGTTGAAGAAACAGGCATAGAGAGGTTTGCGTTACTAAGTGGTGGGGCTGAGATTTAGGTTCAGGTAGCCTGTACCTTACTATGAATGTGGCTACATAACACAGTGATTATTAATTTAATATTTTTTAGTATTTTGTTTAAAAAATTGCTTGATTTGAATAGTGTCTCTTAATTTTTTTAACTGGTCATTTTGAGTTCCTTAGACTGATATTAGAGACTTCTGTAAAAATCAAATGTTAAGCCCTATGTAGTGGCTCATATATTGTAATCCTAACACTTGGGAGTCTAAGCCAGGATTGTTGCAAGTTCCAATACAACCTGAGCTAAAGACTGTTTCATGGAGCAAATAAAAGTACTGGTGAGCCAGCATGGTGACGCATGTCTTAATCCCAGCACTCAGAGGCAGAGGCAGGCAGGTCTCTGAGTTAGCCTGGTCTACAGAGCAAATTCCTGGACAGCAAGGGCTATACAAAAAATGCCTATCTGGGAGAAAAAAAGAAAAAAGAACAAAACCAAGAAACAAAACATAAAAATGCTTGTGGAATAGCTCAGTGGGTAAAAGTATTTGCTACCAAACCCTGTGGGTTAGTTCCTCGGGACCCACATAGTGGAAGGGGAGTCTGATTTGGGTCCTGAAGATTTTATATAAACAAAACAATGGATCCAGACAGCTCAGTGAATGAATTCTTACCATTCATGAGGACCCGGGTTCCACCCCAGCACCACAGAATAAATGAATAAATGACAAAAAAGGAAATGATCTCATTAACAGTTATTTCATACAAAATCTTCATGATCCAGATGTATTGTTTTACATTTAAAGCATGCCTCAGTATGAACTAACCAATTCCCCTAGCACAGAAGCCTGAAGTAGATGGTGACTGACATACAGGACAGTTCCTTTTTTTGAGATGATAAGTTCTTGGACTTGAGAGATGGGCCAGTGGTTGAAAAGCACATACTTCAAGAGGACCTGGATTTGGTTCCTTGCACCCAAATTGTGTGGCTTGTAACTAACCCCAGCTCCGGCGATCCTACACTTTCTAAACTCTGTGGGCACCTGCTTCATTTTATTTGCTTCATGAAACATGAAACATTTGCACATGCATGCAGAAGAGTCACACATACATACTAAAACGTTTTTAAATAGTCTTTTTTTTTTTTTTTAAAGGGTGATTTCTAATTTTATTCTTAAACCTTTATAAGGATTAAGAATGTTCAAGTTGAGAAAATTTGGGTATAATGAATTTTCAACACCACAGATTATGGCCTGTGAAACAAAATAGGTCCACTGTTTATTATTGTAAATAAGAATTTATCAAAACATACGTGTAGGCACTCATTTGTATGTTATATGTGGCTTCTTTAAAATTTTGTATTACATTTTATTTTATGTATATGTGTCCAGAGCACATGCAAGGTCAAAGAACAATTTTTGGAAATCAGTTCTCTCTTTCCACCATGTGGGTCCCGGAAATCAAACTTAGTGCACTAGGCTTGTCAGCAGACATATTTCCTGCTGAGCCATCTCACCAGTCCCAGAGGAACCATTTAGAATTGACACTAGAGGCATCAGGGCTTTCCTTCAACATTTTTTTAGTGACATAGTCAGAAAAAGTGAAAGAGAAGGCTGTAGGCTACTAACATATCTCAAATGCTGAGGATGATAGGTGTGAAGGGAGTGGTCGCTAGAGGACATGATGGCTGTCGCAGAGACATAGAGACACTTTCATATGCCAGGGTCTTTTCATTCTCAAACCATTTTTCCTTGTAAGTATTGAGGGAATTGGCATTTAGAGTGGAGTAGATGAGGAACATGAGTTCCTCACAACCAGTTTCTTTGAGGTAAGGGAAATTAGGAGAAGAAACCATTGAAAAATGTTGCCTTTTTTTTTTTTTTTTTTTTTCCTTATGGATCATTTAGTTCTTCTGGGGATATTTATGGTGGCTATACCTAAGTAATTCTAGTCCCGCAGCAATTATACAAGCAAACCATGATGTCACCTCTCAGAAATGTACAAATTAGGCTGGGTGTGGTGGCACACAAATTTAATCCCAGTGCTCAGGAGACAGAGGCAGGAGAATCTCTGAGTTCAAAACCAGCTGGTCTATAGAGTCAGTTCCAGAACAGCCAGGGCTATTGTACAGAGAATCCTGTCTTGAGAATAAAAACAAAGTACAAATTAAGTTACAGGCTGGTGGCCTGAGACTAACACAGCAAATCTAGTTAACACTAGATTCCAGTTTTCTTTATCATTCAAATAGTCATGGAATGCATTGTAAAAGTTAATCATGCTGACTAACTTAATCTCTTAATATAAAAGTTCCCAATTTAAAAAAATTGTTCTACTTACATGTATATGTTACACATGTATGGTGTGTACACACTTGTACTTTCATGCCATGGCCCACATAGAGATCAAAGGACAATTAGAAGATTTCTTCTCGCTCCCACCATACAGGGCTGAGTCTAGAACTCCGGTCATCTAGCTTGGCTGTAAGTGCCTTTACCCACTGAATCATCTCTCCAGCCGTCTTTGTGTGTGCGTGTGTATTGAATCAGGGTCTCCCTCTGTAGCCCTGGCTTGCCTGGAACTAGACATGCTGGCCAGATTGGCCTGGGACTCACAGAGACTCTCCTGCCTCCGCCTCTGAAACAGAACAAAGTTGTATGCTGCCACACACAGCCTTTTTTCCCTATATGAAGCTGTTGCTTCCTCCTCCTTCTCCTCCTCCTTCTCCTCCTCCTCCTCCTTCTTCCTCCTTCCTCTTCCTTCCTTCCTTCCTTCCTTCCTTCCTTCCTTCCTTCCTTCCTTCCTTCCTTCCTTTCTTTCTTTCTTTCTTTCTTTCTTTCTTTCTTTCTTTCCTTCTTTTCCTTCTTCTTTTTCTACATGCATCAGATCATCAAATGTGTGTCTGGTACACAAAGAAGTCAGTTTCTGAGGACTTGGAACTGGAGTTACAGGTGGTTGTGAACCACCACATGGGTGCTGGGAATTGAACCTAAGTCCTTTTCAAGAGCAACAAGTGCTCTGGATCACTGGGCCATCTTTCCAGGCTCCTATGAAGCTTTTAAGATTTGCAAACTGAGCTTTAATTCTCTGTCGGCCTCAGTTCAGCTCCATCTACAGGATCGGAAAATGGAGCATATAGTGAAATAATAGTACCTGTTGAGTAATTACTATGTGCTTGTCAGTATGCCATGGGCTTTAAATATAACCTTCAGGACAGACCAGCAAAGGAGGAGGCGTTATCTCCCATTTTATAGATAAGAGACTTAGCGCACTAATATTTACGGCACCTGTCCCTGATAACACAGTTTAAGTGACAGATTCTACTCAGACCTGAATCTTGTCGACTCTCCAAAGCAGTGCACTTCAGAATGGGAGACTTCTCACAAACTGCAGGTGTGTGTGTATGGTTTTAAATGTCAAATCTCGTAAGATACCGTGACTGCAGTGCATCAGATCTGCCAGTCTATGTTATGGGGTGCCTGAGTGGATCCCTGAAGACAACATTTTGGAAAGGCAGGGACTTAGTTGAGGTGTATGAGGGAGGCCTCCCTCTAACAGCAGGGAGTTGGCAATGCTGAGTAACGACCAGACATTGCTGTTTACATGTCATTTAGACCCCAGAGCCTGGCTGAAAAGGTTTGAGCGTAGGGTATGGTGAGGGGCAAGAGGGCAAACTGTTAATCTCTCCTCTCCAGTGTTGTGAGAGCAAGTAGCATCATACTCATGGAGCTACTTCTCTATAGCATTGATCAAGATACTTGTTTGCATGGCAAGTTGCTCCCTTTTTAAAAAAAGGTATTTTCTATTCTTTAATTTCACACCTGTTTGCAATGTGTTGTGATCATTTCAAACCCAAATCCCCCTCCATTCCACCCAGATTCCCCTAAGATTTCCTCCACTTAACTTTATTTATTATTATTAATTTTTTTTGATACAGGATTTCTTTGTGTAACAGACCTGGCTGTTCTTCTGAATGCTGGAATTTAAGGCATGCGTCACCATGCCTGGCTTCTTCTTTAAAAAATGGGGCTGGTGGGTGGTGAGAGGCAGAGGCAGGCAGATCTCTGAGTTTGAAGCCCTCTGGTCTACAGAGTGAGTTCTGGGACAGCCAAAGCGATACACAGAGAAACCTGTCTCGAAAAACCATGAAACAAACAAATCAACAACGACGATGACAACAAAGACAAAACACCCCCCCCCCTCCCGACACTGAATCCAATTAGTGACGCCTGCATGTTCATGGATGTGGGACCATGAACTGGAGCATGGGGCAATCTACTGGTGAAAATGACCCATCCTCCACCCAGCAGCCAATCGTTTCTCAGGAAAGGGTAGAGTCTCATGAACCGCTCTCCTGTCCACGCCGACTGTCTTGATCTCACGTGGATCTTGTACAAGTCCCTGTAGCTGCCGTGAGTCGATGATTGCATCAGCCATGTCACGCCCAGAAGACAGCATTTCACAGCACCCCTCTCCATTTTTCCGCCTCTTGCCTTCTTTGTGCTCCTCTTCTATCTGCAGTGTTCTCTGAGCCTTGAAGGGAGTCTGTGTTAGAAATATCCCAGTTAAGGATAAGCACCCAACAGTCGCTTATTTCTAGCATTTTGACCATTTGTGAGTCTCTTCATTAGCTGCTGCCCACTGCAAGTAAGCTTCCCTGACCACCTGAGCAGCACTAGGTTATGGGTCTAAGCATAAGTGTTTAGAAGGTAGTTTGATATGTCCACTTAAAAAACAGCCATAGTAGTTTCCTCTTCCTGGGCCCAGGAATAGGCTTTTGATCAGGTTTACAATACCTTATTTAAAAGTGTGTATATTTGTGTGTATGAGATTAGCACGGGTGCATGTGTGATATGTTGCCTGTGTGAAGGTCAGAGAGCAACTTTCTGACCTTCCATCTAGTTGAGACAAGGTCTTTCTTTTTCTGCTGCTATACTGCTGGCCCTTTAGCTCCCAGATTCTCTTATCTCCGCCTCCCATCTTTCTGTAAGAGTTATGTCATTGCGGATGCTTTCCCCTGCATCCAGCTTTTGCATGAGTTCCAGGAGTTGGAGTCCTTTGAGTTTACTTGGGTCAGTATAGATTTTATCCACAGAGCCAACATCTCTGGGCCCAACATTGTTCTTTTTCAAGAGCAGCCCTGGAAAACCTGATTTCAGAACCCTTAATGACTTTGTCTTGTCTTTGTTTGGAAAGGAGCCAGATGTATTCTTTCTCTGCTGTGCATTGGGCCAAAAATCATGGACATATATAGTCCTGTTCCATTTTATTCATTTTTCTTCTTTCATTAATTTTTGCATTAGGTATACTTATGAACTTATTCATAAGGAACTCAACATTTACAGTGCATAATATTTAAATGCATGTGAAAAAATAAGATGAAGTTAAAATTTAACTTTCAAAGGTTTGTGTAGGACATAAGAAAACCACACTTTTTAATGAAATCATCTTTGTGCCAAGAAAAATGTGGCTATTTTTAAGACATGAAAAAAAAAAATCCCTAAAAATTTTAAATATCTTTTAGAAAAAGCTGTGTAACTTTTTTTCTGAATCTGACCCACTGTTAGTTAGATTATATAACAGGACTTTAATTTCAAAAAGCATATAAAGGCTTGTAGAAAGGCTTAGTTTATTTAAGAGCTAATTGGACAGTAATATATCGAAACTAACCCTAACCCTAAAGTATCAGAGTCTACTCCCCCTCCCCCACCTTGTTCTGAGCTGAAATCCAAAGGGGAGGGGAAGACAGGTCAGCCCCAGGTTGAGTCATCTAAAGGAATGAGTAAGTGGCTGTGAACCATAACTTCCAGAGGCTTTGACTTGAGAGCTCAGCGGTGAATCATCTGAGAAACCCTGCTTGCTATCAATGGATTAAAAATTCATTTTCGTTTTACAAATCTTCTAATGCCAGGATTCATTTATTCTGTCAGGAAATTCTACTAAAAACACAGATATTAAAAGTAGTAAATATATGCTTCCTGTTGAAAGAGTGTAGTGATTAACAGTGTGAGAGGTAATCAGTGTCTCTGTGTATGTATTTAGCTGTAGGTAACCCATAGTGATTCTTAATCTGCTTTTCAAACAAAGTGTTTTTGAGGTTAATAGCTGGTGACTCATTTAACAGAATAGACCTGGAACACTGGTAGCTATTGACACATCATATTTCTGTTTGTTACATTACTGGTATTCCCCTCCCCCAGCCATAAACTATTTCTTAGGCACTCTGATATTGAAACTGAAAGGAGCACACTGATTATGGCTTAGTTTTGAAGTTTATGTGTGTGTGTGTGTTCCTGGGAGTTGAACCCAGGGCCTCCCGCTCACTGGGCGAGCACTCTCCCACTGAGTACATGCCTAGCATTTTAAAACCTGACAGCCAACCAATAATCAGGCCTGCGAGTAAAGGTGGTCACATGGGTGTGCGCCTCAAGCTAAACACGGGTGCAGGAAAGCTTTAGCCTTTTGCGACTGACCGGATGCTTTCATTTTTGACAGAGTCTTGCTCTGTAGCCCTAGCTGGTGTGGTGAGAACTACGTTGTCCAGGGTAACCTTGAACTCAAGGCAGTCCTCCTCCTATAGGTGTTCACCCCTCCCCCGCAGAGGAATTGTAGTAACGTCTTTTTCTTCAAACCACACAGAATGCATAACCACCAGCTCTTTGTCTAAAGGAAAGGGGTGTCAAAGGGGAGCCTGAACAACCCTGAAGAGGTTTAAAGGCTTTCGTTTAGCCACTCGAGTCACTCCACACTGTGGGGCTTCTGTGGCCAGGCTCCTGCCAACATCATTTTCACCTGGAGAAAGAGCAGTTGGGTTAAGAAACAGCACAAGTCAAGCTCTCTAACATCAGGACCAGCTTTATGTGCAAAAATTCCCCCCTATTTTCTCAGGAGTAATACATATGAGTGTTTCTTCTTTTGAACCACATAAACTTGCCGAGATTGAATATATACCAACTTAGAAACAGCTGGATAAACTCCAAGGGCCACTAAATCATAAGAACGTAGATCTTCCAAAGGGCGGAGGCTGTGGAGAGTGCAGTGAGTCTAATTAAAAACAAAAACAAAAACAGTTTATTTTAATGAGTGTTTTGCCTGCACTTATGTCTGCGCCGTGTGCATGCCTGTAGAAGCTAGAAGGGGGCTTCTGATCCTTAGGAACTGTTGTGTGGCGTCAGAATAGCTTTCAGGAGTCTGACCTCTCCTACCATGAGTTCTGGGGACTGAACTCAGGTTCTCAGGCTTGCACAGTCAGTACTCCTCCCTCCCCCCAGGTCATCTCATAGCTAATGAATACAACACTGAGATGCAGAAGAAAACACCATCCTGGCCAGCAAGATCTTTTTAAAAATCCCTGCAGGCTTTGTGGGGTGAAGTCTAACATATTTGAGAAACTTTTTGGAAGAAAGAATTACCACTGTTGCATTTAATAAGTGGCAATTAAAGTAAAAAAAAAAAAAAATGGGATTAGTGAATAGTGTAGATCATTAAACCTATTTATTTATTTATTTTGGTTTTTTGAGACAGGGTTTCTCTGTGTAGCCTTGGCTGTCCTGGACTCAATGTGTAGACCAGGCTGGCCTCAAACTCAAAGCAAACAGCCTGCCTTTCCCTGAGTGCTGGGACCAAAGGCATGTGCCACCATGCACACCATTTATTTTTTTGAGACAGAAGCTTGCTATGTGTAACGTGGCCTGGAACTTTTTGATGGTTGTTGCTGCTGTTTTTGAGACAGGGTCCAGGCTTTGTCTTGAATGGGGCTGCTTTCTCCCCAGTGCTGGGATTACAGATTTGTAACACCACATCACAGCTTTAAAATGTTTATGTGAAGACAAGGCCTCTTGTAGCCCAGGCTGACCTTGAATTCACTACTATAGCCAGGGATGACAATGATTTTTCTGGTTTTCCTGCCTCTGTCTTTGAGTGCTGGGAGTACATATCTTTGCTATACATACCCAAAATTACGTAGTGCTAGACATGCATTCTAGGCAAACACTCTACCGGCTACATCCCCAGCTCATAAAAATTTTGTTTATACTTTTTTTTTTTTTTTTTTTTTTTTGAGACAGGGTAGCCTTTGCTGGCCTGGAACTTAAAGATGTTCACCTGTCTCGAACCCTGAGCGCTGGGATTAAAGGTGTGTACCACAAAGCCCAGCTGAAGAATTGTTTATTAATCATCATCATCAAAACAGATTTAGCCAGGCTTTCGGTGGCACTTACTCTTGAGGCAGACACATACATCTGTGTTTGGCGCCAGCCTGATCTACGTAGTGAGGCTCTGTCTCAAAAACACAAAAGGAAACAAAAATCAGGTTTATTCAGTTGTATGTTTACACGATGTGTGCTTTGTATGTATGAGTGTGCATCACATGCCTGCCTGGTGCCCATGGAAGCCAGAGAGGGCATCTGATCCTCAGGAACTGGAGTTTCAGGTAATAGTGTGCCACCACGTGAGTGCTGGGAACCAAAGGACCGTCCTCTTCGAGAGCAGCCAGAGCTCTCAACCACTGATTCATCTCTCCAGCCACATTTATTTTTAAAAGAGCAAAATTAGAAACCACATGTTCTGAGCTGGGTGTGGTGGCACACGCCCTTGATTCCAATACTCAAGAGGCAGAGACAAGCGGATCTCTGTGAGCTTGAGGCTTGCCTGGTCTCTAAATGGAGTTCCAGAATTACCAGGGCTGTTACACAGAGAAACCCTGTCTTGGGGGGATGGTGGTGGCAAAGAAGAGGGGAAAAAAAAATTACATGTCCATTTAGAAAAAATGGGAGCTTTTTTATTTCCTGGCCGGTCTTTATAAAGTAGCTGTCTATTTCTTGAAATTGTCTCCAAATATTTTGGTATCCTTAACATAAACTGATGTAGTAGAATAGTATCCAAATAGCCTTTCACTGAAGCTTCAGTTCACGAATAATGTTTCCTGAGAGCTCCAGTTCGGGAATTATGGTCACCACCAAGGACACCCGCCACCTTAGCAATTGCAGAATATTATGAAAAAGGGTAAGCAGAGTTCCATGAACATCTACAAAGAATGGCTCAGCTCCACTGGTGATGGCATCGGGAGGGGAGAATGTCAACGCCAGGGAAGCCTGTGACCTGGAAAAGGACGATCACTTATTATGAACTTATTATTACTCGTGTGGATACCGTGCCTCCTTAACTTTTTAGTTTGTTTAGTTTGTGTAGCCCTGACTGCCCTGGAACTCACCTTGTAGACCAGGCTGGCTTTGAACTCATAGGAATCCACCTGCTCTTGCCTCCTGAGGGCTGACATCAAAGGCATGCATCATCATACCTTTTCTTTATTAGTGCAAGAACTGCTTGGAATAATTGAAATTAACAGCAGCTCTAGAGCCTGGGTTTGGTCCTGGAACACAGAAGTACCGAATTCCAAGAGACATTGGGCAACAGTTGCATACGATGATACAGTATTAACCTAAAAAAACTGAAAGTGAAATTTAACAGTGTCCTATTATCTTAGAAGTTACTATAGGGAATAAAATCATCAAAACCATGCAAAGTATCTAGAACAGTGCTGGTGCTTGCAAATGCTCAAGAAATGCTAATTTTTGTTTTTTGGAACTCTCTCATTTGACAAATGATGGGGAACTCAGGCTAAATAATTTTGCATTATCATTCCACACATAAGAAGTAGTTAATCTGAATTGTAAAACGCTGCAGCCAGTTTAGAAAAAAGTTTGGCAGTTCTTTGGAATGCTATCACAGTTACCATATGATCTGGTAATTAAGTCCACCCACTGGCTGGGATGGGATTTAGCAGCAGCGTAGCTATCAGGAGGTGGGATCACTGGGGCTTGGAGGATGCTTACTTAGCATGAGATGGTTATCTGCTCAAATCAGGACAGAAGGTACTACTATGCTCCATTCTGATAAGCTGCTCATCCGTTTTTAGAGGGAAAGCACACAGTAAATTTATTAAAAGTGTAGAATTTAGCACTGCCCCCTTTCTAGTTTTAGAAAAGGAGAATAAAATGCTTATAACAATTTAAACATACTGCAGTTAAAGAACTGAAATCTTTTTTGTTCCTTTTGGATTTTTATGTTCTTTTTTTGTTTTGTTTTGATTTTTTTTTTTTTCTAAGTATCTGGCTTGCCTGGTATAAAGAAGCATAGGATAGCCTTGGAGTCTTGGCAATTTTCCTGGATTAGCCTCCCAAATGCTGGGATTACATGTGTATAATCACACCCACCTAGAAACTTTCCTTAATAGAAGTTACATGCTTTAACTGTTGGCTATCCTACATAGAACAGCTCTGAGAGAATAGCTGCCTCGGAAGAACCCAATCCTTTTAGGTGGAGAACAACATTAAGTATTGGAAAGTGAGGGTGGAGCTTAGATTGGTTGGGGCAGTACAGGGGGTTTTGGGGTAGGGACAGGAGATATGAAGGAGGGTGTGAGAACTCTGCAATCTGGGTTATAAGCAGATGCACAGGAAGTCGAGGAAACTGGGAGCAGCTGTAACCATGCAGCTGTGAGATACCAGCCAACGTGGCGTAGCTAACCCCAGCATCAACCAGCTTGACTCAACCACAATACAATAAACTGATTCATACTTGAGATGGCAGTATGATGTCCAGTGGAATGTCCTGGTATGTAGATGATGCAACAAGACTGCATTTGGGGGTTGAATTTTGGAGAAGAATGTGAATTTCTGGGCAAAATTACGCCTTTTATTTTACCTTCCCTGGTCAATTTTATTTCCTTATAACAGTAAAACTGTCTCTGGTGGCAGTATTGGTTGCCATATTTATTTCTAAGCTCTATACTGGTACACAACAGACAGCCACCATTTGGTTATATTTGTGGACTTTTTTTTTTTTTTTTTTTTTTTTTCCTTGTGAAGGGAGTCTGGCTTGTAGCCCAGAAAGGCCTTGGATTTTCAGTTCCTGTGTCTTGGCTTCTCAAAAGCTGGGGTTCCAGGCAAGACTCAGTGGATTTTTCTAAATCAGTATATCTAAAAGACAGTCTCATCCTTTTCCTTCCCTTCTCCTACTCAGTCTATTTTTGGGGGTGGGGGGGAAGTACGACAACAAGGTTTTGCTATGTAGCCCTAGAACTTGCAGCAATTCTACTGCCTCAGCCTTCTGTACCAACATACCCCATTTTGTTTCATAGTTCTCATCATATTTAGTGACACCAACAGCAACATCATCCCGGCTGATACGACAGATCCTTTGACTTTCCTTTGATCCCTCTTCTTGTCTCCTAAATCTTTGCATTCATCCATCTGATGAAGCCTGGTACATTCAGAACCACTCTGATATTTAGACTCCCACCACTTCTCATTTGATTTTTTTTTTTTTTTGTTTCTGTAATTACTTTACTTACTACTGCAACAAGAAAAAAAATTCAGCACCAGGTTCTTCATGTTGGCTTCATAAGACTGAAGTTGATCATTAACGTAGCTACTACGCTCTACAGCTAATGTCGACACAGTAATGACTACAAATGTATTGAAATCATCTGTTCTGAAAAACAAAAGATTAAGCTGGCCTTGCCAGTGCAGGCCAGAAGGCTGAGACAGGAGGTTGGCAAGTTCAAGACTGCCTGGGTCACAGAGTGAGTTCAGGGCCAGCCTTGACAATTAAATTAGACTGTATCCGGAAGGAAAAAAAAAAAAGTAAAAATTGTGCTGGAGATATAGTTCAGTGATAAAGGGTTTCTCTACGTGTCCCAGGTTCAAGAAAAAAATTAAGAAAAGAACTGGAATAATTTTTCAGACCTACACATTGATAAATACTGTCATAGTTAAAGTATTTAAAGTAGAGGCAAGAGTGTGGTGGTGCATACGCATAATCTCAAGGCCATCTGGTTTACAGAGTGAATTTCAGGCTAGGCAGGGCTACAGCAAGGTCCTATCTTCTCTTCTTTTCTCTTCCTTCTCTTCTTGTTTTTCTCCTTTTTTGTTTTGTTTTGTTTGAGACAAGGTTTCTCCGTGTGGCCTTAGTTGTCCTAGAACTCTGTAGACCAGGCTTGCCTCTGCCTCCTGAGTGCTGGGATTAAAGGCACGCACCACCGCTCCCTAGAACAAGACCCTATCTTGAAAAACAAAAATATATAAAACGTCTAAACCTAGTATGGTGGACTTGGATATTATTCCTATAATCCTACTACTCGGGAGGCTGAGATAGATTACCTTGAGTTCTGGGCTAGCCTAGATATAGCATGAGATAGAGTCTCAAAAACCAAAACAGATTAAAATACTTTAAAACAAAACAAAAAAAAAAGTTTGTGTGTGTGTGTGTGTGTGTGTGTGTGTGTGTGTGTGTGTGTATGTATGTATGTATACAGCACTATGTGCTATGACATGTGGAAGTCAGAGTACAACTCTGGAGCGTATTCTGTCCTTCCATTCTTACATGCATTCCAAGGATGAACTCAGGTCTGCAGACTTGCACAGTCGGTGCCTTTGTCCAACAGTCTTGCCAGCCCCCGAAGTACCTTAGAGACATAACATCTCCATTAATGGGAAAGCAGTTTGCTGTTGGTAACCGATGATTTAGCAAGTGCTTTAGCGTTCCAAAGGTCTGCTGCTTTGGATTTGTTCTGCCGTCATGGTTAAGACCACAGATTGCTTTGTATGCACTTCTTCAGGGAAGATGGCAGAAAACTTCGCTGTTCCAATGTGTGGACCCTCCTAAATGTGGTTCATAGTAAGTATCTCAAAATATCTAAAGAAATATGGTTAATTTTCACTTGTTATTAGCTGCGTGCGTGTGATGTGTGTGAGTGTGGGTGTGCAAATGCCATGGCCATGAAACAGGACATTGTTGGCAGTTGGTTCTCTCCCGCTGTGAGTTCCGGAGATAAGATGAAGGCCCCACATGGCAAGTTCTTTCATCCAATGATCCATCTCATGGGCAAAAGATCTTTAAAAAGTTTTTTTTTTCCAAGATAGTGTTTCTCTTGGCGTAGCCCTTGGCTGTCCTGGAACTGACCGGTGTAGACCAGGCTGGCCTTGAACTCACAGAGCTCTGCTTGCCTCTGCTCCCTGAGTGCTGAGATTAAAGGTGTATACCACCACTGCATGGCCTTTATAATTAAAAAAAATAATAATTTATTTAATTTTATTTTATGTGCATCAATGTGAAGGTGTCAGATCCCTTGGAGCTGGAGTTACAGACAGTTGTATGAGCTGCTATGTGGGTGCTGGGAATTGAACCCAGGTCCTTTGGAAGAACTCTTAACCACTGAGCCATCTCTCCAGCCCCCTTTTTTTAATTTTTCATTTTAACCTTTTTTTGGTTGCACTGGGGATTGGATTTAGGACCTCATCCATGCCAGGTGGACACTCTCTGAGCAAGCTATAGTACCCATTCCAATAGATTTTTCCCCCTGTGTATACAGGTGTTTTACCTACATGTTTCTGTGTACCATATATATGTAGTTTCTGTGGAGGCCAAAAGAAGGTGCTGGATCCTTTGGAACTGGGATTTCAGTGGGTTTTTAGCTGCCACATGGGTGCTGGGAATTGAATGAGGGCCTCTGGAGGAGCAGCTAGCGCTCTCAGCCTCTGAGCCATCTCTCCAGCCTGTCCTTTTACATTTCTTAAAGGTGCTTAACTATAAGGTTTTTATCGTGAGGTACAAATTAATTTTATTTTGTTGAGAAGACAGAGGGGAAATGCCTGAATTAGAGTTCTTTGAGCCTTCACCAAACTGGCAGTCTGGGGATCCGGTGCACTTTTTGGGGATGTCATTACGCATGCTCACCACTGGACGGGTGCTCATCTTCAGCTCTGGTAGTCAGCTTGGTAGTCAGCCCCTTCTTGTTCTCGCCAAAGAAATGCCACGAGCCAATCAGAAGCAAGGACCTGGGGAACCTGCTATAGGGAGCAATCCCTGTCCTTCTCAAGGAAACCTTGCTCGCTCTTGAAAACAGGAGAGCAAAACCTCATGGCAAACATGTGCCAAATGTTCATTCCCAGTTGAGTGTAGTTGTGTATTGTGTTTGTACTCCATTCTGTGTAATAGGAAAAGGAAATCCTTGAATTTTTGTACATGGCTTTGACACTAATTAACTCAAAAAAACGCTTAACAAGGGGTTTTATGCTACTCTGGTCATTCCTCCCATTCCCTGCCTGATGAACAACGTTCTTACCTTCTGTTGCCTGTTTCAGTGTTTACTTCCCATTGGCCTTGACGCTTAGGATGCTATAACCTCCACTCCACCTGGCTCTGCGCCACCTGTTTGGTTATTTCCTAATCCAATTTTCCATTCAATAGCCTCTCCAACCGCCTCTTCTTGTACTAACCTGTCTTACTGAAGACGCCTTCTTTTGATCAACCCGTGAGACCCAGTGAATCCTGGGCTTAACTTAGTTAGCCTACATAAAGTCACCCTCCAGATATTTTTTCTTTTCTTAAAATTTTGTGTCTAGAATTTTCTTCTTTGAATTTACTTTTTCTAATCCTAAAGCTTGTAAATTATAAAAATGAATCACAAGTTTTGTTTGTTTGTTTATTGGTGTAGTCCTGGCTGTCCTGGAGCTCACTCTGTAGACCAGGCTGACCTCAAACTCACAGAGATCTGCCTGCCTCTTCCTCCCCAAGTGCTGGGCTTAAAGTCATACACCACCACTGCCCAGCAGAGTCACGATTCTTATGAAAAATTGTAAAAATGCAAAAGGAAAAATATTTCTATCATTTAATTTTTTTCTTAGCGTAAAGATATGTTTCATTGCATCACAAACTCTATAGACATATTTTAAATGATACTGTTTGTTCGACATTTCATTTACAATCCTGTTATTTTCTGTTACAAAGGGGAAAAATGAATGTTGACACAATTCCAAATTGCTTTCTAAGATCATTTAATCAATATATGTCCTGACTGTCAGAGCTGCAATGCCATTCTCCCTGCATTTTTCTAGTTCTGTGTATTATTCTGTGTTTCCCCCACATTTTGAGTCAGGGTCTCTCCCTGTACTCCAAGCTGGACTTCAACTCAGTAAGCTGACTTTATACTACTGCATTTTTTTTTCTTTCCTTAGTTCACAGAGTCCTTGAAAAACATCCCCTCTGAACTCTTTTACTGCATAGTATCAGACCTTAAGCACTAAAAAGCATTATAGAAATTGTCTACATGTGTCTCCTTCTCATTCAAATGAGAGAGAAAACAGGATTTGTGAGTTGTCTTCGCAGGGTTACAAAAGTGACAGGGGTGGGGCCAGGGTTTAGATTTATTCCCCTATTTCATTTCTTAACAAGTCTTGAAATTGGATGTAATTTGCATGCTGTGTTTGTGGTGCTGGAGACTGAATTCAGGACTTTGCAGTTAAGCAAACACTCTACCATTTAGCTTAAATGTAGAATTTTTTTTTTTTTTAGGATAAATTGCCAGACTGGGAAATTTTTATAGTTGCCCTTTTTTTCTCTTTAATTTCCAAGGATGGATTACCAGTTAGGATATCTAACTGCAAACAAAAAAAGTATTCAACTAATACTAGTGTAAACTCAACTTACATAAGAATTTAAATGCATTTTTTATATAATGTTACTTAATAAATAATGCCCAAAATTTAATGAATGGAACAATGATAATTTACTATCACCCGTGTTCTTTGTAGCTGAAGAATTCAAGGCAACTTGGCTAGGTGACTCTGTCTCAGGATGTCTGGCAAGGTTGCTGGCAGCTGCTGGAGTTATGATCATCAGAGGCTTGAGGGGCTGGAAGACATGCTTGGCAAGTAAATGCTAGCTCTTGGCAGGCAGCCTCAGCTTCTCTCCACGGGGGCTGCTCGGCTGTCCTCCCAGGATGGCAGCTTGCTTTCCCCGGGCAGAGCAAACCAAGCAGATGAAGCCCCTCTACAAGGCAGCATCAAGTTGCTGTAATCCCTATCACTTGGGTGGCTGAGGCAGAAGGATGCTGTAAGTTCAAGGGCAGTAGGAGTTACACGAGAACCTGCCTCATAAAGCCAAAAACAAAACAAAACAAAACAAAACAAAACAGAAACAGAACAAGAAGAAAAGAAAGGAAAGAAAGGAAGGAAGAAATAAATGAAGTGCTACCTTCACCTCTGTGCCATCCCATCATCACACAGGTCAGGCCTGATTCACTGCTGCAACAACTACTGTTGTAAACAGCAACAGTTTATGTCCCAGGAACCCTCTCAGATGCTGGCTACAATGGTAGAAAGCAACAGTTGGTGTGGAGATTCAAGTGTAAGTTATTCTGGACCTAGATTCCCTCTTAGCCTCATCACTCTGCCATCTTTCATTGTCTTAGTGTTCTATTGCTGTGAAGAGACACCATGCCCATGGAAACTCTTATAGAGGAAAGCATTTAATTGGGCTTTGTTTACTGTTCAGAGGTTTAGTCCATTGTCACTATGGTAGGAAGCATGGTGGCATACAGGCAGACATGGTGCTGGAGAAGTAGTTTAAGAGTTTTATATCCAGATCTGCAGGCATCAGGAAGAGAAAGAGAGAGCCACCTGGCCTGGCTTAGCCTTCTGAAACCCCAAAGCCCATCCCCAGTAACCTTTCTCCAACAAGGCCACACCTCCTAATCCCTGTCAAGTAGTGCCGCTACTTAATGACCAAACATTCAAATATATGAACCTATGGGGCCATTCCTATTTAAACCACCACACACACTGAAAGCCTTCATCCACTGTGTGCAATATGGCCCCTAGGATGTGCAAGCTGTTGTTTTTAGGGATAAGGTTGGAAGGTGAAGAAAGGCACCTTCCTATGACCTCTGGAAGCTGACAAAGCACCTAGAATTGAGACACTAATGTTGATGCCTTCCTCAGCAGGGTTTCAGGAGGGGAAGGGTCTTGGCTCGTCACTTGGTACTCAGTATCTGCTCCAGTGAGTTCTTGCCATCCTAGTGGGAAGGTCACACTACAGCATTCGATATCGAGTGTATGCCCATTGCAGATCACACGTTCTTGGAAGCAACTGAGAAGTTCTGAAATGTTTTTAAAAGACAAATAATGAAGGGTCCATTTTGAAGGACCAAAATAATATACCTGGATCTGCAAAACAGTGATGTCTGCTAAAGGCATTTTGTTTAGGCCTCTGGTATAATACACATATGGTGTTCAACATTTGTCTTAGTGGTTTTCTAAAGAGCCATAAATTCTATCTTAGTTTTGGAGCTAGAGTCTTGTGATGCAGCTCTGGCTGGCCTTGATGTCATGATCTTCTTGTCTCACTTCCCAAGTATAAGGGCCACAGGCTTGTGTTACCATGCCCTGCTATGAACTCTGCTTTCTTTATGAATGGGCACCCCTGCCCTTGGGTATGCTAGGCAAGTACTCTACCCCTGAGCTGGTTCCCAGCCCCCAATGAGCAACAACTGCCAAGCCCACATTTTCTGCTGACTGAAATATAGACCTGTCATTGCCGCTGAGAAACTCATAATCTAGTCACGGAGGAAGTGATTGCATGCACAAAAGGTTTAAGGTCACTTGTGGAAAAACAAAAAACAAAAAACACGAGCAAAAGAAATATTATACACATTTTATCTTTGGAAAAATGTGGAAGATAACATATCTCAGCACATTAATGACTCTGATAATTTAATATCAGTTCTTAAAATTATGAAGATCAACCTGGGGAGGTGGTTCAGCAGGTGAGGTGCTTGGCATGTAAGCGTGAAGACCTGACCTCAGTCCCAAGAGCCCACAGAAATCTGGGACAGTAGTGTGCATCCGTAGTCCCATTGCTCCTATGGCAAGACTCCAGCCAACCTGGTGTGCACAGAGCAGTAAGTTACCTCAAACCTGGTGGAAGGCGAGGACCAACACCCAAGATCATCCATCCTCTGCTCTCCACAGACACAACATGGGCCCGTGCACACACACACACACACACACACACCACGCTCTAGAAGGATCAACTCTGATAAGATGGAGAAAGGAGCTAGACAGGTCTGCATGGTCTCGGGCCTGCTGTCAGAACGATGTTCTTACTTTCTGTTGTGTCCATTCCATGAGGTTATGCTGGAGTCCCCCCTCCAAACAGTTTTGGGTTGTGCAGAAGCTGTTGTACTTTAAAAAGTAATTGAATGCGGAAGATATGGATATGGGCTACAATGTCTTCTATGAGAGCCAATAAGGCCCAGGGATGTATTAGCTGTATTTTCACCTAAATGACAGCCTACAGCCAACAACCAGTCATATTTCCCTCTCTTTTTGGGCCACTAAGGAGTTCTGAGTCTAACAAAGAGAACCACCCTCCATAATCACAAAGCATTGGCTGCCTGCATTTATCTCTAAGCTCCAATTCCTGACTTTCTGACCCTGTTATTTCTTCACTCATTTTTGTGTTTGTTCTTCACATTTTGAAAAAGTTTTGTCTTTCATGGACACTTTTACACTTTTTTTTTTTTTTTAAAGAAAGAAGAATAGTTTGATTTTGTTTTGTTTTGTTTTTGTTTGTTTTGTTTTCTGAGACACGGTTTCCCTGGGTAGCTGTTCTGGAACTCAATTTGTAGAACAGGCTGGCCTTGAACTCAAAGATATGCCTGCTGGGATCAAAGGCGTGCACCATCAACACCTGTGAAAGAAGAATGTTTTAATTAAAAAATGGAACTGCATCCAAAGAGGAAGACAATGCAATCAGTTCTGATGAGACCTGATAGGCTAGGGTCAAATAGAAGGGGAGGAGGACCACCCCTATCAGTGGACTAGGGGAGGGGCATAGGGGAAGAAGAGAGAGGGGAGGGTGTGTTTGGGAGGCGATGAGGGAGGGGGCTACAGCCAAGAAACAAATTGAATAAATTATAATAAATGATAATAATAATAAAATAAAAATTAAACTGCTCATTAAAATAACTCACATACTCACTAAAATGACTAAAATTAAAAGAATTTACAGTACCAAATGTTGGGAGATACTATAGAGCAACAGAATCTACAAATATGGAGAACAGCAATGTAAAATACTCTGACTTTTTGGGGACAGCCTGATAGTTTCTTATAAAATGAAGCATGCACTTTTGTAAGTCTAGGAAGTAATTAATGGTAGCTCTATTCTCAGCTCAGATTTAGTGAGTATCTTAAGCATATAGCAAGCAAGAGTAAAAGAGTACCGTGTAGCTGATAAAAGCTGCAGATAGATAGCAAAAGACCAGCAAATCAAGGGCTCAAAGCATCTACCAGATAACTGGAGTGGTCCAATCGAGAAAGCAAGCAAATGTTAACTTCACCCAACTGAAAACTTACAAACATGCAGCAGAGACTGACAGGAAAGTTGAAGCACTCTGCTAAAGATTTTTTTAAAGTAAAAATTTAAAAGATTTATTAGACATATAATATATAGGGGTGTCTTGCCTGTACATGTATGTCTGTGCACTGCATGCATGCCTAGTGTCTGCAGAGGCCAGAAGAAATGTCAGGTCTTTTAGAATTTGAGTTACAGATGGTTCGAACCATCACGTGGGTGCTGGGAATCGAACCTGGGTCCTCTGAAGGAGCAGCCAGTGCTTCTAACTGCTGAGCCATCTCCCTAGCCCTCAGCTAAATTTCTTGATTGGGAATCCTGGGCAGAAGGTCTTCTTTTCTTCATCCTCTCCATAGATGGATTTCTAGGCTTTTCCATCCCACCATGGACATTTTTATCTTATGGCATAAACAGTAACGTCTGTGAGAAATAGTTTACTTACTAGCTGTTCTCAAGGACACAATGTTTTCACTCTTGAGCTGTTTTGTTGTTCTCTTTGCTCCCTGTCACAGTTAGAGGGACAGCCTGTCCCAGGAAAAGGTATTTTGGAGAACATTTTAGAAAGAACACTTGAAATAAACAAGTATGGGGCAGAAGGGCCCTCCCCCCTCCTACAGTCTGCTTTCAACAAGCTTAAATAGCACATGACAACTTATCAGTGTAATGTACATTATAACCTGAGACGAAGAAAAATGAGAACATATTAATAAAAACACCCTACAGTGTTTATAGAAGAAGCTTCACGCAGAAGCCTCAATCTGAAAATAACCTATGTATCCATCAATAAATAATGGATAAACAGGGGCTGGAGAGAGGGCTCAGTGGTTAAGAACACTGTCTGCTCTTTCAAAAGGACCAGGGTTCAATTCCCAGCACCCACATGGCAGCACACAGCTGCCTGTGATTCCAGTTCCAGGGGCTCCAACACCCTCTCACAGAGATACATGTAGGAAAAACACTAATGCACATAAAATATAAATAAATAAATTACTTTTAAAGAAAACGTAATAGCTGGAAACCAGAAACAACCTAAATGTCCCTCAAACAAAGAATGGATAAAGAAACTCTCCTACGTTTACACAATGGAATACCTCTCAGCCATTAAAAACAAGGAAATCATGAAATTTGCAGGCAAATGGATAGAATTAGAAAAGATCATTCTGAGTGAGGTAGCACAGACTGAGAAAGACACACATGGTATGTACTCACTTATAAGCGGATTTAGTCATATAATACAGGATACACATACTACAGTGCACAGACCCCAAGAAGACAAGCTTGGTGGACATCTTAGGCTTCATGTCGGCCCACTCGTTAGGGGCATGGGGGATATCTTGGACACAGACTATGTTGCCTGCTTTTTGATCACTTCCCCCTGATGGGACTTCCCTACCAGGCCACAGGGGAGGAAGACGAACTCAGTTCTCATGTGAATAGATGAGAATAGAGCTGGGGTGTCTGGGTAGGGGGCTACCTTATAAGGGAGAGGGGTGCAGGAGGGAGGGTGGGTCTGGGAGGAGAGGAGGGAGGGGCCAATGACCGAGACGTAAATTGAATTAACTAAAGAAGAAGAAAAAGAAGAAAGGAGGAGTAAATATACTGTGATCTGTTGTTTTGTTTTTTGTTTATTTTCCATTTATTTATTTATTTATTTATTTATTTATTTATTTATTTATTTATTTCAGTGGGCCACATCTGCAATAAAAAGATACACATCACTGTCATCTAAAACCAACATGAATACATTTCAAAAACAATTTACCAAAAGAAATCTTACAAAAGAGTACCTATTTTGTGTCTACATTTATATGACACCACAGAATAAGGACAACTAACTTATGGTGAACTCTCAGAGGGTATTGAAGGCATGAAAGTGTGGGGTAACTAGGAGAGAGCAGAGGAACGTTTGGGAGGAACGATAATGTTCCTTATTTCGGGTAGGGGCTTTCCTTAGGTGGGTACATTCGTCAAAACCCAGCAAATACACGCTTGAATTATGTTTATCACGATGTGGGAAATTTATGTATGGCTACAAGCAAATGTTAAATGATCACACACTGCTTGCCAATACCACACGCCCACACACCCACAAATCCATTTCATAGACTAACACTGAAGTGTTTAGAGACACGTGTACAGATGCCTGTGATTTTCTCATAAGTGTATAACAATCTCAGGGAGATTAATGAGGGTAGAGGAATAGTTAGTGAAATAGAACAAGAGATATGTAGGTAGTGACCTCACAGGTATTCACTATAAATGTGCTTTTTCTTTTTTTCCTTCTTTTGGTTAGGGATAAAATCTGGAGTCTCACACAAGCTGGGCAAACACTCTATGACAGAGCTACCCCCATCCCCCATGACATACTTCCTCCAGAGAGGCCACGTCTCTTCCCCAGACAGCCACCAACTGGAAACTAAATATTAAAATTCAAAATATTCAAACAACTTAGGAGAGACAATTCATTCAAACCACCGAAGGAGTTTTGAGTAGATCCTGATGACCCCTAACAGTGAAGATTTTGAAATAGGGTGGTTTAATATTGCTGTATTTTGATATATTTTGTCCTGATGACTTGTCCGTAGAGAAACAGTCTCAAAAGTATCAGTGATGGGACAAGATGTGTACATGACCACCTCTCTCTCTCTCTCTCTCTCTCTCTCTCTTGATTTAGAGATAAAGAACATGTCTTAGCGGTCTCTCAGAAAGATCGAGGACAGTTACAGGTATGTCACAGAATGCCAGACGCCGTACGTCAATAACCACCATATTTGCCCTGTTTTCACGTAACCAGTTTGAGATTCAACAGCCTAGCAGAGCAGGTGTTTGGGGAAACATCTCCACCCTCCCAGAAAGGCCGTGCCATGCCAGGCCCATGCTAGTTATGTCCCTAGCCAAGGCTTTGTGTTGATGTGCTACACAAACCTGCTCATACCAAGGCCGGCAGGCAGAAGCCTCCCCCAGTGAGACTGCAGAGGTGCCTGGTACCTGGGTGTGGAAGGGTGAGGAGGGTGGGGAAGGGAAACTCATCATTCGGTAAGACTAAGACGGACTCTTCCCTAGGTCAAGCCTAAGTTTCCTTATGGCTGCTTCCAAGAAGAAAAGCAGCTACAAACACATGCTTCAAAGCAAGGCAGACAAGGTAAAATGAAGCAAGCAATAAACAAAGGCCTTGGAGCGACCGAGACGTGATGCATGAGAACGCAGTGTGGAAGTTGCAGATGACGCTTTGCTTGATTTGAAATAAAAAAAAAATAAAACTAATCAGTTAAAAAACAAAACAAAACAAAAACCGTTTGCATAGTCTATACTATGCCTTAGTCTTTTTTTTTCTCTGTCTCTCTGTCATCTGCCTTCCCTCTCTCCCTTCCCCCCATCCTTCTTCCTTCCCTCCCTCCCTGTCTCTGTCCTATTACCCTTCTTTTATAAACTGGGCACTGACACAGGAATTGGGAAAGCAGTGGTAGAGTCTCTAGAGTTTGCAATCTAAAATGGATGGTAAGAATAAGCAGATGAATTTGGAAGTGTGAGGTATTACCCAGAGCATGGGTAAGTTAGGCTTGGAGAGGGCTGACAGGAAGTGCTTAATGAGGTCATGAGGCATGGAAGAACTATGAGGCAATGGAGAGACAGCATGTCCGCTTTTCTCAGGATACTACATTCAGGGTTGGGAAAGAGATCATTTTCATCCTATTAAGGAAGTAGCAGTCTATTAACATTTTATCGAGAGTTTTTATTCAAGAAGTGATACTGGGAACAATGAGACGTCTCAGTGGGGAGAGACATTTTTCTGCCAACTCAGATAATCTGAGTTCCATCTCTGGAGCCTTCGTGGTGGGAGAACAGAACAGACTCCCCGAAAGTTGTGCTCTGACTTCCACATGGGTGCTGCAGTGCTTGTGCGGACACACACTAATACATGAATGTAATTGAAAAGTGATACTGTCAAATGCTTTCACAGCAAGTATAGAGATGATGGAGTGGATGGCTTTTCTCTATAGAAGCAGGGATACGGTAAACTGTATGAAAACATTTTCTTCTTTTTTTAATACTTACGTTTTATTTGGGAGGTTCAAAGCCAGGGTATGGGAGTGAAAAAAAATGTAAGCTGGGTTGTGAAGAATGGGAATCTGTGCCAGGCTACACATTTCCACGCTGGGCACTGCTTCAGAACCAGTTTGGAAGAGGCAGGCATCCTCACAGGCTGCTTGGGAGGTCTCCTCACAGGTCACACTGTGGGGAAGAAACCGTGCCATGCAACAACTCATGGAAAGGAGAGAGGGCAGCATGTCTCTCTCTGGCCCTCTCCTATCTCCCACTGCCCAACTAGTCAGTGTTTACTCCATGATAATAAGCTCCCTCAAGACTGGTTGCTGTCTCTTCATGAAATGGCAAATGCCATGTTTGTGGTGTGACATTCCATCCAAGCCTGCTGGGAAGAGACAGGAACCCTGGCTGTGTGGATGGTCAGTGCCAGAGAGAGTCTAGTGAAGTACCTGTGACACATCCAATGCTAACTGAAATTATTTTTATTTTGCAGAAGGTAAAATACACAATTCAAAGACCTTTCCCAAGGTCTTTGCTAGTGAGTGATGATTTCAGGATTTGAAACAATGTAGGTAAGTGTAGTTTGTGGAAGGAAGCAACCATGTCTGAAAGTGATGTCTTACTGAGGGACAGACAAGTGATGAATCAGAGAAAGATATGACAGAAGAGGACATGCCAACTCTCACAAGGACAGACAGGAAAGAGAAGCTACTTAAGAGCAGTGCATTAGAGTTGAGACAGTAGAGTAGGGAATAGTAGAGAAACAGTAGAGAAGATAATGCAGCAGAGTAGGGTTCAGTGGAGAGTACATGGAGGCTACAGTAGACTTCAGGAGTACAGTACAGTTCCGGTGTAGTTCAGTTCATGGAGTTCAGAGACAGTTTTTCCAAAGCAGAGCAATTCAGTGAGAATATGACAGAAGCCAGTTTGAATCAGTCAGCTTGGAGAGGAGTTTTGAGCCAGAACACCTGAGTTGAACCAGCCAGCCAGAGTTCAGAAAGAACAAGAAAGGGTGAGCTTATTCAGCAGTAAGCTTCAGAGGCTGAAAACAATCTAGGCCTAGGTTAGATTGTACAGAGGCTAGAAGCTTCCAGGACTAGGCCTAGGTTAGCAGAAGGAGGCAGTAATCCTCTGAGACAAAAATTACATCTGGCAAATAAAAGTTATTCTTACATATTTTACTCTTTGGGTGTGTGTGTTTGGTGGAGAGACAGTTCTAGGGATAGAATCAAGGCCCTGTTCATGGTAGGCATATGTTTACCCCAAATTACATCCTCATCCTTCTAATCTCTACTTTTGTCTAGCATTTCTTTTTAATGTTTCATTTAGGACAAAAAAACAAGCAAAAATAAGTATAACACTTGTCATTTGGACTTAGCTTTTATTTTATTTCCTTTTAAAATGTAAATGTTAGCTAAGCAGGATGGTTCATGCCTGTAATCTTACTACTTGGGAGGCTGAGGCAGGAGGAATGTCACAAGTTAGAGCACTGCCTGGGCTACATGGTGAGGCTATCTCATCCAACCTTAAACGAAACATAAATGTTATCTTAGACCATAGGATATCACCCACGTGAGAGTCCCACTATTTGAACTGTAACCTCCAGGACGGGCTTGTAGTGATTTCATTAGTTATTGTTATTTCAGGAATCCTGGATATCATTTTCTAGTTCTCCTTCAACTTAAGAATTATCCCAGAACACTCTCCCCTGGAAGGACCGCTTTGACAGCCCACAGGGGAAGTGGACATGTTCAGCTCTGATGCAATGTGATGAAAGGGAGCTCCCCATTTCTGAGGAAAAGGGGAGGGGAGAGGGGATGAGATTGGGAGAGAAGGAGGATAGGGGCTAAAAGGATGTAAAGAAAACAAAAACAAATAAATGAGAAAAAAGAAAAGCATTATCTCAAAGAGACTTAACCTGTGCAGGTTGTTCGTTCCTTTTGCTCTCTGCTCTTTCAAAGTTGAATACAGGGCTGTCAAGATGGTTCAGTGGGTAAAGACGCTTGCTGCCAAGACGGACAGCCTGAGTTCAAACCCCACAGGATGGAAGAAGAGACTCTTCCCTGCCAGTTGTTGAATCTACACTTGCACGGTGGCATTTGTGGACACACATACACACGCAAAATAAACACATGCAAAATAATTTTTTAAATAAAAAGTAAGTAAATATCAAAGAGAATAGTATCTGGAACTTTCCTATGAATTGTACTGAATTTTTCTTTTTTATATTAAAAAGAATTTTTTTTTTGGCATTGAATTTTTCCTCCCCTTGCTCTGTCAAGGAAACGGGGTACACTTAAAACTTTCTTGAGACCTTTCTTTGACTATTTGTTTTCTTCCAATATTTATGTTATTTTCTTTAGGCTACCTTATTTTTGCAGATGTTGGATTGCTGTTCCTGATTTCATAATTACTCATTTCTCTTTGGGCATGTTTCCTTCTGCACATTTTTCTGATCTCTCACTTCCCCGTCTACGCTGCAGCTCTTAATTCTTGTCTAGCTTCCAGTTTTGCATATATTTCTAGCACTGTTTCCTTTACTTTAAAATATTTTAAAATTAATTTATTTTCATGCATGTGAGTGTTTTTTCCTGCATGTATGTCTGTTACCATATACACGCCTGATACCTGCAGAGGTCTGAAGGTCTGGTAAGTCCTGAAGTTGGAGTTAGAGATGGTTGTGAGCTGCCATGTGGGTGCTGGGAATCAGACGGGGTCATCGGCAAGAGCAGCGGTACTCTTAGCTACTGAGCCATCTCTTCCATCCTTCTTCTTCTTCTTTAAAATTAGTTTTTGTGTGTGTTGTGCTGGGAATTGAATGAAGAGAATCTTGCACGGTGAGAAAGTGTTTTGCCACCAATCTATGTCCCCATTTTCCTAAATTCTAAACTATTTGATTGTGAGAGCTGTACGCATTCCAATGTGATATTCAGTACCTGCGTCAGTGCTCGCGCTTTGCCTTCCTCTCTCTTCTCGCGGAGCACTGCAAGCTTGTTTCTTCGCCTTAGGCCCACTCACCCTTCCTTCACTCCACTACTTAAAACATTCTTTTTTTTTCAGATGAGATGACTCATCAGGTCACCTGCTTCCAGCCCTGGTGACCTGAGTTCCATCCCCAGGACCCACATGGGGAAAAGAGCGCATTCACTTCTGCAAACTGTCCTCTGACCTCCACTTGCGTGCCACAGGTGCACGTGTACACACACACACACACACACACACACACCAAAGTGAATAAAATATAATTAGATTTTTTTTTCCCCAAGCAAAATGTTGGAATTCTTATCCACTTTGTGGTGGTGTTTTCACTGTGGCAGTTATTTGGCATTTGCTCTTGTATTGTGGTTTTTCATTTTCCCCTTTTCTTAACGTCTTTCTTTTGTGGGAGAGGGAGTTGTACACACATTTGTCGATGTGTAAAATGTGAAAAAGCTCATGTGGGGATAATCACTGCAGTGGTCACCCACAGCCCAGCAGCATTCAGAGTCATGTGCGTATCATATATTCCCTTTTTTTATGAAAAGAGAAACACCTCTCTCTTCATATACATACATACATACATACATACATATATATGTATGTATGTATGACTGTGTGTGTGTGTGGTGTTTGTTTCTGACAAGGTCTTACTATGAAGCCCTGGCTGATCTGGAACTCATTGTGTAGACCAGGTTGGTCTCACAGTCACAGAGATCTGCCTGCCTTTGCCTTCCAAAGTCATGCTCCACCATGCCCAGCTGTTTCTGTTGCTGAGAGAGTCACACACGTAGCCCAGGCCTGTCTCAAACTCAGGATCCTCCTCCCTCAGTTTCCCAAGTCTTAAGATTACAAGCACGCACAGTCCAGGTTTAATTCCTCTCCCTTTTTAAAGGCCCAATAACACTCCACTGTGTACGTAAGACCCATTCTGTTAATCCACTCAGGGGCTGATGTGAGTTGCTCCGACCTCACGGGCCGTTGTGCTCAGAGCTTCACGAGCAAAGGTGTGTTTGCTCGGGCTGTCCGCAGAAATGGAGCTTAATGTGTGCAGAAATGGAGCCAACAGCTTAAGGTGTTTAGAAACAGATTTGCTAAGAGGTCTGAGCTCCTGCAGTTGTGAAGCTTAAGCGGTCACAATATCCCATCACCTTTGAGCTAGAAGGGCAGGAAAGCGGTTTGTGTAGCACCCAAAGGCCTGGGAACCAGGAGAGCCCAGGTGGGCCGCTTGTGGGTCCTCAAAGATAACCATGAGCTTTGCTGTGTGACAACAGAGCGGTTCTCCAGCTCAAACCAGGAGCACACTCACCGTTCCTCCGATTCCATCCTAACCCCTCAGCAGATTTAGGATGCCCACTGAGAGCAGCCTGCTTCATCCAGATTATAGATTCTGGTGCTAACCTTGGGAGCTGCACCTGTGGCCAGTTCTTGTCTGTCTCATGCGCAGGCTCTGGGTGCCCATCTCCAAAACAAAGTGGAAACAAACAAACAAACAAACAAACACAAACAAATCCAATGCCAATTTCTTCCAAGAACAACCTCACAAATACTCCAGAAGTAAGCTGGGCATAGTAGTTCCTGCCTGTAATCTTACAACCCCAGAGGTTGAGGCAAGAGAATTGCTGTGAGTTCTAGGCCAGCCTTGGTTACCCAGTGAGTTTCAATAACCATGGTGATGTGTGTGCAGATATTGCCTTGGGATTTTTTGTTTGTTTGTTTTTAAACGGAGTCTGACAAGGAAGCTCTGGCTGGCCTAGAACTCGGTATGTAGACCAGACTTGGCTCAAACTCACAGACATCCACTTGTCTCTCTCTCCTGAGTGTTGGAATTAAAGATATGCTCCAGATACCTGCCTCTTTGGAATCTTGCTGTTTGATGTGCCCACAGAATTGGAATTGCTGGGTCATGTGGTAATTCTGGGAAGAACTACCTTGTTGTTTTTTTTTTTTAAATAACATACGACTCATTCTATTTAACAATAGTCATCCCAATGGGCCTGAGGTCTACTGTTTATTTATTTATTTTTGGAGATGGGGGTCTTACTTTAGTCCAAGGCTAGCCTCTAATTCACTGTGTAGCTCGGGTTACCCTTGTACTTGAGGTAATCTTCCTACTTCAGCCTCTTGGATGTTGGGATTGGGATTACAGCCACCATAACCAGCTGTCTTATTTACTTTCATTTAATAATTATTATCATATTGTTTTAATTTTAATAATAAAATTTCTTGTGGTATTGGGAATCGAACCCAGGGCTTTGTACTCTACCAATGGCTGTACACCTAGACCAATACACTGTTTTCATTTCTGACAGAAAGCTGGTTATTTTTCTGAGTCTGTAACAGGTGAATACCATATCTCTATCACTATATAGTATCAAAAACTTGTTGCTAGGGCTAACAGTTTTTGCTCAGATCACTTGCTCATCTCATTCAAGTAGGACATTTCTGAAAATAGACATTAAAAAAAAACAACCCTAAATCTCTTCTATCAATTTAAGGGACTCATTTCCAAGAATAGCCATTACTTTCTTTAGTAATGCTTCAAAAATTCTTAGCTCTAAGATGTTCCTGGAATGTGCTGATTCGTTGAGATTTATTCTTGTAAGACTTTCCACTTTATTCTACTAAATACTTGATTCCATTAAGAGCTAATAGCAGGTCTGACTTTTTCCGTGTCTCCGAGTCTGTGCGTTTTGAATTACTGCCCTCTGGCCTCAATGTGATTCTGGACTCCAGGGTCAGCAACTTCATTCACGGAGTGATGAACGCTGAGCAAGCCAGACCGTTGCTGGCTTACGTGCAGAAGGCAGAACTACTCACAACCCTTCAGACGTCTCCTTTAACCATCTCTGTGCCCAGGACTGTGAGAAGTAAGTGAGTGAAACCATAGAAACTGTTGGTCAGGGTTGGTATTTAGGACTTTTCGTCCTTTGAACATCCGTGGGCATCACTGAGCTGAGCGTGTAACCCTCGATGCAGAACAACGTTTAATTCTGCAAGCTTTTGCACCCGGTTACCAGAGTCCAAGTCAGATTCTGGTTCTAACAGCTGTGTTAGTTTGGGCAATATTTTTTATTTAAAAGCTAAAATTTTAGCTAGTCGTGGTTAATTTCAGCTCCTGGAAGGCAGAGGCAGGCAGATCTTCTGTGAATTTGAGGCCAGTCTTGGTTTACGAAGCAAATTTCAGGTTATTCAGGCCTACGTAGTGAGACCCTGTATTAAAAAAAAATCAATAAATAAGGGGCTGGAGAGGTGGCTCAGTGGTTAAGAGCACTGGCTGCTCTTGCAGAGGACCTAGGGTCTCCTTCCCAGCACCCACGCATAGCCTCCTGTAACTCCTGTTCCAGTCTTCTTCTGACCCTCACAGGGACCAGGCACACCTGGTATGGTAAATAGGCAACCCTGAAGGGAACACATTCCTATAATAAAAATAATGACATAATCAAAACCCAAATAAACACATAGTAAAATAAAAATAAATTATTTATAAATAAATAAATTATATTTGTGTGTGTGTGTGTGTGTGTGTGTGTGTGTGTGTGTGTGTGTATGCGCGCGCACACATGCATGCCAACATGTTCAGTGGCATGTGTGGTTGAGGTCAGAGGACAGCTTGCTGTAGTCAATTCTCTTCTTCCACCATGTTGGTTCAAATCAATCAGGTTTGGCGGAGGGGGCTTTTACCCATTGAGCCATCTTGTTGTCTCCCAGGAAAAGTGCCATAAGTTCCCGACGCCTCCATTTCTTCATCTGCAGAGTATGATTATAGTTTGTTTGTTTGTTTGTGACAGGGTTTCACTCTGTAGCTCTGTCTGGCCTGAACTTGCTAGGCAGAACAGGCTATCCTTGAACTCACAGAGATCTGCCTGCCTTTTCCTCCCAAGTGCTAGGGTTACAGGTGTGCACCACCACAGCAGACTGTAAAATGTTTCTGTTTGTAAAACACTCTGAACTGCCCACACCCTCTGCATGAGCATTAGCTACAGTGACAAGTACTACTCGCTTGTTTTATTGTCCGTAGCAAAACCAGCAGGATGGCTTTTCACCAACTAGAATTAGCGACCTACGCTGATTTGAAGAACGACTGTTCCCTGTTTTCTCCCTCTTCTGATGTCTGTCCCGTTTGCCTTTGTGAGTGTGGATTGATCATCTTACCCAGGGTCCTCCTTCTTGCTTAGCCTCTTTAGGTGTACAGATTTTAGTATGTTTATCCTATATTATATGTCTAATATCCACTTTTGAGTGAGTATATACCATGTGTGTCTTTCTGCTTCTGGGATACCTCACTCAGCATGATCTTTTCTAGTTCTCACCATTTGCCTGAAAATTTCATGATTTCCTTGTTTTTAATTGCTGAGTAGTTTTCCATTGTGTAAATGTAACACAATTTCTGTATCCATTCCTCAGTTGAGAGACATCTGGGTTGTTTCCACCTTGTGGCTTTTGTGAATAAAGCTGCTATGAACATGGTTGAGCAAATGTCCTGTTGTATACTTGAGCATCTTTTGGATATATGCTTAGCAGTGGTATAGCTGGATCTTGAGGAAGCAGTATTCCCAATTGTCTGAGAAAGCGGCAGATTGATTTCCAAAATGGTTGTACAAGTTTACATTCCCACCAGCAATGGAGGAGGGTTCCCTTTCTCCACATTCTCTCCAGCGTGTGTTGTCACTTGAGTTTTTGATCTTAGCCATTCTGATGGGTGTAAGGTGAAATCTCAGGGTCATTTTGATTTGCAGGAGCCTACCACAGAGGGCCTCTCAAAGATGCTACCCAGGAGGGTATCAAAGCAGATGTGAGACTCATAGCCAAACTTTGGGCAGAGTGCAGGGAATTTTATGAGAGAAGAGGGAGATAGAAAGACCTGGAGGGGACAGGAGTTCCACAAGGAGACCAACAGAATGAAAAAAATCTAGTCCCAGGTGTCTTTTCTGAGACTGATACTCCATAGAGACAACCTAGAATCCCTGCACAGATGTAGCCCATGGCAGCTCAGTCTCCAAGTGGATTTCCTAGTAATGGGAACAGGGACTGTTAATGACATGAACTCAGTGGCTGACTTTTTGATCACCTCCCCCTGCCAGGGGGAGGGGGGGAGCAGAGAGGCTGGGAAGCCTTGCCAGGCTACAGAGGAGGACATTGCAGCCATTCTGGATGAGACCTGATAAGCTAGGGTCAGAGGGAAGGGGAGGAGGACCTCCCCTTTCAGTGGACTTGGGGAGGGGCATGAGAGGAGATGAGGGAGGGAGGATTGGGAGGGAGTCAGGGAGGGGGCTACAGCTGGGATACAAAGTGAACGAATTGTAATTAATAAAAAAATAAATAAAATTTAAAAAATAATTAAAAAAAGAAAATCACTGATTGGGGAACTTGTGTGTGGAAGAGGGACTCCAACCTTGAGCTTCAGTGTCTACTAGACTGGAAACTGCAAAGGAAAAACCACCTGAAGTCTCTAAGCAGGAGGTCTGGGACATGGGCCCTCTGTGGCAGTCAGCTGAGCCTGAAGAACTAATGATCATTTCAGAATGAGGATGTTCAGACACTCATTCGCTAAGAAGGAAGAGTGAGGGCCTCAGGATGGCTTCCAACTGGAAGAAACTGTCTCTCCTGTAAATACAGAAAATATGATGGCCCAGAAACTCAGCATTCCGAGACAAAAACAAGATGGAATATTAGATGGGAGTTGTGGCATGTGCCGTGCTTTGTGAATATTTTAACTTTGTAGACCATGGGCCTCATGTTCTACTTCTTCTAGGAGGTTTGTTTTGTTTCAAGGCCAGGTAGACAAGTCTTGCTGTGTAGCCCAGCCTAGCTTGAACCTGTGGTCTTTCTGACTCCATATCCCAAGTGTTGCACTTACAGGATTGTGCCATCGCACCTAGAAAAAAAAAAAAAAAAAAAAAAAAAAAAAAAAAAAAAAAAAAAAAAACAACTAAGGAATTTTTAGCAAAAGCCTGGGACAAGGTGTTTGACTTCCACAAGCTTTGTATAGGTATGGTGGCCAAGCTGGGCCATTCCATTTCCTCCTCATTGCCACACACCCCACCGCAACACACCAGAGACATGGTAGTTTTCTTCTGGAGTACGAAGACCTGTAAAGATAGTCTCACGAAGGTAATAGGAGACCTAGGGGATCGGATCGGGTACAGCATAAGATCCATGAGTCACGGGCTGGGTGGTGTGAATTACAGCCCAGTCTCCATCTGGGGAGAGGAACTGGGTGATCTTAGCAAGAGACTTGGCTTCTTTGAATCTCGTTCTTCTCCATAAATATTACCTTCTAGTGCTGCTGTAAGGATCAAATATGGTCTTCACAAAATACCAGTCACAGCTTCGATGGCTGAGGCGTCTGACCTGCTTCTTTTGTTTGTTTTGTTTTGAGATGGGTGTTTCTCCGAAGCGTGGTGTTTTCTTTCTTCAGCAGAGAAGTGAAACCAGAAATATGAAGACATAGTTAGGTGTAACACTTACTGTATTTGGAGTTTTTAATGTATCATAGGAGAACGCAGGGTGCCAATGTTTAGAAAGCCATCAGTTCTATAAAGTGATTAGGAGAACATGGCAAAACAGATGTGTTTGGATATTAGCTGAACAGTAGCACAAGATGTGATTTAGACCCTAAGGGTAGAGCTGTCTTCTCTAGAATCTCCTGAAGCAGCTGCTTTAATGTGGTATACACAGGAAGTGCTGAAAAAAAAAAAAAAAAAAAAAACGCTTGTTTAAATTTTACTAAAGCTCACGTAATGTATATTTATACAAACATTTTCATATTTATATATCCTTTTTTATGACTGCCATTTCTGTATTTGAAAATGAATCATAAGAGGGAAAAAAGGGATAGGAGTCAAGCAAAGCTTTTACTCGAGTTTGTTGATGCTGGGTGTGAGCACGGACTTATTTATTGTCAAGAGCCTGCGTTTCCATGATTGGGTAGGCATGAAGATGGGAATAGCGATGTGAGCTGGGAATCTGTTAGTTTTTTCAACTTATGCTCTCTTTTGCATGTGTTTACCTTTTCTGCTTATGTTTTAATTTTTCTTAATAAGCATGTTGCTTTCATCACTCTTATATCCTAATCTTGGGGGTGAAGAAGTGGCTCAGTGGTTAAGACTGCATACAGCTCTTGCAGAGACCCAGGTTTAACTTCCGGAACCCATGCTGGAGGACTCACAACTGCCCATAACTCCAGCTCCAGGAGGCAATCCAACAACTCTGACTTCTGGAGGCAACTGTACACATATGCTCATATCTCAGAGACACAGAGAGAGAGAATTAAAAAGAAAAAAGCTAAATTTCCTAAGTGTCTGTAAGGCGTAGACACACACAGACATACCAACATACTCTAAGAAGCATACTAGGCTAGGCTGAGCTTAAATGTTAAATATAAGACTAACAGGATGAATGAGGAAGTTCTTTTTTTACCCTTTTAGGTCTTGAGGGCTTCTATGCTGGAACAAGGTCTGAAGAGGTTTGTCTCTTATGTCCAGTGCATATATGGGTATACATTCACACTGGTGTTTTTGTTTCTTGAGACAAAGTCTCACTATGTAATTCTGGTTGGCCTGGAATTCCCTGTATAGACCAGGAAGGGCTGGAACTCCCAGAAATCCACCTGCCTCTGCCTCCTGAGTGCTGGTATTAAAGGTGAACACCACCATAGATTTTTTTTTTTCAAAAAACGAAATCTCACTAGATAGCCTAGGTTGGCCTTGAACTTTCGGTTTTCCTCCTCTGCCTCTCAAGTGCTCGGATTCAGGCCTATACCACCACACCTGGCTTCTTATGGCTGTATATAATTGACCATGTGTGACCCTGTGTGCCTTCAGAGCCTCAGTTTTGTTTTTTTTTTTTTTTTTTTTTAATATTGGTTAAAGATTCTATTAACTATGTGAAAATAATAATTTCGGAGGACAACTTACTGCAATCAATTCCTTCCTTCAGTTATGTTGGTTCCAGGGACTGATCCCACTTTATCATGGTTGGCGGTGTCTCTAGCTGTTGAGCCGTCTCACTGAGGCCCCTTTCCGTGTGTAGGTAGGTGTTGGTGTGATTGGACTCATGCCTATGCGGAGGCCAGAGTGAGGCGCCAGGTGTGTTGCTCTATCACTTTCTTCCTTACTTCTTTGGAACAGGCCTCTCACAGAACCCACAGCTAGCCCCACTCCCGAGGTGCTGGAGCTGCAGATGTCTGCAACCAAACCCATTTTTAAAAGACTTGTTATCGATCCTTTGTGACTTTCATCTCCCATCCCTTTGTCTTTGCCCTTCACCCTAAAAGAAGAGAAAATGAGAATAAAAACGAAACAAAGCAAAACAGAAAAAAACCTCATCTCGTCATAGAAGTCATATGTGCCACACAATACACCCTTCTGTCCACACACCTTTACTTACAAATGTTCACTGCAATGAGACATCGGTCTGGCTGGAGGCCTCTGGCTTCTGCTACACTATCAACCCTGGATCCTCACTGGGACTCCTCTCAGACAGCCTGTTGTTGCCCTGTGTCCTGGAGATCCTGCAGCTTTGGATCTGTGCTCTAGCAGTTCACAGATGGGGCAGGTAGGGGGATGGGCCAACTCAAAGCCCTGGATCTGGGCCTGGCTGGCAGCTGAGTTGGTCAGTCTGCCAGCTCTCCTGTGCCCACACTACCAGCTGAGCTCTCCAGCACTGCTCTGTCTAGCTCTCTAGCTCACCCAATGCCACCGCTGGCAAGGGGGAGGGCCAGCTTTCCATTCTCATGCCCCGGGTCTAGCTCATTCCCCGTCACCGCCAGGGCCATCTCTACTATACTGCAGGGCCCGGCGCTTTCTGGGTGCTGCAGTCTTAAGGGAAGGGGTCAGCTCTTCAGACCAGGGACATCTGCATGGCCTTTGATGGTAACACAGCTCTGGGACATCAACCAGACCCCAGCTGCTGTAGCACCGCGGACCCAGAAATAGCTGGCGGAAGCCTGAGCCTGGATGTCACCATGGCCTCAGGCTGTAGAGCAGGCCACTCAGATCAGCATTCCCCACCCCACCTCTCACCCCCGCAAAGGCAGCACAGCATTCAGATAGCCACATGGTCTCTGGTGGCAGCCCAGACCATAGACACCCTCGTGGCCCCTGGTAGAGACTTGGGCCAAGACCTCTACACAAACCCCAGCTGCAGCTGGACCACAGACCCAGGCATGGCCGTTAGCAGCAGCCTGGGCCAGTTCAACACTATGGTCTCAGGTGGCTGACTGCACAGGCTCCTCACATCTGCCTGGTCCTCACTGCCATTCCTCCTTTCCCCACAGGGTACGAGCGAACCGCTCGGCTTCGCTTTCTCTCCATCACGCATTTGCCCATGGTAGGGCGTCTGCGATGGGCACTTAGGTGTCTTTAGAACTCCCCAGGCGGTGGGGTGGGAGGAGCCAGGGCAGGAGTGTAGGTGACGGTCTTCCAGCCCCAAGTCCATCTTTTTACCTGAGTGCTGGGGATCAGAACTCAAACCTCCAAGCCTGTATAGCAAATGCCTCTCCCTAGCTCCACATCTGATTTTTTTTTTTAATCGAAGTAACAGGCATATGTAGTAGAGAGTTAATAAATCACACTTACATTCAGGACTTTTTAAAAAAACAACCCTTACTGTGTTGCCGTGAACTCTTCATATAGACCTAATGGCCTAGAACTCTCAATATAGACTGGGCCGGCCCCAAGCTCACAGAGCTCTGCCTGCCTCTGCCCCCTGCACGCTGGGATCAAAGGTGCATGTTTCCACATGGCTAGCGTTCGGTTTAAAGAGTAATGAGAAACAGGGCGTGGCGATGCATGCCCGTTACCCTACCTCTTGGGAGGCTAAGGCAGATGATAGTGATTTTGAAGGCAGTTGGATCTACATACTGAATTCTAAGCCAACCTAGGCTCAAACAAACAAGCAAACAAACATGGACTATTTTGTCACAGTCTGTGGGTCGAGTCTGTAGTGATTTTTTATGGGTGGGTCTAGGGTCTCTCGGTGAATCCTGACGTTACAGTCAAGCCAATGGTTAGAGCTCTGGACCACTTGAAGGCCTGCCTGGGCTTCTAGGTCTGTTTTAAAGCGGCTCGTTCTCATGGCCAGTACATTGGTGAGGAGCCCTGTTAGGAATGTTCTGGGCATATCTTGTCACTCCATCAGTGTATTACCGTTGATCCTTGGGAGCAGGCCCACCTTGCCATCAGTCGTTCCTATATTATTACTATTATTTCAGTGCTGGAGAGGGGTCTGTGGTGATTTGAATGAAAATGACCTCCATAGGGTCATAGGGAGTGGCACTATTAGGGAGTGAGGCTCTGTTGAAGTAGGTGTGTCCTAGTGGGAGGAAGTGTGTTGCTGGGGCGAGCTTTGAGGTTTCAGAAGCTCAAGCCAGGCACCGCGCCTTTCATCCTGTTACCTGCTGATCCAGATGTAGAACTCTCGGCTCCTTCCCCAGCACCGTGTCTGCCTGCGTGCCACCGTGCTTCCTGCCATGATGACAATGGGCTAAACTACTCTGAACTGTAAGCCAGCCCCAGTTAAATGTTTCCCTTTATAAGAGTTGCTGTGGTCATGCTGTTTTTTTTTCACAGCAATAAAACCCTAGGACAGGAACTAAATACTACTGAGATACAGCCCCAGCTGTCATTCCTTAGTTTTCATTTGTTTAAGACAGCTATGGACTAGGAATAAAAAACACCAAGGATATTTAATCTTGAAAGTCTAAAACAGACATTAATACTATTCACAAATGCCTAATTTAAAACTACCTTGGCAGCATTTAATGAACATTGTCAGTTGGGCCGTTTTGTGGTATGGCTTCCGATTGGAGGACGTCTCAGGCTGGGATCGATGATGGCGGAAGAGTTGTGAGTTAGCCCTGTTAACAGTATGACCCGCCTGTTCTGAATCACTCGGGCAGAGTAACTCCAAAGGAAGCCACACCGGGCTTCCCAGGAAGTCATTCACCAGGTTCCCAGTGTGTGGGCGGGAGTAGAGAATGAGAAGAGTGGCCTTTGGACTCAGACAGTAGTTTCTGCACAGTCACCAATGGTGTGGCCTCACAGCTGGCCTCAGATCCTGATACGTCTTTAAATGGAAGATGACAGAGTGTAGCTCGAAAGATCTCTGTTAGGATTCGTGGGGAAAAATTTGAACAAGGTCCTCAGTACATTGTCTGGGTTAAGCATTCAAACATTTGTCTAAACACACACACACACACACACACACACACACACACACACACACACACA
>NW_026596166.1:11036464-11043706 GCF_907164565.1 Psammomys obesus | reverse complement strand
ACACACACACACACACACACACACACACACACACACACACACACACACACTGTGTCTCACCTCTAGTTCCTCCCTCCTTTTTTTTTTTTAAATCAGTTAAGTTAACTGAGATCTCTCTCTTTCTCTCCGTTTTCAGCAATACGTTTAAAACGTCTTGGTTAAAAAAAACAACCAGAGTGGAGCATTATAGGATAGAGTTCAGGATATGATTATGGGATGGAACGTAGTTATGTGCCCAGTTTTGGATGCTCTGAGAGTTTGTGAGGTAGGGGTTAACAAAGGGAAATCCCTTTCTAAGAGTTAGATGTCAGCCTGAGTTTAAAGGGCAGAAAGGGTCAAGAATTGGGAGGGTGTACTGCAAAGACAAAGAGAGGAAGGGAGGTCATAGCTTGAATGAGCAAGGCAGACCCTGGGGAGGGCAGCATGCCTTCTGCTTCAGCCTCCCAGCAGCCTCCGGAGCCAACAGGGGTCCCTGAAGTGATGGCGCTGTTGTGGGCTTCTATCAGTTCCTAGCAGGCAGACCTGTGTCCTGAGCACTAAGCACACACAGCAGCGTGTGAGGCAGAATTGCATGGACACGAGGCCAGCAGAGTGAAGGTCCCTTCTGCCTCTGATCCAGCGGGCTGGGGATGCGAAGGGGATGGGAGAGTTAACCTCCAGAGCTAGCTTGCTAGCCATGACCTGCGTGTGTCACCTTATTCCCGCTGTCTTTTCCCGTGTCACATGTAGGCTTCAGTCCGGATGATTTCAGCTTCTTATTTTTATTTTTGAGAGGGAGTCTCTGGTAGCCAGGAATGCCTTCGAACGAGCTAGTATCACGCGGGAACTCTGATCCTCCCGCCTCTATAGATGAGCAGCATACAGGCCCGTTTGTATGTGGTACCAGGGCTGAAAACCAGGGCTATGTGCGCGCTCGGCTCCCTATTAACCAAGCCTCACCCCCCAGCCCTCATGGAAGGTCTTTCTTTTCTTAGAGCAAACGTGCTCTCTGTGCCAACACCCCCCTTTGAAAGCTTCTGAGTGAAGAGGCTGGTGGGGCTGGGCATGAGTGTAATGCAGAGAAGCCGAGAGCATCCCTGGAAGGCTTCGGAGATCTGTGTCTGCTTCAGGTAAGTGGGTAATTAAACTGAGGGGTGGTTCCTGGGAAAGTGCCCGCGGTGGAGCAGAGCCTCCAGGACTCACATCGCTTGGGGTACTGGCCTGTTTACTCTCTATAGCCGTGTTGGAGAGCCAGCAGGGAAGGCTGTGAGTGCCGAGCTGCACGGGCAAGCGTGGCAGAGGAGTGACTCATATTTACTCTCAGGCTCTCGACTCATAAGAAGATTAATTCAGTAGAACGCAAAATCCAGGGGAAAACGGACCACTGGTTTTTTGTTTGTTTGTTTTTGTTTTTTAAATGTGGGGCTTCTGAGCAAGCCTTGGCCTTTTCAAATCGCTTCATCTGACATTTCCTGAAAACACTAGCTAATATTACCCCTTCTTTTGCAAGTGCAAAGTTGTGTCTAAACATTCTATAAGTCAGATGGTTAACACTAGAAGTTTCTAACATTTGGGTTGAGTTTGAGCTTGGCTCTGATATTGTTGCATGGTTGGTTTTTTTTTTTATTCACTTATTTAGAAACAGCCGGGCTTGGTGGCACACGCCTTTGATCCTAGAACTCTGGAGGCAGAGGCAGGCCAATTGCTGTGAATTCAAGGCCAGCCTGGTTAACAAAACAAGTCCAGGACAGCCAACACTACAAAGAGAAAGCCTGTCTTGAAAAACCAAAAACCAAACCAAACCAGCAAATAAAAAACAATGTCTTGCTAGATAGCCCAGGCTAGCCTCAAACTTGTGAACCTCCTGCCTCAGCCTCCCAAAGTACCTTTATTACAAGCACGTCACCACACCTAGCAGAGGGAAGTAGTTTGTTTGTTTGTTTTTGGTGGTGTGGTGTGGTAAGTGGGGACCGAGAGTTGTACCTATGGCCTCACTAATGCTAGACAAAGCTTTCAAACACCTGTCTTTCCTTTCTGCATTTTCCCTTGTTCCTCCAGCACTGGCTTGCTTCGGTGTCTGCCCTAGGCAAAGTACACATGTAGAGATCATGAAAAGCAGTGAGTCACACAAGTCTTCTCCTGGAAGAGTGCTTTCCTGCCCCACTGGGCAGATCCATCAGGCAAACCCACTCAGCCAACAGTAAATACCATAGTCCAGGCAACGGTGTCCTTTGATCTTTTCAGTTAGAACTAGTAAGCCAAGTAACCTAAGTCTGAGCAAGAAACAACAGTGAATTACTTCTTAACTCTGAGGCATGTCTGGTCTTTACCAGTTGCCTCTAAGACACCACTTAAATCCACTATTCTAACATGCTCTTTTATGTTCTTCTGGAATGTCTCTATTCGATGACTTTTTAGGTCTTTTCCCAGGACTTTTCCCTGCTTGTTTTTATCAGTGTTGCAGGCATCCATGTACTACCCTATCTCTTTGAATTATTGACTGTAACTTACAACTTACAGACTTTTCTTTTTTTTTTTTTAATAATTTATTTTTATTTTATGTGCATTGGTATTTAGCCAGTGTCTGTGTGAGGGTGTCAGGTCTTGGAGTTACAGACAGTTGTGAGCTGCCATGTGGGTGCTGGGAATTGAACTCAGGTCCTCTGGAAGAGCAGTCAGTGCTCTTAACCACTGAGCCATCTCTGCAGCCCCCAGACTTTTCTTGATAACAAAATTTAGTACAATTTCAGGCATTTGAAGATACCACTTAGGTTGTTAAAAACCTAGGCATTTTCAGGGGGCTGAGAAGTGAGACAGTGGATGAGTGTAGATTTATTTACACTTGCTCTCTCAGTGACTTCCGGGTTATGAAAGTGGAGACAGCCAAAATATACTTGGAAGTACACTGGTCTGAAAAACAGTCTCAGAAGAGAGTTCAAAGGTAGGCGTAGATCTTTGCAATTATCAGCTTGTAAACAAAAGGTAAAACCACAAGGAGAGTAAACACCCAGAGAAGGCACCGTCTCAAAAGGGAGGGAGAGAGAAGACCCAGGCTTCAGCAGAGCAGATTTGGGAGGGAATCCTGTTCCGCCTAAGCCGAGGCCACTTGCTGGGTGAGGCGGTGCTGGGGAGGCTGAGGCAGGGGGACTGTGTGAGTCTGAGGCTAGCCTGGCCACAGAAGCTGAGCAGAGTGGAGGTTTTTCAGGACAGGGTGTTGAGCATGTGTCTTTGGGAGAAGTAGAGAACAGGAAATAGCAGCAAGGGATTATGGGAAACCATGGTGGTCTCAGGAACAAGGAAGGGTCCTCAAGTGCAGTCCTAGTCCTTCAACTGGATTCTGAGTGTGTGTGTGTTATAAGAGTGCGTGCACACGTGTGTTCAGGTGCACTTGTTCATATGTGCTTGTGTCATTGCCAGGGGTGGACATTGGAGTCTTCCTCTATCAGTCTCCAGCTTGCTTTTTTTTTTTTTTCCAGCTTGCTTTTAAACTGAAAAAAAAAAGTTTATTAATTCTTTGAGACTTTCACGGAGTGTACTTTGATCATTTCGCCACACCGCCCTTCTGTCTTCCATTGTCCTTCGTGACCCCCCTACCCACCCACCTTCAGGTTTTCACTTTCTCTTCAAAGTTAAACAAAGCGACAACTCCTTTAAGTCCAGTTTGTGTTGGCTAGTTATGCCCTGGCATGGAGCCTGTCCACGGAGCGTGGCCGGTCTACCAGTTGTCAGACCATTAAGGAAAAGCAACTTTCCTTTTTCCAGCAGCGACCAAATGCTGATAGCACCTCCCTCAGGGTTGGGAACCTCGTGCCTACCTCCCCATCTACATGTTGTGATTTCAATCAGGCTCGAGCTTTCCAAGGTCTTGGACTGCTGTTACAGTCGCTGGGAATTCATAGGAGCATCTGGCCTGCCGTGCCTGGAAAACACTGTTGAGGTCATCGGCACCTCCGGCTCTTACAATCTTCGCATCTGCTTTTCCGCATAGATCCTTGAGCCTTGAGGGGAGGGCTGTGATACAGATATCTCACTTCGGGCTGATGACCTGAACGTCTATTTTTCTCTGTGCGCACTCCAACTTCTACCTTTTCTTTTGGTAAAGACTGGCTCTCTCAGGTGAGACCAGCCAGCCGGTGAGCTCCAGCGATCTGCCTGTCTCCCTTCAGCAGGGTTACAGATGTGTGTTGCGTGTTTGAGCTTTTACATGGATGCTGAGGATCCGAACTCAGGTTTTCATGCTTGAGCATCAAGCACCTTATCCACTATCCATCCTCCCAGCTCCCCAATGTTTTGTTTTGTTTTAATGTATGGTCTCATTATGTGGCTCAGGCTGATCTCAAACTTTTATTCTCTGGACTCAGCCATCACACCCAACTTAGAAGTGTTTACATTTGTTTTGCTGTTGAGATAGTACGTCACACTGTAGGCCAGGCTGGCCTGGAACAACACAGCCCAGTGTGGGTTTGAAATGGCAGCCATCCTTCTGCTTCAGCCTTTGGAGTGCTGAGATGTCAGGGTGAGCCACCAAGCTTGGTGCTCTTTAAAAATTAAGAAAATGGGGTGTGGGCTCGAGGGGGGGGATGGATGGATAATATGGCTCATTGGGTAAAGGCACTTGTCATCAAGCCTGATGAGCTAGATTCAATCCCCAGGACTCGCTTGCTGAAAGGAAAGGACAGGCACAAAGGGGGAAAAAGAGAAAAGGAAGCAACTGCCCAGGGCTGTCCTCTATCTCCAGTTATACACCCACACCCTCTAAATAAATGAATGAATGAGTGAATGCATGAATCAATCAATCAATCAATCAATCAATAGATAAATAAATAAATAAGTGCAAACAAAAATACAGCCCTCTTAGCTTTTTCAGACCTCATACATCTCTGCTCTGGACTCTAGACATGACTCACTTTCTTCTGAACCCAAAGGGGTTCCTAAGATACAAAAGCTTACGTCAAAGGTCACCACTGACGCTAAGGTCGGCCACTGTGGGAAATTCTGACCAGCTAAAGGCCTGATTCTGGCGTTTAACCTGGCTTAATCTACCAGGCTCTGTGAAAGTCTTACCGACATAAGATTGACAGCTGAGCAATCTGGCTTAGCCTACCCGATGAATCAATGAACACCATGAGAAGGTGGAGATCTTTATTGGCGAGAAAGTGGAAAACTCCTAAGGGTAGGGAGGTCCGCCTGAGAAATCGTGCTGCTCCTGATGTAATAATAGGCCAGAAAGCCTTTTATTATGGGGTAGGTGTGGCAGCTGAGAAACGGAAAGAAAGAAATGTGAGTCATACAAAAATCCTCATTCCATGTCCTTCAGCCGTTGCCAGTCACATTCGGGAAAGCGCTGGTGTTCTCGGTGGTGTAGTTTCTGTTACTGCCGTGGACTGCAGCTTCCGGTCTGGTGGAGGCTGAGACGTGCGGTTGTACTTCCTGCTCTGTTTAACACTCGCTGCTACATGAGATGGAAAGACTGTAGAGTGGTTGGCCATGGGGGAAGCGACAGGGACATGCCACTCACCTTGCTCTGCTTTGCTCGGAGGCTTCGAATCTCAGCCCCAGGCCTCTGCATCACAGTTTGGGGTACTTCCAGGGGCAGGCTCACCTCTTCTGCTCTGGGGTTTAGCAGAAGCCTGCCTGTGCCTGCTCAGGCTGTTCACCACACCTCAGGGCTGGGCTCCAAGCTGCTTTCCAAACCTGATGGACAACCAGTCAGAACCTGCTGACTGTTGGCTAGTGGCCAACTTGGAGGCCCCTGGTGCTGTGGTTCTCAAGATCCTGTTAACTGGTGTGTTCAGAGACACAGAGCTGGGGACTACAGAGGACAACCCGGAGGGACATTGTCCTTCCTTTAGCTAAACTAACAAGACCTTTAAGTATACAGCAGAAAGTCAAGGAAAGTTAAAAATAAGACACCTTGAAAATATCTTGGCTCTACTTAAAATTTCCCAACTTCATCTTGACCTACCCCAGGCTGGACTTGAATTTACAGTCCTCCTGCTTCTGAGTGCTGGCATTACAGACAAGTACCACCATGCCTGGCTCAACTTTTTCCTTTTGAATTCTTTTATTACATTTAGTGTGCACCCGCATTCACCACAGCACACATCTAGAGGTCAGAGGCCAAACTGTCCTGGCGGGAGTCTATCCTCTCCTTCCTTCAGGTAGGTCCTAGGTTATCAAACTTCAGTTTTCAAATTTAGTAGCTGGATAAATATTCATTATGTGGTTGCTCAGCCCCCTGAGGAGACTTTAGAAAGTAGAAAGCGGGCACTACTACCCTCTAGGGTGGAACAAGCCCTTAGGCTCTATCTGTCTCATCCTCACCAGAACACCTGTCCCCTCTCCGGAGACCTGGATCCCAACCAACCTCTAGAAGAAGGTTCTCTTGCTAGTCACATTTTTCAGGCTGTTCCTCCTGATGCTTCTGGCTTCATGATGGGACTTCTTTCCCAGCTGGACCTAGGCTGCAGGCTCCGTCTTCTGTGTCAGCCCCAGCGCTGAACAAGCAGTGAGGGGCGGCCATTGAGGGAAGGTGCACACTGACCCATCGTCACAGTCCTGAGAATAACCTTTCCTCTACACACTTGGATTTGGAGATGTCCGTGGACATCTTTTTCTGTCCCTCATTTTTTTTTAATAAAGTGTCATTTTCCTGCTAACTCTTCTAACGCAGTTTGTGTCTTATTTACTGTCGTATAGATCACAATTGGTATCCTCTTGCTCTGGAGAGATTTAAAAATAAGCCCAGTTCTGTTTTTCTGAGATATTCTGTGTATACGCAAGGTCATGAAAACAGCTATCCTAACTGTGGTCCTTGAGTTCGCCTTCCTTCTTAGCTTTGCCAGGAGCCCGGCAGGATTCCTGCTCGTCAGGGTGATGTAAGAGGTCAGAGGTGAAGTGCAGAAGGTCATTCTGAACAAGTCACTCAGTCCCTGAGTTTGGGATTTACTATGGTCATGTAAACTGAACAGGAAGCAATGTGGAGCCAAGGATCAGGGAAGGCCAAGGGCATTGCAGGAATCAGGGTCAGAGGTTAGAAATCCGTCTGCTACTAAAAGTTCTGAGCCTGAGGAAAGCTTTTGCAAAGGCAGGATTCCAAGAAACAAAAGGCCTTACTTCCAAGGGAATTAAAGGGAAACTAATGCTCTTAAAGCTACAATACCCTTTGTTCTCCCTAAGGGATGCTGTTGTCGCCTGTCTGTATGTCTGTGTATATTGTGTGTGTGTGTGTGTGTGTGTGTGTGTGTGTGTGTGTGTGTGTGT
>NW_026596166.1:11031232-11036454 GCF_907164565.1 Psammomys obesus | reverse complement strand
TGTGTGTGTGTGTGTGTGTGTGTGTGTGTGTGTGTGTGTGTGTGTGTGTGTGTGTGTGGATTGTGTGTGGATTGAACACAGGACCTTGGGTGTGCTAGAAAAGTGTTCATCACTCAGCTGACTCTCAGCCTCAGAGTTTATTATCCCCTTAGCATTCTGTGAACGATGCAGGGATGAATTTCCTATCGGAGTTGTGAGTAGGCAATGCTTTTACTGTATTAAGGGGTGATCCCTCCCTAAGATGTGAGGGCACGGGGCCTAAGCCAGGCTCAGCTAACCAGACCCTCCTCTCTAGGACTTGGAATAACAAGAGAGGAAGCAAGAAGTTTAAGGATGGGCTTTGCCAGCAGCACTGGTGGTGCCATCCTGTGACTGAGGGCCTTGACCGTCATCTCTGCTGTTCACTGTCCCTTAGTTTCCAGTTCCTTTCCAGAGGCCTGCTCCCAAGCCCTCCTGTGCAACTGGCGAACTATTAGTCTGTCCAGTCTACTCCAGCTTAGGAGAAATCAAGCAGTGCTGACTTGTACAGGCTGCATCAAAGAATTAGACGGGTTCATCTGCGGACCCTGCCTGGAAGCCTAAAGAGGTGGTCCTGCAGCTGCTAGCTGGACATCTGGCAGACGGCGTGGACACCCCTTCATGAGAGAACTGACAGACGTTAGAATCCATCTAGGCAAGGGTTTGGGGCATGTTTTAAAGTGGACACAATTATCTGAATGTGAAGAGAAGTCCCACAGAGAACAGATTCTACAAAGTTTTTTCTCCCCACACCTGGGGAACAAGAGACACAGAGTTTTTCCATGTATTTAAGTCAACTCTTTCTCCTTCCAGTACCACGGACTGAACTAGTGTATATGCTAGGCAGGCATTCTGCTACTAAGCTATATCCGAAGGCTTCTTTTTACTTGGTGACAAGATCTCACTACTTGCCCAAACTGGCTTTGTATTTGTGCTCTTCTTGCCTCCATCTTCCAGGTAACTGGGTTAGGGGACCGGGCCACCAGGTCTTGCTTAAATCAACTTAGGAGAATTTTTTTTTCTTTACACAGGGTCTCTATGTGTAGCCCAAGATGGCCTTGAACTTCCTGAGACCTACTTGCCTCTGCAGAAATCTACTTGCCTCTGTCTACCAAGTGCTGGGATTAAAAGCGTCCGTTATCACATCCTTCAACCTGATTTTAATTTTGCTTTTTCCTTACAAGGAAGGAACTATACCCTCATTCATGGTAAACCACCCCCAGTTTCTCAGGACCTCTAGGGTCATTTGGATTTTTTTGTTTGTTGTTACAGTGTTTTAATTCTCAAGGGTCATTTGGAAGCTCAGCGTGTGATGGTGTTGACACCCAGAGACTTTCTGGTCCTCAGTCCCCAATTTGCATTGGTGACTGCTGAGACCACCACTGTCCTGGCCAGTTCTGGGACGAGCCAAACCTGATGGTTTTTCTAAACTTTTTTTTTTTATAGTAGCCTTTGAAGCATGAAGATCTTTGACAAGGCCATTGCCGAGGTTTCTGTGTCCCTGGGTCTCCCACACAGCTAAGATTTGAAGAGTTGATAACCTCTCAAAGGAAAGGGTCGAGCTGCTCATGCTGGAGGAAGCCTGGACCTCCTTTCCTGTCTCTGGGACTCTTTTAATCTCATGGACAGTCCATTTTCTGTATGTATTTATATTTCATTTATAGGACCCTCTATACCACCTAATAAAATCAGTAGCTTAATTTAAAAAAAAAATTAAAGAGGAGAATGTTAGCCAGGTATGTCGGCATACATCTCTAATCCCAGCACTGGGAGGCTGAGGCAGGAGGATCCCTGTGAGTTTGCAGCCTGGGTTACATAGACAGACCTGTCAAGGTGGAGGTGGGATATTTACACGAGAACTTGTTCCTTATGCCACAAACCTCCATCAGGGCCTGATATACAAACCTTTTTTTTCTATTCTTTGCTCACAGAGAAGGAAGGGGAAGGTCTCTACATGGGGGCGGGAGAATAATTTTTTTTTTAAATAATAGAGTTTTAAAAAGTTTTGTCAAAAATGTCTAAAATTAATGAGTGGAAAAATTCTTGATGCTATCAGCTGCCACATAGAAGGGTTAATTGTATTTGTATTTGATGTCACCATCTCCTGGGAGCCTTTGGCGTTTTCTGAGAAAGACTGAATGACCCTTAAGCTACTCCGCCATGAATGTCATCTCTCTCCTCACTCACCATCGCCTTTTAGAGTTAGGAATGAGGAGTCTTTCTAATGCACACTCTAAATCAAGATAGCAATCTTATCTGTAATTAGAATGGAGTCAGGACTCAAACTGAAACCAAATATTTGTGTTACAAATGAAATGGCACATTATATAACCCATGCAGCTCATTATGGGTCTTAGAGTTCAGCAGCTTCTTTGAATGGGACCTATCTGCTGGAGACATGGGCAGCAAAGCCACTCCCAAGTGGGCCCAGTAATTCATTGAGACATTAGAAAAAGCTTATACAATTTCTTAAACATTCGTAAACATTATAAAGGTTAATTCCAAGAAGTGAAGAATCCACATTTTTTGGAATTTACATTCCCAGGTCACTTCATACATATGCATTCTATGTCGATATTTCTGGGGAGACATGAACAAACTTCTACTCACACCAGATAGAGAACCAATGAAAGAGCAAAATGCAGATAGCACTAAAGTCCAATTTGATGGACCAATGAGTTTTATTTGGACTATTCACGGGGATATGAGTGAGGGGTTACTTGCAGGAGCAGAAATATTCATGGAGAATATGTAGCACATGGAAAATACAGAAGACGACTAAAAAAAGAAGAAATCCTAAAAACTTAGAATTTGAAAGCACAGAATAAGATTATAGATATGGATTTAAATGTATTGGGAATTGGAACTAATGTAAGTGGATTAAAGTCGTTGGTATGAAAACAAAAATTGACAGCGTAAACTTAAATATATATGTGTGAACTTATTAGATACGAACGATGCACCGTTTACCAGCGTGCATCACCAAAGCCCACCCCAGCATGGGTGACAGCTCACAGAAGCTCGGAAGCTGGAGCACGCATCCCAGCAGGTTGGAGGTGACTCTTTTAGGCAGCTCAGGAGGTCTGGGCCTCTTCCGGTGAGCTTGACTAACCTCTGTTTCTTCTGGGCAGCTCAGCTTGTCTGACAGTCTCTGAGCAACACTCACAGCTTGTAGATGATTGGGGAAGAAGGGGTGTTGGTGTATCTGCTCATTTTTCTGGGACTTCCTGAAGCCTTTGAGTTGTTTGCTTCCTAAGCTGAAGAAGCTTCCCCATAAGAGGGAAAGCCTCCCCTCTCCCTGTTATCTCACCTCATTTCTAAGGTCCTAGGTCTGAATAGGGTCCCTCCAAGGGCAGATCCTGGTGCAGCCAGTGAGTTGCTATGCTATCAACTGGAAGGGAAGGAGACAGTCAGGTCTTCAGAGAACCACCACCACTGTAGATGTGTGTGTGACACAGGGACCCTGACTCAAATGAGCCCACAGCAGACAAGGGCTCACTGCTGCATTTAATAGGGACAATGGTTGGTTGGTTCTAAGGTTGGCTTAATCAGGGGCTTAGTGACATCATGGAAGTCCTGGATCCTGCCCATTTTTACCTCTCTGTCACCTTCTGTGTGGCTTCTCCTGGCTGTGACAATTAGATTTCCTACACCAGGAAAAAAAAAAAAAAAAAAAAAAAAAAAGGAATGGTTTCTTCACGCCTGTCTAGACTGAACAGCATGAGAATTCCTCCCAATGTCATGCCCCACTCACTGGCTCAAAATGAATGGAGCTCTCCCCTAACACTTGACCTGATGATGACCTTTCTGGAACACAGAGTCTCTGAGACAATTCTTTATAAAGAAGGAAGGAAGGAACGAAGGAAGGAACGAAGAAAAACGGAAGAGAGTTTGAAGTCACCCAGCACTGTGTTTCACGTCAGCTCATCCTGGTTCATAGGCTGCACCGTATAGTCCCTGAGCTCCAAGAGACCATCTTGCCAGCCACCAGTATCTAACCCCACCAGCTGCCCCATTTCATGTCTCCAGTAGCCTTTTATTGAAAACTTGAGAGAATCCCTTTTCTGTCTTGTCTGTGGATAAGGCTGGGAGATCAGAACTCCATCTGTTCATTAATTCTTTTGCTGTTCTTAAATCTTATGGAGGGGGGTTAAAAATAACTTTTTAAAATGTGCACATGCTTGAGTTTTTATGCATTATATGTGCGGAAAGCGTCCGAAGCCAAACAAGGGGTTAGCATCCCAAGGAACTGGAGTTACAGGAGGCTGTGAACCACCATGTGGACGCTGGGAACCAAACCTGGGCCCTCTGCAAGGGCTATAAATGCTCTTAACTGCTAAGCCATCTCTCCAGCCTCCCCCCTTTTAATAAAATCTCATATAGCCCAAGCTGGGCTTGAACTCTGTACGTAGCCAGCACCATCCTAAGAAGCCCGGATTTTCCTGCCTTTATGTCTCAAGTGCTGGCATGATGGGCCCCTGCCACCATGCCCAGATTAATAGGTATTTTCTAAATATCTACTCTACATCAACCTGGAAGGGTGCTGAGGATATGAAGATGTTACAGCACAGCTTCTGCCCTCAAGGAGTTCGTTCAGGAAACTAGCAGACAGGAAGCTGGCCTAGTGCTGAGTCACTACTCCCAAGCACAGCTACAAGTAGACAGAGGAAGGGCCCTGGACTCGGTTCAGGGCCACTGTGGGGGTAAGGCATGCACAAAGTAGACTGGAGACCAGAGCACATTTCTGATGTTTCCAAATTACTGACTTAAAAAAAAATAAATTATGAGCCATGTGTGGTAGCCTACACCTTTAATCCCAGCACTCAGGAGTCAAAGGCAGGCAGATCAGCCTGGTCTACAAATTGAGTTCCAGGACAGCCAAGGCTACACAGAGAAACCCTGTCGTGAAAAACCAATTTGAAAAAAAATAATAGTCAATTTATAATTAAGGGTTTATGTGAAGCATTTCCACAATAAAAAGAGAGCATTGGGTGGGGGTTGTACTCTCCAGATTTTGAAAACGTTTCTTGATAGTCACTTCACTCACTTTATAAGAAGCATCTCTTAAGAGCAGGTGTTAAAACATGATGCTAAATATTCTACTTTCTTGGAATATTTCATTTGAACCCCTTCCTTCCTCCCTCCCTCCCCTCTCTTTCTTTCTTTCTTTCTTTCTTTCTTTCTTTCTTTCTTTCTTTCTTTCT
>NW_026596166.1:10991198-11031222 GCF_907164565.1 Psammomys obesus | reverse complement strand
TCTTTCTTTCTTTCTTTCTTTCTTTCTTTCTTTCTTTCTTTCTTTCTCTCTCTCTTTCTTTCTCTTTCTTTCTTTCCTTCTCTCTTTCTTTCTTTCTTTCTCTCTCTCTCTCTTTCTCTCTTTCTTTCTTCTTTCTCTACTCAGGATTTTGCTAAGTAGCCCATGCCGACCTCAAACTTGGGGCTGTGTGCCTCCTGAGTGCTGGAATTGCAGATGTGAACCTCCACGACAGCTCTGCAGCTATTGCTTTTCTTTGCTGCAGGGCTGATGTAGGAATCGGGGAGCTACCTTGTGATGCCTTGGGAACTGCTGCGTGATCTGGAGGTTCCCGGTTGTTGGCAATCACCCCAAGCCTCAGGTGTCTGTCCTTCCGCCCCAAGTGTCCACCCATTCCCTGCTGACACACACTGTCCTTGGCTCTTCATTGTTCACAGAATATCCCCTCTCCCTCAGAGAGGCCCCTGCTCACAGGATGTTCCTATCACAGCCATGCAAATGACACCAGAATTTGCAATTTTGTCCTATATGTCTTCCAAGCATTGATCTTGAATTTCCATATTACCATGGATATTTCCAGCTGGGTTATTGCTAGAGATACTTAAAATTAGCATGTTCTCCCTCGCAACCCAATTCTCTCTTACCTTTATTCCGAATAGTATTCAAGTCCAGTATGAGTCTCACCTCAGCGAGGTGCTTTCTGATTACTTTTTAGGCAAAAATAAAACAAGTATATCCTGAGTGCTCATCATAGGGTTTTTAGCCTTGGTCAGAGTGTAAAGAGAAGAGCAAGTTGCCAAGTCCTCTTTCCCGCAAAGCATCCATTCAGGGGGTGAGGGACAGGTGCTAGGAAAGTGCTCATGAGGGTGGACACTGATCTCTCGAGACTCTGACATCTAGAATCCTAATCATCTGGGAAATGACAGAGTCACAATAAAGTGCCTTAATTTGCTGGGTGTAGCCGCTGTCCCAGGGGCTTAAGATGGAGCAGCTTCATCTTTATGTGTGTGGGAGAGAGCCTGTGTCCCCAGGCTCCCTGCTTTCTCTCCCGCCTCCCGGCTTTTGAGACAAGATCTCACTTTGTTGGCCTCAAACTCATGGTGATCCTCCTGCCTCAGGAACCTTGTCTGGTTCATTTTCCTTCTTCTTCCTCTTCCTCCCTTTTCTCTTCCTCCTCCTCCCTCTCCTTCTATCTTCTTTATCATGTTCTTTTTGAGACTGGGGGTGCTCCTCCATCCCCAGGTTATGTGGTGCCAGGGTCTTGTGCATGCGAGGTCGGTATTCTATTTACTAACCGCCACCCCTTCTTACAAGAGAAATTTAGGGCACAGATGGCTGTAAAAAACTCACCCAGGGCTACAAAGTTTACATTTATTCCCAGTAAAACCAGAAATACAATTTTGTTTCTAAGTTTGTATGGCGTCAAAATAAGACATTTAGCTCTAAATAGGACCCGAAGCGTCCGTGTGCCTACTTTTCAGCAATATTAACATTCTGGAGAAATATTAATGATGAAAATACACTAAAACGGTATAAAGTAGTGTGCATTTTTTTTCCTCGTGCGCCTGGCTCACACGTGGCTTGGCACAGCTACCTTTACTTAAATCACAGCTAATTTTGTACATCATTGGTTTGGCGTATTAATCTTGGTTATTAAAAATGCTGTGTTAAAATATTATTTTTCTTGGGTCATGAGCTTTTGGAAACTTTCTTAAATCCTGCGCCTGAGGCAAGTGCCTCATTCTAATCCCAGCCTTGACGGGAGTAAGGTTCCAAGCCAGGCCATCCACTCCCGTGCTACACTCTTTCTTGCCTGTTGCACTACCCAAAACCCCGCTATAGCTGGATTTTTATGTCCATGTCTTGTTTAGCATAACCCGTAAATTTAGATCAAACCGTAAATGCCTCGAGAGCAAACACCATTCTTCGCTGGGCCTCCTGAGTTCTTGGAAGCTCCTAGCACAGTGATTGGTTGGCGTACCAAGGGTGTTTCATAGAGAAACTTTGCTAGCTCACTGAACTTTACCGTCACTGCCAGGTACCTTCACCACAGGTCAAAGGTTGTTTTCTCCTCATGGCAAGTTCCCCTAATATATTTCAGCCTCACAAAAATAGTTAATGGAACGGTCCGTGTCATCTAAAGATGTGAACACAGTTGTTGAAGGCACTATACAAATAAAGCACTTCCTTCAACCCACTGTTCTCCCTTTGGTGATAATTTTAACATTTTTCAGGAGAATATGGCCTCTGGTGAGAAAAAGACAGAAGTTTTCTTTTTAAGATTTATTTTTAACTTACATAAACGTGAGTGGTTTGCCATCATGTATGTCTGTGCACCACATGTGTGCCTGGTGCCTGATGAGGCTAGAAGATGGTTCTGGATATCCCGGAACTAGAATTATAGATGGTTGAAAGCAGCCGTGTGGGTGCCGTGGGGTATTGAAGACTGCTTGGACATGGGTGTAAGCCGATAGAAAGTCTTAATTAGGCAGCCGGTGACCACGCTGGGTGATTGGGTTGCCAGTGTAGCCTGAGCCCTTCTCGGGATGAGCTTAAGCATGATATCCATGTTCTGGTTGACACGCGTCAGGAAACAAGAACAGTCAGCCAGAGTGGAACTGCGGAAGCCAACAAGCAAGGTCAGTACATTTAGAGACTTTCCCAGAACTGTGGACTTTGATGGATTAGTCCTTTGTTTCAGTTTTGACAGGTGCTGCTGTCTACGTGCTGAGTTTTACAGCCCGAATGGCACTTCCATTATGGAGTCAGTTGTGCTAAAGGCTGGGACCCTGTTACAGGAGTTGGGAATCAAACAGCAAGTGCCTTTAACAACTGAGCCACCTCTCCAGCCGCAACCCAGAATTTTGGAAGTGAACAGATCACTAGTAGCAGAGAGGGGTAGAATGCTCACTGGTGTCATTACCAGCTCCTGGGGAACAGTAGGGAGTTCACCAGAGCTCTCCTCACTACCTCAGTCGCCCTGCTGCGGAGTCCCCCCTCCCCCACAGGTATATCCACTCCTTGTAGTAACCTCATTACAGGCTGGCTGTGTTTCTCTAGCACTCCTTCAGGGAGTGGCAGCGGAGGCTGAGTATTTTCACTTTTGACACTACTAGAAACATGTTTTTTAAAGAGAGAGGATTAGCAGTGAATGCAGCAATTTCTCCAGGGCACATTATATAAACCCTCTGAGAGCTTTCCTCAGGGTGGGGACCCGGGTGATAAAGGAAACACATTGCACCAGGAGACATTCAGTCCTGGGGCCTGTTCTGCCATCCCTTTCCTCATCATTCTTCCACCTCCTCTCCCTCCTCCTCTTCTTCCTCCCTCCTTCACTCTCCTCCTCCCCACTTCATCTTTCTTTTCTTCTTTCTTCTCTTTTCTAGGCAAGTTCTCACTGCGTAGCCCTGGAACTTGACATCACCTGCTGAGGCTTCCCCAGTGCTGGGACTGGAGGTGTATGCCAGCACTCCAGGCACACAGATCCACTCTTGAGGTGGACTGAAAACTTGAGGTCACTGGTTTGTTGGGCTGTGTGCCTGAATTTTCTGAGCCAGGCTTAGCTCCTCTTGGATTTCAGTTCTGAGTGTGCTGTATCGTGTCATTTGCTTACTTATTTTACAGAAGAGAATTCTTAGAGTCTGCTTGGGACTTGGGGTATTATGGGTGCTTCTGGTTTATGCAGGGATTAAAACACCATCCACAGCCTGTTCCCGAAGTCACACCCTCACAAAGTACAATACAGAACATGGTGTAGTCACCGAACACCTGTAGGCTTCAGGGAAAGTGCCTAAGATTTGTCTCACTTGAAGAAACAAGGTATACAGAGAGGTGGCTGGGCTGTTAGTTTGCTCTGAAGATAGCTTTGCTGAACGCCACCACCTTTCTGCTAGCTCTGTGCTCTGAAAACCCTGTGCTAGTCTTGGTGGGAACACAAGCTCATACATGATGAGGTAGAAGAAGCACTCCATTCACGGCTGGGGAGGTAGCTCATTGGTCCAGTGTCTTCTAGCATGCCCAAGATCCTTGGCTTGATCTGAAGTGTTCTGAATAACAGAACTGGGGGCTGGAGAGACAGCTCAATGGTTAAGAGCACTTATGGCTCTTCCAGAAGACTGAGTTCAGTTCTCGGCATTCACATAGAGCCGATGCCTCTTCTGGCTTCCACTGGCACCTACACACACGTGGCATGGCTGCACACAGATGAAGATCTTTTTTTTTGGAGCGGGATTTGGGACAGGATTTCTCTGTGTAGTGCTGGCTGTCATGGAACTCAATCTGTGGATCAGGTTGGCCTCTGCCTCCTGAGTACTGGTATGGAAGGTATGCACCACCACCACCCTGCCACAAAAATCTTTAAAAAAGAAAAAGAAGGAAAGAAAAGAAGAAAGGGAGCCAGAGGACATATTTTTCCCAGTGCAGCTAATTAGTTGCTCCAAGGGCAAATTCATGTGCACCATCCCGGCCACCATGGATTGGGGCCAGATGTAAAAGCCAGTGGCTAAAACCTCAGAGCTGAACCAAGTCCACGGAAGCTTCTGCTCTAACAAGCTGAGCGAGTTGCGGGGGTTAGAGTGAATGGTGAGAGGAAGTCGCTCCCGGAAGGGCTGTCCAGGAAGCAAGCTCCTATCACTGTGTTGGAAACTTTTAGTAAGCAGGGGACTGCAGTAGCCACCTTCCTTTAGGCAGAAGTCTCTGCTGCTTCTCTGCAACCCCCCCCCCCCCCCGTTTCTCTCAGAATATGGCAGACGATTTTCAAGTCCCGGCTGGTCGAGTTGGTAGTAATTTACCAACCACCTTCTCTGTGGTTCTCTTGTCATCCTTGTGCTGTTGGTCATCGTGATGTACCCGACATCTGGAAATACGACGGTGTGACAGAAAAAGTGAACCTCCAGAGCAATCCAGGTGCCATGGAGCACTCATGCGGAGCTTCTCCGTGCTCAGAGGAATCTGGACGTCGCTGGCTTTTCCTGGCTACTGTCCTTCCTGCTTAGACTCTCATCTCCCAGCAGGCCACACTGCTGGCCTCTAGCAAAGCCTTTAAAAAGGAGAAAGTGCAGGGAGGAGGATGACCAACTAAAGGAGGGAGCTGCTGAGGACAGAGGCAAGGTGGATGTTGGGAGTGCTGAGGTGGAGTTAGTAGAGAACAGGAGCCTGAGGAATGATCTGAAGGAGCTAAAGGATGAGCTGGCCAGCACCAAGGAAAAGCTTGAGAACGCTGAAAACGAGGCTCTGGCCATGCAGAAGCAGTCTGAGGGCCTTACCAGGGAGTATGGCCGCCTGCTGGAAGAGCACGCCACGCTGCAGGCCCCAGTGCACGGTCCCTCAGACAAGAAGGAGGAGTAAAGCCTGTTTTTCTCCCCTGCCTGAAGCCGGCTTCCACCTGACCCATGCTCACCGCTTCCTGGGAGCTCAGCCTGTCCCTCTTGGGTTTTTTCCCTTCTACTTCACCGGTTTTCTTCCACAGCTGATAGAGCATCATTTTGGCCCTTTCACGCATGCTAAGATCATAGCAAAAGGGACTTAATGGTTGTTCAATAAGAGTAATTTGTCCACTGTCCTGCCCGGCCAGGGTACTTTCCACTCCTAGAAATGCAGGAAAGCGCTGTGACCTGGCTCACAGTGGAACGCTGTTTGTTTTGCCATGTGTCCTAAAGGAGGCTGTGAAGCAGGCCAACTGTTTCACGCTGGGTCAATAAAGGTGGTTATGGGTTTTTTTTGTTTGTTTGTTTTTTTGTTTTAAAGAGTGATGAGATAAATACTCCTCAGATATGGAAAAGAATTGGTGCCAAGTGAGGAGACAGATGTGATCAGGGGGGTAAGGTGGGTACCCGAAACGTGGTGACTCATGACACCTCACTGAATTTTCAGGGAAACCGGTGATATTCTGTAAACAAGACAGACAGAACTTTACCGAAGGGTGTGTCACACTGAGATGGGAACAGAACTACAAAACCACAATCAGCAGTTGGATTTGCGCACTTTTAGGCCAGAGCGCCACACAGCAGTGGTGGGTTTGGAAGGCAGAGACCGGAGGACTTGTCCACACCCTGGTCAGGGCTGTCACTACAGAAGGGCTTTGGAAGGCTGAGAGATGGGAGCTTAAATATGACTTCCAGTCTTAGGTTTAGACATCCAAAAGTTCAGCGCAGGCCTGTGATCTCACACTTGGGAGGCAGAAGCGGGAGGATCGGTGGTCAAGGCCATCAGCTACATGGCAAGTTGGAAGCTAGCCTGTGCTGCTGGAGATCTCTTCTCAATACCCCTATCCCCACACGCCGCACACACCCTAAAAAAAGGAAAGGAGGGAAAAGGGGTTAAAACAATGACCGCTAGAAAGACCCGGAAAGGATCTAAGTTTTAAAATGTAAGTTGAGAACCCCCTCTACCATGGGGCTCGTGGCTGCCGACGAAGAGAAGGAGACACAATACTGCTGCTTGAGGAAGCTGACACGCACATTGTTGCAGATTTCCCAAGACTGGATAGTGACGGCCTTAAATAATAAATGCCCTTTCAGAGCCACATGCTCACCCATAGGGGAAGGCCTACAGCGACCAAAGGACCCTCGTATTATCTATCCCTCTTGCTGTTTCCCCACACTTCCCTCCACTTTTCTCCCACAGAGCTGGGCCCTACTGACACTTGCCACCCTGAAATGTTAGTTATAAGCCCTTTTTCTAATGCCTGTTTACAGAGGAAGCCTGTGTCAAGGGTAGCGCATAGCTCCAGGACAATGCAAAAGGGTGATGGAGATGGAGGGGTGCCCTCAGATGCGCTTCCTTGTGCAAGTGGTAGTCAAGTCAATGAAGAACAAGAGCGGGAGAGCTTAGTGGCAATGATCATGTCTGCAAATTTATGTAAGACTTTGTACGAAGAGGCAGAGACCCCAGTGTTTCTGTGGTGCTGGGGCTGTTGTACTCTTGGGGACCCAGAGAGTTTTCCACTGGGCCTTCAGTGGCCTTGTGATGTAACAGTGGCTTAGGATATCGGAGCATTATTCTGTCTATGTAGAGTTGCTTCAAATTTTGGGATCTTTTTTTTTTTTAATTTTTTATTCATAGGTTTTCTTGCTGATGCTGCCATCTTGTTTTCTTTGTTTGTTGTTCTGTCTTTTTGAGACGGGGGTTTCTCTGTTTAGGCCTGGCTTTCCTGGAACTCTGACTCTGTAGACCAGGCTGGCTTTGAACTCATAGAGATCCACCTGCTGTGCTGGCAATAAAGGTGTGCGCCGCCACGCCCAGCCTGATGCTACAGTCTTGTTTAGGCCTTTCATCTCTGAGCCCAGGCATGATTAGTTGGGACGCTGCTACTTCTCCGCTGTTCACGGAAGGGGAGGCGGGAGGGCAAACGGCTCATAGGAATGGTATGAATATGCCTATTTGTCTCTGATTGCTTCCCATTCAGTCTTTCGCTCTATGGAAACGCTCATCTTCTAGACACAAAACAAAGGCAAGAAGAGCTCCTAGGGGGCTTTCGGTTCCATCCCGAGAGTGGGGGCTGATCTTAAGGCAAGCCTTTCTTCCTAGGGATCCAGACTTTCTGTAGGACTGAAAATTTTCTCTATGTCTTCCATAATGAAAGCAGGGTTGAACATTTTTCTTATTTTTAATCGAACATTTTCTTTTTCTTCATCTCTTTTTTTAAAATTACATTAACAGCAGGGGAGTGTTTTACTCGCCTGACTGGTTCATACTATTCTATTCAGGTTTCAGTCAAAAGTTTCTACACCCTGCTGGGCGTGGGAGGCTGTGACTCACTGGGAAAGATGTCTTGGGGTGTTGAAGGATGACTGGGACTTCTCAGTTCGGCTCAGGCCATTTTGTTCTTCCTCTCTCTTGGATTTTGACATGGCTGTTTGCTCCTGAAGGAGAACGAGTCAGATGAGTATTCAAATATTACATTAATTCCTCTCTAAGTGGCCCAGCAAGTTTTTACTGGAAACTTAAACAGGAGCCTGAGGAAAGAGAGAGGTGGGAGGAGAGAGGGAGAGCTGAAAGGGCAAAGGAAACTGAAAACGCTCCTGTCTGTTTTGCGACTCTCCCTTTGTCCACGATCTTGGTGCCTTTGCACACACAGAGAACAAGAAAATACCTGAATGAAAATGACCACAAATTAAATTATTGGTGCCACTAAGCCCTGTCTGCCCTGACTCTGTGGCCCGTCTGGCCTATCAGGGCTCAGAGGGGTCATCGAACTCAGTCAATTACTTTTTGTACCCTATACACCCTGGCCTCATCCTCTCACAAACCAAGGGCTTACCTGGAGCCCTACTGGCAGCAGACTGAGCACCAAGGGGGAGTTAGGTGTGGAAGTGAGGATGGGCGGTGGGGTGGGGTCTAACAGAATAGCAAGGGGTCCAAGCCACAGGCTGGTGCGTTCCTGCTACTCCCAAGCCTCTTCTTGGTGCTCAGGCTCGGTTACTGAGGTCTGTTACCCCTAGGCAGAAATTCACTGGAGCACAGGCTGGTCTCCTGCCATTCCTACTGCCTCAGCCACCCACATGCTTGGATTACAGAGCGCTAGGATCACAAGGTGTGAGCCACCACACCCGACTCCCCCACAGACGTTTATTTCTAGAGCTGGTAGTTTATTTTATTTGCGACTCGAAGCTTCCTTCTTTCTTCCTCACTCCCTCCCCATTTCTTCCTGTTAGTATTACTAGTCCATCAAGAGTTATGCCTGAAGGTGTTTAAATCAGGCATGTTCTGGACTTGGCTCCAAGCCTAGCTGAGGCCTAGTAGAGGCCTAAAAGGGAACTGTCTGAAAAATACTCTTCAGGGTCAGATGCTTCTCTTGTACATTCTAACCAACAGTCAAAGAAGAATGGATACCAACCCTTCTTCAGTGATTTCGAAAAGTTGAAGAGATAGTTACTAATTCATTCTGTGAGCCCGATTTTAACCTGGATCTGAAGTCAGAGCAAGAGACCACGAGGAATTCGAGCTGTGGACCAGTCTCTGTGGGGAACACCGATGTAAAAGTCCTCAGCACAATTCTAATGAATAACATTCAACAGATTAAAAGGGCTACATGACCAAGAGGGGTTTATTCCCAAGAGACAAAGTTAGTTCTCTATATGCAAATCAATCAATGTAAACCTACCACATTAATAAGATGGAAGAGATGATCAGATGACTGTCTTAATTGATTCAGAAAACTCATTTGACCTAATTCGATATTCTTTCATGTTAAAAAAAAAATCAGTAAACTAGCAACAGAAGGGAACTTCTTCAGTGTGATGAAGACAGTATGAAAAATCCTAGCAACACTGCTTAGAGGTGAGAGGCTGAAAGTGTTTCTCCTTAAATCAGGAATAAGAGGTACAGTCTCTTAGTGAATAGTGAATATTTCACACTATAACCATTCAAACTAGTACCTGAAGTAGCTCAAGGCAGCAATGAAAGGACATAAAAGACATATAAATTTAAAGAAATGAGAGATGAAATTATCTGTTTTCAGATGGCGTGTTCTTACTTATAGAAAACTTTAGCAAGGCAATGGTGGCACACACCTTTAATCCCAGCACTTGGGAGGCAGAGTTTGAGGCCAGGATGGTCTACATAGTGAGTGCTGGGACGGCCAGGACTATGCAGAAAAACCCTGTCCCCCAAAGCCAAAAACCAAAAACAAACAAAGCAAAACCCTTTAAAGATTCCACCAATCAAAAGTGCAGACGAAGCAGGAGGTTGGAGCTGTCGCCTGCCTGGCACGCATGAATCCCTGGTTTCTTTCTCAGTACCGCAGAAAACTGGTTGGTGCTGTGCTCCTCCCGCACACGGGAGGCGGAGGCAGGAGAAATAGGCCTTCAAAGCCATTCTGGATTACGTAGTAAGTTTGAGGACAGTTTGGGCTACTTGAGACTGTTTCAAACACACGCATATGTGCTCAAGAGAGCATACACAGACACGAACACACATGCACACACACATACACAAACACGTCACACCACTACCACCGACACCATCACTGCCGACAAAAACATAGCAAAGCGGAAACAGGACTTCAACATACTTGCAGGAAAATTTTTAAAAAAATATGAATTCCGCTTACAATAGTATCATAAAGTGGAGTAGATCCGAGTCATTTTAACCAATGTGATCTAAGACTTCTACACTGAAAACAACAGAGCATTGCTGGAAGACATTAAAGATGATAGAAGAACAGAGAAAGATACGCTGGTTGTGAATTGGAAAATTCAATATCATTAAGATGAAAACGTTACCCAGATTTATATACATATTTTATACAATCCCTATTATGGCCTCAGTGGCATTATTTTGCACAGAGGTAGAAAAACCCCTTTTAAAAGGCACATGGAATCTCAAAAAGAAAAATCCCAACTAGCCAAAATAACCTTTAAAAACAACAAAATCTAAGAATTTACCATGTAGCCATGAGAACAGCAAGAAAAACAAAGCCAGAAAGTGAGGACTGGTGTGGACAGAAGGAAATGTTTGCAGATTGTCAGTCGGGATGAAACAGTGCAGCTGTTTTAGAAACCAGTCATGGTCTTATGTGACGGAAACAGTTCCTCAGCTTCTCCAAAAGGTAAAATAAAATGCTATGGAGTGAAACAATTTTACTCCTAGGAATATTAAAAAAAAAAAAAAAAATGAAAGTAGGAACTCAAATGATACTGTCCACCAGTGCTCGCAGCAATGGTATTAAGGATAGCCAGAAGCTGGAAGCAGCCTACCTGCCCACCAGTGGGTAAGCGGATTTAAAAGATTGGGACATGAGTACACGGGAATAGTGATCAGTTGAGAAAATGAAAGAAATTCTGACAAAGGTATGACAGTGTTGATAGAACCACACTGAGTGAAACACACAAGACACTGGAAGACATGTGTGGTAAGATGCCCTGTCACATATACATATGTGTATATATATATGTGTGTGTCATATATATATATATATATATATATATATATATATATATATATATATATGTACATAAAAGCAAGCTGGGTAAGCCACGGAGAGCCAGTCAGAAGGCAGCATCCCTCCATGGCCTCTGTTTCAGTTTCTGCCTCCAGCTTCCTGTCCTGACTTCCCTTCGTGATGGACTATGATCCGATGAGTGAACCAAATAAACCCATTGCTCCTCAAGGCGTTTTTGGTCATGGTGTTTTATTTCAGGAATAGAAAGGAAGCTAGGACAAGGGTCTAGGACCAGATAGACAGGAAAAGAGGTCAAAAGGGCTGGGGGATGGGAACTTGGCGGTTAGCGCTTTGTAATGCAACGTTTCTGTTTGAGGCGATCAAAAGAGTTCTGAACACGAGCAGCGGTAATGACTGTACAACGTTGTGGATACGCTCAATGCCACTGGAACGCACACTTACAATCGTCATATGTACTACACAATTGTTATATATATTATATTAATTATATTATATATATTATAGTCAAGACTGGGCAAAAAATTAGTGGTAAATTTCATCCTGTATGATTTATTACAGTCTATCTATTTTTAAATATCCAGTCCAGGGCCCCGTCCTTAGAAGAGCTGAGAGGCTGATGTGATAAGCATGAGGTGGGAACCCGAGGGAGGAAGGTGAGGAAGGAAACAGGCAGAAGCAGGATAAGGGCAGAAACTAGTCTAAATTTCCGCAGACCATCCGGAGCGGACTCTGTCCTCCTTTGCAGCAGAATCTTCTCTCTCTCCAGGGAGTCTGGCCCTGAGGGAGGTAGCCCTGTGTTGGGGATGCCTTCACATTCCGCAGGTGGGCAGCTGGAGGGAGGGCTAAATCTGTGGGGGTGCTGGCCTGTCCCAGCCTTGGAGAGATTAGTCAGTTATTGAAAAGTGCTTCAGAAACACACCCAGGAGCTTGTTGACTGGCCTTAGGAGCCGACATCGCTGGGGTGGGGGTGGGGGCACAGAGCTCCTCAAACTGCCTTCTATTGGTCCAGGCTTGTTGGATTGTGTCCAGACTCTTGCAGAGAATCATTGTATTGTGCATCCTGTGGGAGAAGTTAAACATATTTTGTGGTCCTGTTTGTGAGGTCTTTTTATAAAGTCTCATGTAGCCCAGGTTGGCCTCAAGCTAGCTGCTGATCCTCTTGCTTCCACATCTCGAAATGCTGGGATTACAGACACACACCACCAGGCTTTATTTTATTACACTTACTGTGTGTGTGCCTTGGTGCTCCAGCGCTCTCGTGGAGGTCAGAGGACAGCTTGTGGGACCTGGTTCTCCTCTCCACTATGTAGGTCCTGTGAACTGAACACTGTTTGTTAGACTTGGAGGAAACCACATTCGACTGCTGAGCCATCTTACCGACCCATTGTGCCTCATTTTGATGCTGGGGAACCCAAGGCTTCATGCTGGGCAAGCACAGGACAACGGGTATGTCTACAACTCAGTGGGGGGGGGTCTTAGATAAAGGAATCGTAAGGTCTGTGATAAATAAGCCACAGCAAATCTCATTTTTAATTTTCTTGTATTAATTTCTTTTCTTATTTTTAATTTTTACATTGAAATGAGATATATATATATATATATATATATATATATATATATATATATATATATGATCATAGAATATGTTCTGTTCTTGGAGGGATTTTTTTTTTTGAAAAAATATAATTTTTTTAGGGGTCTGTGAAGATAACCTAGAACCCCTGTACAGATGTAGCCTGTGGCAGCTCAGTCTCCAAATGGGTTCCCTAGTAAGGGGAACAGGGGCCATCTTTGAGATGAACTCAGTAGCTGGATTTTTTTTTAAACTTAATGTTCTCTGGAGTCCTTCCTGCTTTACTAGATAGAGTTTTCCCTTGTTTCCTGCAACAGACACATTCCTTCTAGGTTGTATTGCTGCATCACAGCCTTATTACCCCCTACTCTAGCAAAGGACACAAGCCGTCTTCTGCTTCCCACCGTTATGAACAGTCCTCAATAAACATTCTTGTCGAAAATTTATGTGCATAAGGGTGAGTCTGTGGGCTGTGTTTTTTGGGGGTGGATCTTTTGGCTCATAAAGCATGCACATTTAAGGGGGACTGTTTTCTTTAGTTGTTTTTTTGTTTGTTTGTTTTGTGTGTGTGTAGCCTTGGCTGTCCTGGAACTCACTCCATAGACCAGGCTGGCCTCGAATTCCCAGAGGTCCAGTTGCACCTGCCTTCTGAGTGCCGGAATTAAAGACATATACCACCATCACCCCAGCCGGCTCTGAGGACCATGTTTTTAAAAGATTATTTTTATTGGATGTTTGGGTGTTTCCCTGCATGTATGTTTGTGTACCGTGTGTGTGTGTGTGTGTGTGTGTGTGTTTGTGTGTTTCCCTGCCTGTGGAGGACAGAAGAGGGCCCCAGATCTCCCGGAACTGGACTTACAAATGACTGAGCTGCCATGTGGGAGCTGAGAAAGAAACCCAGGTCCTCTGGAAGATCAGCCACTGCTCTTAACTGCTGAGTCGCTGCTCTGATTTTCAAAGATTACATATCGCCAGCACCGTGTGCAGGAATAATCGGCGTCATTTTAAATGTCGTTGTCCCGATGGACCAGTTGGGCTCTTCATCCGAGCACATTAGTTTTGACCATTTGTATTTTATGGTCACATTCTTCTTGAGCTGTTCATATCCCTGTGGATAGCTGTGCGGTATTTATTTACATCGCTTATTATATCCCATCATGAGTACATCACCACATTTATTTACTGATCGGGTCATTACCAGCTTTTAGACATGAGCATTCTCGTGTATGTTGTTTGGCATACATGTGCACACACTTCTGTGTTTGTATGTATGTAAGGGAAGAAACTCCAGGGTGAGGAGTGAGGCCTTAATCAACTTGATCGATCTATCTGTGAATTCTTTATGTCTATTTGTTTGTTTGCTGTTGAGTAGCTTGCGCCTTACTGTTGACATGTATGTGTTCCGTTTGTCCTGCGCTTTAATTCTGTTGTAAATCATTTCTCCTGGTCTTTGTTTACAGTGCCTTTTATTTCACCAAGTTCAACCCTTTCACATAGTCACATCTGTACTTGTTTATTCGTTACGTTTTCTGCATTTTATATCTTGCTTGGAAAGCTCTCCTCTGTCTCAAATTATAATAATTCTCTTTTGTTTCCTTCAAAGAGTCATTTCATTTTGCTTTTCACATTAAGCTTTCTAATCAGTCTAGATTTTAGTTTTGAGTCTGAGAAGTGGAGACTAATTAATTGTCTAGCACCTGGGGGATGAGTAAAATTAAAGCATTTACTGCTCAGACCTTTTAATATCTATTTTTAGCATCTCAAAATAGAGGATAACATCACAGAGATAAGAGACTATAAAATTTTTTTTAAAGCTCATTCCCCCCCCCCCAAGTCTCTCTTAAGTGATGCTTGTTACGGTCTCCATGAAGCAAAGGTTAAGTGGTGTGCTGCACGTTTGAAAGCCCTCAGCCACTGCCTGCTCTGCTCTTAGAGACCAGATCTCGGCCTCATGAATCTGGGCATCTAGCAGAAGAAACATGCCATCTTGGAACCCCCAAGTAGCCTGAGTGAGTGCACAAGGGAGAGGAAGACCACTCCTTCCCAAGGCTCCAGTTTGCCTTCGTGGAAGCAGGAATCTCAGACTGTGCGTGCGCTCTGTTCCCGTCCTCAGGAGAGAAAACTAGCTTGAATTTACAAAGCCCCAGGCTGGCTTCCTGTAATGGCTTCCTCAGGCAAAGCTGACCAGAGGAAACCTTTTTTTTTTTTTTTTTTTTTTTTTTTTTCGCTTGGCTGGGGGATTGGTGCTGGGATCATAAGGGGAAGAGGTGTGTCTGGAGATGCTCCATTCTCCCCTTAATCTGAGACAAGTCTCACAGGGCAGGCCCGTGCTGGCTGTGCTCAGGGCACAGTTGAGTGGATGTGTGCAGGCGCTCTGGGCGCTCAGTGAGGCTGTGCAGCTAACAGCACTGCTTTTCTGAAAGATTGCTCTGTTGGCTGAGCTCCAGCAGTGAATCCAAGTGGTCTGAAAAGGCAAGTTTTGCTGCTGGCCTTTTGTAGTTTCACGTTTTAAGGATTCACTGGCTCTTGTTCTGTAAGCAATGAGATCCTCCACTTTTGCTCCTCTTGGCACCCACCATGTGTGTGTGTGTGTGGTGTGTGTGTGTGTGTGTGTGTGTGTGTGTGTGTGTGCGCCATACATGTGTGATCACAGGATTTTCTGCATGGGCATGTTTTATGGCTGGATTGTTTACACCCAAAGAAAGGCTGTGATTAAAGACCGTGGTGTGTGGCAGATTTCCTTTGATTTTAAGAATCTCGTATCTGGATTTGTGCTTTTGTGCAAACCGTGATCAGAAGCTTGTAGGACAGCCTGACTGCTCCCTTAGGGCCTGTTGTTTGGACTCTCTTCAGGATTCTGCTTTAGCAGCATCGGAGGGAAATTGACGCAGGAGAAACCAGAGTGCCATTTTTCAGAGGAACAGGTGTATTTTTCCACACATTTGAGGGGGCGGGGAATGAAGTCTCAGAGTTTTGAGGAAGTCAAGGGTGAAGTCAGCAGAGACGGTTATTTATATCTGGGTGATGTAGATCGAAAGCCCGAGCTTACATTCCTCTATCATCACTGAACCAGTTCCCGGAAGAGGAAGGGCGGATTTTGCCTTGTTGAAGATCTACCGCACTAAGAACTTCTAGTGTGGTTTAAATTTCGGGTAATCTGTATGGGGGCTCTGTGGTGTTAGAAGGGTGACCACATGCTCCTTCTTCAGCTTGCTTTGTGATAACATAGCTCACTTCCAGTTAGTTTATCAACTGAGAATCAGTTATTTTTTGTTTCTTTGTTTGCTAACCTTCCCAAAACAATCCACAATGTCAGCATCCATGTCTGTGTGTATGTGTGTGTGTGTGTTGGGAGGTTGAATTATTGTTAAGCTTCAAATGAGGATGTACGACTCTAGCAAGCACCAACAACACGGGATTAAAAATCCCTGGTTCTCTATTTTATGGTGCATGTGTGTGCGCACGCGCATACATACACACACACACACACACACACACACACACACACACTTCCATCTTTACAGCACTTGAGTTTTAATTTTTTTTTTTAATCCTTCAGGCTCTTCTCATTATGGGAAATGAATGTGTTTGGGGACAAACATGTCAGAATTGTGGGGGAGAAACTTGGCAGTGAGTGGAGCTGTGTGATATGCTTGACAAGAACTGAGGAAACAGCACACCTCAAGTTTTTCTGACAGTTCTCAACTTCTGGTTCAGAAACATGACTCAGAAGCCACACAAAGGGAAGCACCCCTGCAGCTCAGGGACAGCCCTCTCAGCCAGCCTCACTAAGGAGCCAGCAGTCGCCATTTCCGTAGAGCAAGACCTTAGCCTCTGAGGGAAAGCCAGCCTAGCCCTGCTCCACCAGGCCGGGACCGAAAGAGAGGGTGTTTGCCCTTCATAGAGAGAAGAGCTGAGGTAAATGTCTGAAAGGCAAATACCAATAATGATGGGGGCAAAGAGGAACTCCAAGTGGAGGGAAACAGGCATGCTTTGGCATAAACACTGAGATTTTTTTTTTCCCTGGGGTTTGTTTAACCCTGGTCTTTGAAAGTTTGCTTTTTACGAGAGTAAACGTGGTTTAATAATGAGCAAATATTAGTCCACATAATTAGAACCTGTGGAGATGAACAGGAAACATTCAAGGGAGGTCTTCGGGTGCTTGCAAGCAAGGCTCAAATGAGAATTGTGGCATGTCGACTCCCTCTTCTTCCCCCAAGGGGAGTGTCCTTGAATGGAGCCACCGTGAGTGTAAGAGGGAACAGACACTTGTAAAAACTATGAACGGCACAGGAAGACTCTGAACTTATTAATAAGGTTCCAGCTCAGATTTTTATTTTTTGTTTGTTGAAGGGGTGTGGGCATTTCCTACCCAACTCCTGTCCCTTTCAGATATGAAATTTGTAAGCTTTCTCCACTTTAGGGTTTGAGTCTATTATCAACGCCATTTCAGGTTTCACTAAAGAAAGTTCACTGTGACAGGAGGAGGAACAGGAGGAGGAGGAGGAGGAGGAGGTCAGCTTGCTTTTGCAAACCCTCAAATATTCTGCAAATGGTTTTCTTTCTGGAGGAAGCCATGTGAGTTCTCCTCTTGCCATCTTGCATTCCTTACATTCTCAGGCCTGGTCACATTAGGACAGAGCCAGCAGCCAGCAGCCCTGTCCTCAGGCTGCCGGTGTTGAATGGGAGGTAGGGCCAACTCTGACTGCATCAAGTCTTTTCCAGACCTCAGTAAAGACAGATCAATGAATGGCCGTGTGACTCACCCTAATGCATAGGAAGGTGTGATATACACTACGAGAAAAACAAACAAAGCACTGATGGAAAATTGATCTTATTGGGGGAGATTTATCTGTGCCGATGTTTGAAATAAGCCTGAGGCATGAGTTGAATATTGACATTAAAAATGGGTCTCTCTCTCTCTGTGTCTGTGTGTAGGCACATATGCACACATACATGCGGAGATGAGAGGTCATGGTTGGTCTCTTCCTCATCTCCATCTTATGTTTGAAGCAGAGTCACTCAATGAACCAGGAGCACATGGGTTTGGCTAGATTGGATGGCTCTCAGTCTCTAGGGAAGTGCCCGTGTCTGCCCCTTCAGGGCTGGGGTGGCGCTGAAATGACCAGCTTTGACCTGGGTGTTGGCGATCAGAACACAGGTCCTTCCGATTGTACAGCAAATGCTTTACTGACTGAATCACCTCCCCAGCCCTGTATTCCTGTGGTATTTGTGATGCCAGTTGCCCCTGTATCTAACCATGTCCTGCACTAGTGCAGGGCTAGTCTTAGCTGGCTCTTCTGCTCACAGGAGCGTCCTGACTACTTCAGTGGGCCACATTTCACCTACTGTCAGCCTAGGTGGCTGAAATGGGGCCTCACCTGGACTGTAAGATAGGCAGTGGCCCACTCTGGCCAATAGGAGAAACATATTTCCTTAACACAATGATTGGCAATTGATTCTGGCTGGGCTTGTGTTTCGGATTGGATGAGTTGGGAAGGTTTTTAAGAAATTAATTAATTAACTAATATATTTAAAAAAAAAAAAAAAAACTACCAGAGACAGGGCCTTTTCTTTCTGCTGGGGATCCCAAACTGATGGGCTCATTTTGAACCTTCAGGGGAACCGACCACTGACAGAGATGTCTAGCAATAAAGATACTTTCAACCCTTCATTTAAGCAGTTGTGAAACTCTACTCTTCAACGCTTTGGTGATGTGAAACAATGTATTCACTTTTTGAGTCATTTTGCGCTGTTCCTTAGCAAGAAAAAAAAAAATCTTACCAATGTCTTCATTGGTTTGCATTAAAAAAGAAGCTGTGGTAAGAGGGGAGGCAGACACAAAGCAGGGTCCCAGCGTCTTCCCACCAGTCACCTCCAGGTAAGTTCTCTAGCCCTCGGCAACAAAGACCTCGGGGCTTGATTCTTAAACTGTCTGGTCTGAGCCGTTTTAAAACCATAGCTGACTTCCATGTGCGGTGTGTTTTTCCATGAATCAGAGAAGAAGCATGCAGCACTGAGCCACAGCGCAGAGGAACTGCCAATTTGCCCTCTGTGTCTTTCCAAGCCTCGCTTTTCATGTGTCACATGGACGTGAAGAGTTGTGATGACAGTCCAGCCGGATTTATTAACAGCCGAGCACACTATCCAGAAGAGATGTATTACCTGAGAAGTGAATTCGGGGGATTCACAGAACTCAGAACTGTGTCTCCACAGTGCCTTTTCTGCTCCTTCAGGAGAACTCCTGACTAGGCGCTGCTCCTGAAAACATAAGGACAGAGAGAATAGCACTCTCCCTGGGTGCTGCTGTGCCCTTGGTACTAAGAAGGTTTGCCCACAGTGTCCCTGAATTTCAAACAAGGTAAGTTCTAGCCCTGTTTTATAGGTGGAGAATGAGGCCGACACGGACAGTCACTGCTCATCTGTTTTCTCCTTGGTCCCCCACAGGCAGACAGATCCAGGTATGGAGTGCTTCCAGGTCAAAGTTGAGGCGCTGTTAGGTGTTTGCTTAGCTGTGAATATCCTTGAGGTGTGCCTCTGGCTACTGATACAAGGGGAAACCTTCTGAGGATTCCTGGAAAAGTGATGCCTTCTAGATTTGGATCCTGGCACTTGCTGCTTCTTCCTGTCTGGGACATGGGTGTGAGCCTATCGACAAAGAAGCCATGGTGTAGCCTTGAGGTAACCACAGAGAAGAAAGACACGTTCGAATGATGGTGGGACAGGAAAACAGAAATGAGCTAGGGTCTGATTAACCCAGGGAGGGTGGAGGTCTGTCAGAGGGCTCACTGTTGACTCCTAGCCGACTCCAGGAAGCTGGGCTGCAAGTTCGGGGCTTGCTCACACTTCCCCATGAAGCGAGTCCTGAGTAAGATGCAAATCCCAGTTTGGCGTCGGGGAGACGGCTGGGTGGGAAAACCTTCACACCATTGTCGAGGGTGCTGTGGGAAGCTGTGGGAGGGAAAGGAGATGAAGTGAAAGTAGAGATGAAATTGGCTAGACGAAAAAGAAAGTTGGGAAAGGCGCTCATAGCGGGAGGAGATGAGTGGAGGGAGGTGGCATCAAGGAGCCAGGGCCTATGAGCTGTCTGTACAGTTGAAACACAAAGCGGAAGGCAGGAGTCACGTGAAAGGCAGAGGTGGCTCATTCAGCCATCACTACAGAATCAGCCACCCTCGAGCCCCAGCGGCTTAACTACATTGTATCACTTCCCACAATTCTACCAGCTGAGCTGATTGCAGCTGGGTGGCTCTGGGTGTCAGCTAGGCTCTCAACACTCAAAAAACAAAACAAAACAAAAAAACAACAACAACAACAAAAAAAAAACCCCACCAAACCAACCAAAACAAAAGCTTCTTTACTTGAACATCTGGGGCCCCTGGCCAACTGCCTGAGCCTCACTCTCTCCCTTCGTGGAGCTTCTGTGTGTAGGTGGCTTGGTCCTTTGCATAGCAGGGTAACCTCCGTATGGTTGGTCTTCTCTCCCATGCTCAGCTTCCCGGTCAGAGACAAAGGGTACCACCACCTGAGCACTGAATGTGTGGCACCGGAAGTGCCAGAGCATTGTTTCCTGTATGCTCCACTTTCAACTTTGTTCTGTTGCTCAGAGCACATCTCAAGGCCAGCCTGGTTAAGACAGGAAGTGTCGTCTACTTCCGGGTGGGAAGGCTGGCATATCTAAATGGAGAGAGGTGTGTTAATAGTGGCCTCCCTAGACTTCCTGTGCAGGGCAAGGGAGGGCACGGATGATGGATGACCAGTCTGTGTCTCTGGACAATTGATACAAACATCAGACCTGGGTTTTTCCATCATATCTGAAATCAGAAAGGCAGAAAGGAGACTTCTTTTCAGACCCCCGATTCATCATTAGTAACTCAGAAAGAAGAGTGTTTGGGTAAAGGGCTGGGCCTTGGACCCCCTTCCATTTCCATGTGGTATGGATTAAGCATGTATGTCATGGAGACGCTTGAGTTGAGGGTCGAGTTTTCTCTGGGAATCCTCAGAGATCAGGGGGAACTCAGCTGGGTGCTACATGGTGACAGTCGGGGCTCAGCCTGGGTCTGCCTGGGTGCATCACTGAGTCCTGACCAAACGAAGAGCCCAGCCAAGGAATTCCCTAACACTCACAGGAAGGATGCGCAAGGGTGTGGAGGACATGGCATCAACTCCAGGTACTCATCTTCCAACTCTCCCAACTCTGCCCTAGGAAGTCACAAAAGTGTGCACCCTCTCACCCAAGAAATAACCAGCGGTGATCTTCGAAGGGTGGGGGGTGCAGGACAGACAGCATGGGGAGCTGAAAACACCCGAAGGGCTGAGAACACCCCCTCCCGAGGAAGCCAATAAAACTATTAGGGAGGCTGAGAACATCCTTGAAGGGCTGAAGATGCTCTGGAGGACCCAAGAGCATGCCTCGGGGGCTGAGAACAATCCTGGGGGAGGGGATGAGGACAGTTGTGAGGAGCTGAGAACACTCCTGAGTGGTTGAGAACACTCCTGAGAGAGGTGAGGACCCTCCTGAGTGGCTGAGAACACTTGTGAGGGTCTGAGAACACTCCTGAGAAGGACTAGGACACTTGTGAGGAGCCGAGAACATTCTCAAGGGCCTGAGAACACTCCAGAAGGGCTGGAATACTCTTGAGGGGGGATGGGAACTGTTGAAGGCTTAAAAACACTCTTGAAGAGGCTGAGAACATACCCAAGAGACGAAGACGCCTGAGGGGCTGAGGAGGGTGATTTCAGGTCTCTTCTCTTCGTGGCTTTTCCTACACCCTACTAAAATTTACCCAGCAAGGGAGACTGCAGGAGGGACAGATACCTTATAATGGTTGATGGTGTAAAAGTCAAGCTGAATGGGCTTAGTAATCTTCGAGCTGTGGAGTGTAGACAGGCTTCTAGGGGATGGGATGGGTAGGAGGCTCTTGGCCCCACTGTTCAGAAGATGAGAGCATGTAGGGCGTGTTTAGGTAGAAAGCAGAGTTTCGTCAGCAAGCAGCTTGGGTTCTGAGGTGGCAGGGAGATGTCTGGGAGGACATGGCCATAGTGCCTTAGAGTTTCTATTGCTGTGAAGAGGCACCATGGCCAGGGCGACTCTTATAAAGGAAAACCTATAACCGGGGCTGGCTTACAGTCCACAGGTTTAGTCCATTGTCAGCATGGCAGGAAGCATGGTGGCCCACAGGCAGACATGGTGTGCTGGGAGAGGTAGCTGAGAGTTCTACATCTTGACCCGCAAGCAGCAGGAAGAGAGAGAGAGAGACTGGACCTGGCTTGAGCATTTGAAACCTCAAAACCCAGGTCCCCAATGACACACTTCCTCTAACAGGACCACAGGGGCACACCTCCTAATAGTGCCATTCCCTATGAGCCCATGGGGGCCATTTTCATTCAAACCACCATGCACGGAAAGGGTGCCGGAGTCTGGACTCTAGCATTGGTGCAAACGAAGCAGAAGCAGCTGAGAAGCACTGAGGGAGAGGCAATAGGAAAGCAGAAGGGAGAATCAGCACATGACAGGGCTGAGGGAGGGGAACCATCAGACGTCCTCAGTCTTGCGGATACCCTGTCACTAGGCTCTGAACTCACTAGGAGGAAACACACTCTGCCTCCTCCTCCTACCCAGATCACTCTTCTGCTTCTTCTGGTGGACGCAGCACTGACTGGACTTCCTCAGCCTGCCATTCCATCTGTCTAGGTTCACCTGCCTGTAGGCTGTCTTCTCTTTCTCGTCAGAAATATTGAAGGGGCAGAGAGGAGATTTCCCCAACTCTCACAGAGCCAACCGGAGTTCTTTCTGAGAACCCAAGAGGCCCCGTAACTCCCTGGGCTGTTTCCCTTAAGGTGGGTTCGGAGCCTTCACTGACATACAGCCTCGGCCTCCCAGGTCAGAGGCCACTTTCTCCTGAAGAGTCTATTGGGAGAAAGGTGAGGAGAGTGAGGCGGGAGCTGTGGAGTTGCATCCTGGAGTCTCCGTGTTCTGTGGCTTCCGGTGTCCTCACTCTGAGTGCTCACCCTGAAGTTGGTACCGGGCATTTCTGAGCCCGCTGCCCTTTTCCATATTCATGCTGGCAGCCCTGTTGCAGGGGCTCAGGGTTGAATGTCCCGGCCCTGAGATCTTTGGAAACGTCACATCTTCGAGTAGCTGGCACCGCACAGGCGTCTCTCTCTCTCCTGGGCCTCTTCTTTTGAAAAAAGAATATAACATTAACAAATGACATGATTTCCTTCGGGTGGGTTTGCTGGCAGTAACAGCAACATGCGCAAGCTCTTCTGAGTGGTTTGGGTTGTCGGCGACTTTAGGGGAAGTAGATGTGAGAGGGACTGGAGGCCACCTGCCTCTTACCTTGGTTCCTCATTCCCATTTACTTCATGGTTAAAACAAACACAAGACATTGCCAGCCTGTGTTTATCCTTGCTGATATCCTAGGCATTCTCCCTTTGACTTTATCTCTTTGAACCAGCAATAGAAAAGTCATTTTGAATGGTGTGTGTGTGTTTGTGTATTTGTGTGTGTGTGAGAGAGAGAGACCCAGAGAGAGAAAGGACATTAAAGTGTCTTTTTTGTTTGCTTGTTTGTTTTTTGAGACAAGGTTTCTCTGTGTAGCCTTGGCTATCCTCACTCTGTAGACAAGGCTGGCCTCAAACTCACAGAGATTCACCTGCCTCTCCCTCCCTGAACGCTGGATTAAAGGTGTGTGCCACCACTGCCCAGCCAAAATGTCTTTTTTAACTGGTTATCAGCCTTTTGGGTCCTTTACTATAGTTGGATCCCAGCATTTCTGCTAGACTGGCTGTCCAGGGAGCCCCTGTGAGCCACCTGCCAACACCTCCCAGCCCTGGGAGCACAGAAATGCATCATCACACGCGTGCTCTGCGTGGGCCCTGGAGATGCAAACTCAGGGCCTCACGCCTGCACAGCCAGGGCCTCCCCGCCCCCACAGAGCCCTCTCCCCAGAACTCTTTGGTTTCCAGTTTGGATTTCAATGTGATGATTGCATTCTAAACTTGACAGAGACCTACGGGAGGCAGGTGAAGGTGAGACGGGGTGGGGGTGGGTGGGAGGGGGTGAGGTGTCTGCCATAAACTGGAATTGAGGAAATGTAGGGGCAGCCAAAGCTTCCAGAAGCACGGAACTTCTCAAAGCATTTCTCCAAAACAGTTGGCCTCATTTACAGCAGGAGAATGGATGGTGGGAATGGTAGAGGGTCTCAGGCTGCTAAAAAAACAACCCTGTTTTTTTAACAGCAATACAGCCGTGATAATCAAGGAAAGAAAGTTTTCACACAGAAAACACGTCAATGAGTCACTCCAAACTGAGATCTTAGAGTTGTTCCCAGCGCGGTTCCCTCACCAGCTTGGAACTCACCAGCATAAATGGGCCAAGGTAAGCAGGCCGGGCAGAGTGGCAATCGGCGCCCTCTGCTTCTTTCTGCCCGGCAGCCCGCTCTCATGCAGCTGGGAGGCAGACCCCACCAGCTCCTCGGCCCATTTGGATGGAAGGCTCAGCTGGTGGCCTCGACACTGCTTTGGGGTGTGCGCCTCTCCTCTGAGTGTCTGGCCTCCCCTGATCTCTTCTCTAGGTATCAGGACCTCTTCAGCCACGCCTCCGACTCTGGGCTTGTGGTTCTGTGATGGTTGTCCCACCCCAGGCCTGCTAACTCGCTTGATCCTGGGTCGGGTGCTGTTAAGTGAATAAACTGGGGGTTGGGGGCAGAGTAAGGGTAAGGCCCAGGCATAACATTTTCAGGAAACGGCATTGTAATCCGGTCTCCTGAGAAGAGATGTCATTTTAAAGGAATTTCCAGGTGTGAGTGAGGGAGCGCATGAATGAGTGTGGGAGTGAGTGTGTGTGTGTGTGTGTGTGTGTGTGTGTGTGTGTGTGTAAGGTGGTGGTGGGGAGATAATGGTAAGGCAGAGGAAGTTGAAGAAGAGGAAGAGGAAGAAAACAGTGGCTGTCATTTATTAGTCCATTCACCCGTGTCCCACGCAAGCAGTAATGTTTAGACACATTCTCCCAGGCACTCAGGATCAAATGCACATTGGAGTCCTTATCGTGTATGGCCAATGCAAGCCACTTTCAAGCAACTCAAAGGAAAATGTACCGCTCAGTTCCCACAAGCAACCTTCAATAATTCTTGCAAGATTCCCTGTCCCAGCAATCTGTCAAAGATCTGGGAATAACAAGAATAACACGAGCCATCCTGGGTTGAGTGGGGACGGCGCACCAAGGGGTTCCCACGTGTTGACCCAGCCTGGAGAGCAGATGACATCATCCCCTGAGACTGATGGAGCAAGACGTTACCCAGGACCTCCGCCACCAGGTAGATCAGCGCCCATCTGGACCCCCACCCCCAACCCAGAGGCAAGCATCATCTGTTTCAAGGCTGTCAGTGGGAGGAGCAGGACCCAGAGGCTTGCCCTCACTTTCTTCTCGGAATAGCCAGGTGTGAGAGAGCCTGCTGTGTTTCCCCATCTGTCCAGGGTCCTCATCTCCAAGGCCACCCCAGCTTCTCCTTTTCCTGGGGTCCCTCAGTGCTTCGGGGTTTCTGAAGTGGTGCACAGAAGTGCCCCGTCTCCCCCCCCAGTCTCAGTGTCGCTAAAAATGTAGCCTGAGGGTCCAACTCAGCATCGCTTGGGGGCTCTCCAGGTGCTGCTTCCCCAGGAATTGGAATTGCTGGGGCAGACATCTGCTGTACACTAAAGTGAGAGTAAGCTCCCTGCTGTGAGTCTCCAAGGAGCGGGGGAAACCTGTCTCACTGTGTTCCCAGCTGAATACCTGGTGACACGTGGTGGGGTTTCCTTGGAGGGAAACGAGGGAAAGGATGCGGGAACATGGGGAGTGACAGTTGGGGTAACCCGAGAGGGTAGAGTGTGAGAGAGCGTTAGCAGAAGGAAGCCTTGGGGCTTATCTGGGACACCCACCGTGGGCTCTTTTGAGGGTTACTGCCAGCGCTCTGTCAATCACTCCTTCCCGTCCCCTCTCTCCCTCAGACACATACTCAGTTGCAGAAAATAAATTTTTTTGAAACTTGAACTCCGAATGCTAGAATGAGTAACTGGGCATAAAGTGGGTCACGAGGAAGTGACAACCAACACAGAGGCTATTTGAACTGCTGAAGCAGGCGTTTCACAGGAAGGAAAACAAACAGATGACAGGAATGGGAGGAATCCTACAACAATATCTCCATCCACAGATTCTGGCTTAGCACGTGCTTTAGTTTGCTGAAGGACGCTCCAACATTGCTCCCCGGAGATGAAGGACTGGAATAAAACAGATAGAGGAGCGACATCCCAGCCGAGGTAGACAGCACCTGGGATCACATGGGCCCTGACCGTGAGCGTCCTTGGCCTGTGTGTCTTAGCTGCTCTGCTCCACCAAGCAGACAGGTGTGCGGCAAAGCAAGGTAGCCCAAAATAAACTCACAAATAAAGAATTTAAAAATCTGCTTCATGGGGCTGGAGAGATGGCTCAGGGGTTAAGAGCACTGGCTGCTCTTTCCGGAAGACCTGGGTTCTATTCCCAACATCCACTTGGCAGCTCAGAGCTCGCTGTGGCTCCAGTTCCAGGAGCTCTGATACCCTCATACAGACATACATGCAGGCAGAACACCAATGCACATAAAATAAAAATAAACTTAAAACAAATCTTAACATTTAAAAAAAAATCTGCTTCATTTGTTCCCCTCGTATAAACAAAACCTATTTCTTTGGGTTTTACTGACTTTATGCATGTATGTGTGTGCAGGGGGCGTGCATGCCTGTGTGGCGCACACATATGAGCACGAATATGGAAGCCAGAGGTCAGTCTTGGGTGCTGTTCCTCAGAAGCCAGCTCACCTTGTTCTCAGGGTTTGTCTCTGGCCACAAGTTTAGGATGGCTTTCCTACAAGCCCCAGGGATCCTCCTGTGTCGGCCTACCACGCTGGGATTACAAACACACACCGTCATACCTTTGTTGTTTTTAATTTAAATGTGGACTTTGAGCATCAAACTCAGGCCCTTACACATACACAGCCAACACTTCTTATGAGCTATCTCCCCAGCCCAAGATCTTAAAAATTGTAATAAATAGTGAGGCACACACACACACACACACACACACACACACACACACACCCCAGCATGTCAGTGACAGTCTCTCTAGCCTTGCCAACCACTGGGGTGCAGCAGGTGGGCCTGAGGGGGTGCCTGCCTGAGCAGTGGGCTACTTTGGAGGAGATGAACCCCGAGCTAACGGAGCCCACACCTTACCAATGGGCCACAGACAGGCCTATCTTTTGTTCTGGAGGGAAATGTTATCTGTCTTCCAAGGTTCTGCTCAAGCCCTCCTCTTGCTTTGGAGACATGGTAAATTTATCTCCCAAGGCTGAGTGCCACCCACAAATCCTTGGAGATACGGTCACATGACAGGTGCTCAGAGTCTCTGGTCACAAGCGATACAGAAATGTGGGGTGCAGAATCCTCACCAATAGTCTTCTTTTCAGGGACTTCAGTGTAGTTTTGGCCAGAACTATCTCACGTGTCTCCTTCAGCCAAGAGAGATCACATGAAATTGAGTGCAGCTGGGCAAATCTGTGTGCACTGGGGTCGTGCTTCTGTTTGCAAGGAGGTAAATGAGGAGGGCGCATCCTTGGAGCAAGGCAAGTTCTGTGCTCAAGCGTTTGTCGTCTGTACGACCGAAATAAAATTATGGCTTATTGATCTGACAACTCTGGCATAGGATTTGTGCTTTCGGTCCCAGACAAGTACGTTTTATTGGTTTTGAATAAGTTATTTGAGCCCGTTTAAGCATGTTGCACAATTTCAGAGCGACAGCCGAATAAAATCTAACGGTACAGCTCACAGTGCAGAGCGCTTGCCCAGCAGAGGCAAGACCAGAGGTCCGATCCTTAGAAAGGGGCGGGAGAAACAGGCCATGTGGTTCTGTTTTTTGGTGTTTTGAGCCGAGGCCTTTTCTTTTGGATTATCTATAGCTTTAAAAACATGCTCACCCTGCGAACAGATAGGTGTTTGGGATGAGCTTTATAAATATGCCTTTCTGGTATCATTTATTTTAAGAGTATTTCCTCACCTCATGACAGTCACTTGAGGCTGACAATGTTTCCATGGTAACCACGTTCCAAAAGAGGGAAAAAAACCCACCCAACAACAACAACAAAACAAAAACTCTGGTTACTGGTAAACATCTGTCCTTCAACAACTCAACACCTGAGAGTACAGGTTGGCTCCCCACGTGGTGGCGTGGCGGGGCTTCACACTAGGGCACAGGTTATGCCCAGAGCAAAGAGGATGTGTGCTGGTTCTGGGGAGGAGGTGGGATGTGCGGAACCGGGGGGGGGGGGGGCACCAGCCTACATGGTACGGTTCCCTTCCCCACCGAAATGCCTTTGTCTTCTTTTTAGCATCATGGAGAACTCTGAAGCTATCCTGTGCCAACATGGAAGGGGAGGGGAGGAGAGGGGGTGGGGCTGAGCATGGCTCTCCTTTCAGAGCCTTTGCTCCATGATTTTTGAAATACAAATGCTCCTCTCCTGAGAGGGAGGGGAAAGTTTTGAATCCGGTCTTGGTTGATTCAAATCAGAGTCCAGTGGCTTCATGGGAGGAATGGGCAGGGCGGTGGCAGGGAGTGTTTGCTTGCTGTACACTGAGGGGCAGAGAGCTTTGTTTTCAGCAAGCTTTTGTGTGTGTGTGTGTGTGTGTGTGTGTGTGTGTGTGTGTGTGTGATGACGGGAGAAATGCTTGTTAGAGAGAACAACTTTAAAAACTTAATTTTCCTTGCCAAGAGCTAATGGGCCATCTGCAATGTGCATGAAATTACATTCTGAGCAGCCGAGAGCAGCCAAAGGGAGGCCTCTGCAGAGCGAATTTGGCATCCATCTATCATCCCCATGCGAGACAATCCGGAGGCGCTGGCGTTACTCATTGTTGTAACCAAGAAAACAAACAAAAGCCCCGAGAAGCCTCACTGAGCAACAGTCAGCCACGGGGAAGCAAAGCCTTAAGTTTCTGTCTTTGTTTCTGAGCGCTGCTGGTGAGACTCGGTTCCCCACTGCTCACTTCCAACCTGATCACGTCAGCGCTGAGGTTGTGTAACGAAAGGGATCTGCACACAAACTGCCCCATCTCCTGAAGTCTTAAGAACTGTGATCAGAACCAAGGACTGCTTTTCTTATCTTTTGCCTTGTGTTTGCAGAGGCGAATGTGTTTTCGTGAGATGGGAACCCAGGAGAGGGCACAGTTGGAGAAGCCCTTCGTTTGTTCCCGTAGCCAAGCTTTTATTGTGTTCTGGTGACCACTCAGCTAGGCACTGTTTATTCTCTAGGACTTCCCAGGTGAGGTTCTCACCGGGCACTCACCCCCACTCCCAAGAGGTGAATGTGACAACTGAAATAGTTAAATGACTTGTACGGCATCACACAGCTGGCTACAGAGGACCACACTCCATGTGTAAAACCAACATATAGGGTCCCTCTAGTTTTGTGGCTCAGGGGTCCCTGGCAAAATGCTACCGCATAAAGGAGAGAGAAAATCAGGCTGTGACAAAACTTTAGGGAAAGGGGGAGGCTGTGAGGGCGAGGGCTGTGTCTCTAAGGACAGTGAGCCTTCTCATCAGAGATGTCCTCAGAAGTCCAGCCAGGGTTTCTCTGCTGTCAGGGTCACGTGTCCCCTGCCCCCTGGGGTGGCTGCAGTCTGGCTGTTCCTCTCGTGGTAACAAAGCCTTCAAGAGGGAACTGTTTGTAGATAATGTCGTCTCCTTCAGACGACATTTCTGAGGTGAGCCCTGTCTGTTTGGGTGTCTGTGCTTCTCAGAAAATCTCCAAAAGGACTCACGCTTCTGATAGGTAGCCAGTTCCCCAGAGCCCTTGCATTCTGGTCCTGGGGGAGGGGCAGAGTCGGCCCCAGAGTTCCTTTTCTGCAAGGCTCCTGTTGTACCAACAGTGATAATGTCTGAACCCGTGCATATAGTCAGCAAAATGCACCCCTGGTTCATGCTGCCTGCGTTTCTCTATGAGTGGAGCTCTGTTTAAATCGGACAATGTGTTTGGAACTGGGAAGTGACTGTCCGTTGTTGGAAATCAAAAAGCCCAGGCTGATACCTTCCTCTGGAGTTTCTTTACCTGCCCTTCATTCTGCAGCAGATCAACTTTCTCATTATTTACCCTTCGGTTATTAAAACCATGACAAAGATATGTGACACCACCCCCGAAAGGGAACGATTTCAGCTCAGGACCCCCAAGACTAAGTTCTCAGCACAAAGATTTATCTGCCCCAGAGGGATGGAGGGCAGGGAATAAGAGACAAAGACAGGAGCTAGAGGATGAGGGAGAGGGGGAAGGCGGCAAGGGAGGGGAGAAAGAGATATGTGTCCCGGAGGTCAAAGCACTGCCTCTGGATAGAGAGCAGACAGAGGTGGCACACAGGCAAATGGCGGTTTACACAGGTGAAGTGGGAAAGCGTGTGCTAGGATGAGGCGTTTAATTTTGATCGGGCAAGTTCATTAGGTGAGCCAAAAGGGGCTTTTAGTTGCTGGGCTTCAGTGCTTTGATAGCTGGACCTTGGTAGTCAGCCTCAGAAGAAGGAAGTGGCCAAATAAGGGAATAGACCTTGGTGGCCAGCTTCAGGAATGTAATCTAATGGTTTGTAGCAAGACAAAGGGAAGGGGGGAGAGGACAAGGCCTGCCAGAGTCATATGTTGCCATCAGGCTGGCTAGAGTCCTTTCACCCCCACCCCAAGCACAGCATGACAACGCCTTGATTTAAGAAAATCAAGGGCTCCTCTAATAACGTAGACAACTGGATCAATTAACACGGCTTAAAAACCCAACATATCGAGCCCCGTTGGATGAACCCACACTATGAAATCTTAAAGGTTTGGTTTAACCAATGTTTGAAAGCACAAGTTAGCTGTTTCTCTGAAGATTTAATGAAAAGAAACATCACAATTGGGGATAATTGTTCACATCTGCTAGGCGATGCTTCTATTTGAAAGGACAACGTCAAATTATGCGTTACAATAGCTTTCAGTTTGTGATGAAAACTGAGACGGGAAAAGCCAAGCCAATGAAAGGCACGTACTTGGAGGAGATAGTCTCTGCACGAGGACCCAAGGTAACAGGTGCTGTTGGCAGACACTGTTTTCTTCTCTTGATTATTTGGCCTTCGCCCAGGTGAGGTGGGAGGAACAGATGCTCTGACTCTCGTGAGAGAATAATTCCCTTCATTGTGTTTGACTGCCTTGTTTGTGCAATTCTGAGTGATTGCAAGGCTGTCTGTGGCACGCACGAATGTGCAGTGAGGGGCCGGGAGACCTTGAGAAAAGTACAGAGGAGCCCATCCTCCTGGGTCCCACTGTTGCTAACAAAATCATCTTTTGACATCCTTCGTGCTCGGAGGCAAGCTCTACTCAGCTGCTGATGCCGGCCACAGACTGGCCTGCTGTCCTGGGCCCGACCCAGGGACTGAGGTTAGCACCCGAGACAGAAGCCAGGCCCTGAAGGACGACCTACACCTGGCAAAGTGCAGTTTCCAGGAGAGATGTGAACAGAGATAGGCAGTGCGGGGGAGGGGAGCTGGGGCTAGGGCAGGTTGGAGAAGCTGAAGAGTGCTGTGAGTTAATTCTCGGTCTCATGGTGTAGCTCAGTCCCAAACTTGTGATCCTCCTGCCTTAACCTCCTTCGTGCCGGGATTTCCTGTGGATCCTACCACATCTGGCTTAGAACTGGAGATTCTAATGAGAGACTAATGAGGTCTAACTAAAGAGGACCAATGGTCACTGAGTGGCCAGAAGTGGAAAGATTAGAAGATGCTAGTCAGAGATCCTTCCTTCCTTTGGGTCCGTTTGAAGGAGACACCGAGATGGAGGTCTGAATGCAGAAGCCAGGCTTGCTTGCTACATAGTATGGGGCAGAACCTGCTGGCTGCTTATCAAGATGTCTTCTCTTTCTTTCTTTCCCTTAGTGGCACGACCCAGGTTTTAAGGTGTCAGTATGCTCAGTTGAAAGATCTGACAGCCAAGATGGTAGCTTGAGGCACCAAACCAGGAAGGTGTGAAGCAGATACTTTTGGGGGTGAATATTCTGAGGGCACTCTGTAAGAGGGCATAGACTGCCATTCCTATTTCTTCCTGGGACAGAAAGGTTAATGGAAGAGCTGTAACTCTAGCTGCCATGTTGTGTTGTTAAATTATCTTGAATTAGGAAGTCATCTATGAGGGATGGTAGAAGGACAGACAGAAGCAGCCTGGAACCTTGGTGACACTGTAGGCCCCAGGCCAGGTGGACCTCCCTGGAGGAGGTAGCAAGCTTCGCCTTCCTGAGGGACCCACAACTTCTGTTGCTGAACCTCTGTTACTTCTTCACTGACTTTAAAGAGTGCAAAGCTGTGTCTATTTTGCCATGCTTATTTGTTTAAGGGAAATAACCTGTGAGGTGAAGGTGAGTTTAAATGACCAAGTATAATCTATGAGCTAAAGCACAAAAAGGAATAAAAGCATTATGTACTGTGGTGTTATGTATGTATCGGGATTAAACAAAAAGCAAAAAGAGGCTCTATCCTCTCACGTATTTTGAGAAAGGCTTGGTAGACCTCAGGTAGAGCTGGAGATAGTACCTGGACAAATCAATGAAGAGCCATTTTGTGTGTGTGTGTGTGTGTGTGTGTGTGTCCCACCAGCTGAGATCCCTCTCCTCCCCTTGTTCCCAGGCTCTTCTGAAGATAAAACTTCACAGTGTAGCCTAGGCTGACCTCAGCTTCACTGCCCTTGTCTTCCTGCCTCCAGAGTCCTGGGGTCACCACACCTGGTTTCTGTCTCTTCTTAGTCTGTCGTGGTTCCAGGGTTTGTTCCAAGATTGTCCTTTCTGGTGATCGCAAGATGGCTGAAAGGGACATGGTTTGACCTTTGTCTTTGTTCATATACAGTTAAAAACTTTCCCAGAAGTCCCCAGCAGAGCATCCCTGCCCGGGTAGATAGACTATCTTTGATGTGTGACAAAACTTCACCTGGGGAGATGCTACACACACCTCTCACCTCGGACAGGGAACTGACGACAGACCAAAGTAAGGATACCGCCAAAAGCCAACTTGGTTTTATAGGGGTTCCTTACAGGAATGTGGGTGAAGGTCACTTCTAGGAGCAGAACTCAGATGACTGCATCACCACGACCTCCCCCTCCCCCAGCATGGGCGACACCTCCCAATGCTGGGGACCTGAAGCACACTGCACAGCCTGCAAGGCAGCTCAAGAGACTGGAGTGTCTTTTCCAGGTGCCTCATTCGGTCTAAACCTCTTCCAGACAGCATCTGTTCCGGGAGTCTTCTTTTGCAGGTTGGTTGGTTCGACAATCTTCTCTGCTACTTTTGGCAGGCAGGGAAGGGCCTAGTATAACTGGTCGGTTTGGGGGCCTTCCTGGAGCTCTTTTGAGTGGTTCGCCTTTCCATTTAAAGGGCTTTCCTGTAGGATGGAATGTCCCGACAATCTCTGAGGCTATCACCCGGACTAGTGTGGTGGAGCTCATGGCTTGGTGGAAAAGCACCAAGTTCCTTATAGTGAGTGATTTGGAACTAGGTTACCCCTCGTAGCCTGAAGCACAGCTGGGAAGTACGGGGCTTTGCTGGAAAGAAGGACGAAGGGAATGCGTGTGGGGAAGAGATAAGGGTGACCTTTATCTCTTCTGGTCATCTCATCAAATAATGTCACCTAGTTTTTTGGTTTGTTTGTCTTGAAGCAAACATCTTTCAAGTTTCATCCTCACTAGTGTGAAACCTCAGACTTGCTGAATGAGATGAGGTGAGATGTGAGGTTTCCAGAACACCTGTGCCTCTTTAGCCTCCATCGAGGAACTCAGCAGCAGGGATGGCTTGAGTTCTGCGAGCCGTACCTCCCCAGGTCTCGCCTGAGAGGATGAGCCGTTAGGACCTGTGCCCCCATACATGGGAGCTGCTATACTCTGTATGAAGGGCAGAAAGCAAGAATGAGGGTGTAGGGTAACTGGACGGGTAGGTTTTGAAAGCGATGAAGAAATGGGCCTTGAGCGAGGCATAGGAGGAGGGTCATCAGATGAGTACCACTCGTCCAGGACCCCGAGGGCTTTTGTGACCCTGAGCAGACAATGAGGGCAGGGAGCACGTGAAGGATTGAGCCCACATTTCTTTTGCAGTCTTGACTTGACTGCATTTGCAATCCTGGTGCTAGGTCCCACTAAACAGGAAGTCTTTTCAGAAGGACGGGTAGTTGGTAGTTCTTATTTTGGGTGCCTTTTAGGGGGCTGTGTTAAGATGACAGGAAGTGGAACTCAGAGGGTGGTTCAGTGGGTAAAGAGCTTGTCCAAGCACAAGGACCTGGGTTAGCAACCCCAGTGCCCATGCAAAAGTTGGGCATGGCGGTGTCCATTTGAAAGCCCAGGCCTAGGGAGGGGCAAAGATACACACGTCCCGGGGGCTTGTGGGTAAGCCAGTCTAGCTGCAACAGCAAGCTCCAAGTTTAGTGAAAGACCTTGTCTCAAAAAATGTGGGAGGGGCTAGAGGGATGGCTCACTGGCTCAGAACACTGGCTACTCTTCCAAAAGGACCTGGGTTAGATTCCCAGCACCCACAGGGCAGCTCACAACTGTCTGTGATTCCATTCCCAGGGGATCTGATGCTCTCTTCCAGCTGCTGCAGGCACTGGGCACGGGCACGCATGTGGTGCACATAGCAAGATGCAGGCAAAACACTCATACACATAAAAATAAGTAAAAAAATAGAAGGTGAGAGGTAAAGGAAAACATCTGATGTTCACCGTCAGCCTGCAAATGTTCTTGTACAGGCTAGGACACACACACACACACACACACACACACACACACACACACGGTGCCAGCAAGTGACGGTAAAATCACTTCCTGTCACTTTCCTGACACTTCCAGGAAAATCTTTTCCAGCCCAGCTAGCTCCTCAGCCCTGCTGCTCTCCTGACCCTTCGACAGGTCCTTGGAGGTATCAGCTTTTCATGACACGATTTTTTTCCCTCCTACAAGAGGAGGGGACTAAGAGGTCTATAACCCAAATAGTTCGCAGCATGGCACCTGTCTCATTTAAGATTACCTCCCACAGGACTCAGCTAATGACATGCACGTCCCACTTGGTGCTTGCTCTGCCGTGGCCCGGCGTGGTCAGGCAGCGGGTGGTCATAGTCACCACACCGATTCTGCCATCTGCCTCAGTGGCCTCAGATTCAAACTAGGAAGGTCACGCAGTGAAAGATGAATCACGTGATGACAGTGGCCCATCATCCACTCTATTACAGCATTCTCCCTAGAAATACCACAACGTGGGTGAATCTGAGCTCTCTCGTTTAGCAGATGTCATGACCTTGACATTCTTTAACATTTTTCTGAGCCTCATGTCCACATCTGTGAAATGGGTACCCTCACAGCATGTTGCTTAAACTGGCATTGAAGCTTTCTGTTTATATTTATCTCACCATGGCTGTGATGAGGACTAAGTGTGCTAATACAGGTAAAACGTCTGGTACAGTCCTGGTACCATGACCATTCAGTGTTAGCTATGGAGGAGAAGGAAGACCTATCTGCTTTTTACCTCATTCAGTCGTGCAAAATTGGGTTTCCTTGTAAAATTACCGGTTCCCCAGAATCCCAAGAGAAGGTAGGAAGCTCTTTGTGTAAGGCATAGGAAGCAAGGAGAGGTTCCATAAAGGTCTTTTGACGCCAGCATTGTTCAAGGCAGGGGCAATCAGACTCTAAGGATATCTGTGTGGGTACAAAAAGGTTCTCCCCGTGTTGGGTGCCACAGTCTTTCTTCTTTTTTTTTTTTTTTTCTTTTTTTTTTTTTAAATGTGGTCATTTCTTCCATCTGAAGAGCCACAGAGAAGACATTACCTCTATTCAAAAAAGAGGTAAACTGAGGCACAAAGCAGTCTCCACATATATGTGCACCACCTTCCCTCCTCTCCAAAGGGAAACTGAAGTAATTATAGAGCTAGAGACAGACTCTTGCCAGAGACCTGGGACTGGGGCATCTGATCGACAAACTTCAATGGAAGGCCTCACGCAGGGGGAATTACGTGGGGTGTGATGAGCATAGTGACAAGCCCTTTTATGCACGTTCTACCCTCTAGATTAGTCCCTAGTCGGATGCCCCCAGGAAATGGTGTTGTAGATAAAGCCGTGGGTTAGACAAAAGCTCTGTACTCTAACCTCTGTCTGGCCAAACCTGCTGCGCACCCTTGAAAGAGGTGCTTAACCTAATACACTACTTGAGAAATCTGGCGCAGTATCTGTGGTTGTCTCTTCTGACTGCCCACGTGAGTCGTGTGTGTGTGTGTGTGTGTGTGTGTGTGTTATGATGTGTGTATGTGGCATATGTACTTGCTAGTATGTACTAGCACATGTGTGTATGTGTGTGCAACAAGCTTGTGGAAATGAGAGGAGGGTGTTGAAAGCCTTTTCTTGATCATTCTCCCTCCCTCCTTCCCTCTTTCTCTCTGTCTCTCAGACTGCGTCTCTCACTGAAGCCGAAGCTCATCAGTTCAGTGAGACCGGCTAGCCAGAGAGTTTCAGGACTTTCTCGTGCCCTCCTCACACCCTAGAACTGAGGTGATAAGCAGCCATCACCACACCAGGTTTTCTGTGGGTTCTGGCATCTGAAATCAGGTCCCCAGGCTTGCATTGCAGGCCCCTACTGGCTGAACCGTGTCCTCAGCCTTTGGACTGACTGATCCAGTGTCTAGAGGCGTTTTCAGTGGCAGAGGATGGGAACCATGATGGAAGCTATACTCTGGCCCTTTACTGCCTGCAGGACATGCCAGGTGGGAGGCAGGGCAGGAGCTGCAGATCGAGTGCTGGGGTGGTTGGGGAGCAGGAAACGGTGTTCGTGGGGACAGCTACTATTTCCTCAGGCCAGTGATAGCTTGGCTAGCATAAGGCAGAGAAGAATTCTTTTCCTTGCTTTATGATGTGACTAGAACATCTCTTCTTCAGTCCCTGACCTAGAGCTACATCATCAGCTATTCTGGGTCTCAGGAAGGGACTTCAGACTTGACTGAATTAAGCCACTTGCTTTCCTGGGTCTCCAGCTTACAGATGTCAAATTGGGGACTTAGCCTATGTAACCACATGAGCCATTTCCTCACAATTAATCTATCTGTCTATCTATCTATCTATCTATCTATCTATCTATCTATCTATCTATCTTTCTTTCTAATCTATCTATCCATCCTTCCACTGGTTCTGTTTCTCTTGAGACTCTTAATACAGAAAGAAAACCTCCAGCAGTTACCCCTTGGCCTTGATACCGTGAGGAGTCAAGACACGTATGATCTGTACAGACTCCATCTGTCAGCCTTCTTTCAAGACTCCTTTATTTCCTTTTATTGGCACTTCTTATGCCTCCTTCCCCCTATTCCACCCCAGTTCCTTCCAACACCCCAACACCAGGTAGGAGAAAGTAGGTTAGTGGGGAGAGGGAGTTTGGCTACTTCCTGCTGGTAAGGGATGTGGTTCATGGGGGCAAGTCCAAGCCTCATCTCAGGCTATCTCCAACTTCTTCTCATCAAACTGCATCAACAGCAATGAGAAGTGGCAGGGAGGAAGCGGCAGCAGCCTTCTTTCTCAGAGTCCCCTCAACACTGTCTGGGCTCTGCCATTTATTCTTTCTCCAGAGTCCTCAGAATTAAACTATCTGCAGCTGGCAAAGAGCGTCTCTCAGAGGCTGCATGATGCAAATAGTTTGCTGCTGTGGACCTTCTGAATCAGTTCCCTACCCCACACCTGGGATTAATACAAAAACATGTTTAGATAACATAATTGAGTTTTTAAAGATATATTTATTTATTTATACAGTATTCTGCCTGCATGTACACCTGCATGCCAAAAGAGAGCACCAGATCTTATCACAGATGGTTGTGAGCCACCATATGGTTGCTGGGAATTGAACTCAGGACCTTTGGAAGGACAGCCAGTGCTTTTAACCTCTGAACCATCTCTCCAGTCTCATAAATGAGTTTTTTTTTTTTAAAGCCAACAAAACTTTCATAACACCATCCATTCTAGAAGGAGGAAAAGAGAGCTAAATTAGGATTCCAGAACTAGCCAAGTACAACGTAGACCCCACTACTACTCAAGAAAAAAAATTCAGCGGCCTGAGGAGATGGCACAGCGGCTGGCATGCCCGTGGCACAAGCGTAAGGAACTGACTTCAGCACTGACCTGGATGTTGTGTTTTGAACTTGTAATTCCAGTGCTGGAGGGGGAGGGAGGTCCTGGGGACTGGCCTGATGTCCAGCCACTCTAGCCAATCAGCAAGCTCCAGGTTCCATAAGCATCCTTACGTCAGAAAATGAGGAGGAGAACAACAGAGGAGACAGTGGACACTCATCTTTGGCCTCCACACGGGCACATACGGGTGTATGCATCCCCTACACACACATGTACACACAAAAATAACTGCAAGGAAAGAAAGAATTTCAGTTTTGAGACCTGTGAGTTTACACATGCTTCCAGAGTGCCCTGGACCAATAGGATGCATCCTTCCCACCAGGCTAGGCCAGGCAGAGTAAAACCAAATGTAATGTGGCTGTTGGCGATGGACAGTGGTCATGTCAGAAATGTCTCAGGCACAGCCCTTATGGCCTCCTTCACAGCCAAGTAGTTGGTTACCGTAAGAACCAGTGTCCTCAAGGACGGGTGCCCTGGCTGATTGGCAACAGACAGCCTGGGTGAGCAGAATTTAGAAGGTATCTGTGGTGGTTTGAATGATTTCGTATGTTCGAGTACTTGGTCTCCAGTGGGTGGAACTATTTGGGAAGGATCAGGAGGCGTGCCCTTGTTGAAGGAGGTGTGTTACTAGGGGTGGGCTTTGAAGTTTCAAAAGCCCCTGCCATTCTCGGCGCTGTCTCTCTGCCTCCTGCTTGTCAATATGAGCTCTCAGCTCCTGCTCCAGTGCCAGGCCTGCCTACTGGCTGCCCTGCTTCCTGCCACGACGGTCATGGACGCACCCTCTAAAATTGTAAGCAAGCCCCCCTCCCCCATAAACGCTTTCTTTTATAAGTTGTCCTGGTCATGGTATCTCCTCACAGTGATAGAACAGTGACTAAGACAGTATATCAGAGGGCCTTTTGGGAGTAGCAAGCTTGAGAGATGCCAAGGAGGGGCTCCTCAGAGCTGTGGCCCCCAGACTTAGAGCTTACTTCTCGGTGATATCCAAAGTTGAGAAAAACAGAACACAGTGAAAACCATAAATGTAATGCTTATTCCTTGGCAGGAAGTGGCAGAATTCTTTCTGTTCCCACAATGCTACTATTTGCTGCTACTTCAAGTAAGTGATTAGTGGGTTTCAATTTTAAAATAAATAAGCCCACCAGCCACTGACCCTTCACTAAACTGGCTGTTGTCATCATACTTAATCACTGCCTAGTAGGCATATCATTTCCTTCTGAAAACCCATCATCAGCTGCTGGCAGCAGCTCATACTGTTCTTGCTTAAATTTGTTTGTTAATGGATGGTTTGACTACAACTCTTTGAGTAGTAAGTAGTGGCAACTCAGGACTGACAAAGAACGTGAAGCTCACGGATTATGTTTTTTCCTGGGAACAGAGGGCTCTGACTGGGAACACATAGGATATGGACCCACCTCCATATTTTAATTTCAAATGTAAATGATTCTCTAAGGTGTTTAATGAAATTTAAAAAATTGAACGCGTGCTCATAGTCCTCACTGTTGGCAGAGCCACGATCCCAGGAAGGCACAGCTGTGACAAAGAGGCTCCGAGCTGGCAGCGGGGGCATCTGACACAGCCCTACAGCTTGGGACCGCTTCTCAGGCTGGCCACCTGAAGTTCAGTTTAGAACTCATTAGAATCTGTCTCAAATGTCTCCCAGGGGTTTGCAAGGTTTGCCGCATCCTGTGCTGTTACACACAGGGAACCAGAAGGTAAAAGACTCACAAAATTGGGTAACATTAGTCCCTGGTGACCTGAGATGCTGACCATATGTGAACAGTTTCTCAACACACATTTAACCTAAGTATGCACACATGCTATCTTGAGTACAGGAAGTGACTTTAATTTTTTTTCTTAATTTTTTTTTTACACTTGTGTTACCTCTACCCTTTAAGCCATCTCTCTGACCCTATTTTTTTTTTTTAATCAAAACACTACAAATCTATTCTAGGATAGTGTATAAAAACTATATAGCCCACTGGTCTTCGTTCATTTTGTGCTGCTAGAACAGAATATCACAGACTGAGTTATTTATAAAGAACAAAAATTGTTTGGCAGGATTCCCAGAACCTACTTAAAGATAGGAAGAGAAACCTGACTCCACAAAGTTGTTCTCTAACTACCACGTGTACAAACACACACAGACAACATGCACACATAACAACAGCAGCAAAAAAATAAAATAAAAATAAAAAAAATATATATATATACACACATACACAGTGATCACGAGAGTGGGCTGTTAAAAGTTCTTGTAAAGGTCCCTTGTAAAAGTTCTTTTAATACTTCCTTTTATGTTTTTTTTTTTTTTTTTTTTTTTTTTTTTTTTTTTTTTTT
>NW_026596166.1:10880700-10991098 GCF_907164565.1 Psammomys obesus | reverse complement strand
TTTTTTTTTTTTTTTTTTTTTTTTTTTTTTTTTTTTTTTGAGACAGGGTCTCACTCATAGACTTACTATGTCACTCAGCCTGACCTTGAACTCAGAATCTTCTTCTTCAGCCTCCTGACTGCCGGAGTTTCAGCTCTAATGACCCCCCCTGGACACTGTTGCACTGGGCATTAACTTCCCAGTCCATGAATGCTGCCAGCACATTGCAATCACAGCACCTTTCCCATCCTATGTACAGCCCCCTCTCCAGCCTCTGTGGACTAGATTACCTAGACAGAAAGAAGGAAGCAAGACAGCCAGAGCATGAGGCGTGGCTTTGGGGAGACACCACAGAGCATGCCCAAGGCAGGTGGGGACTCCTGGTGAGCATTCCTGTGGAGCCCCTGAGCCTAAATGAAAGGTGGAAACAGAAGAGCCTCGGAGGACAGTATGTGCTTCACTGTTTATGCTGTTTTGGAGCTGAGGGAGAAACTCCCCTGGCCTGAAGGTTCAGGCTAGGAAAAGACAGTCTTTGAGCAGCTCTTGGGTTTCTCAGCTGGGGCCTGTCACTCTGAAGTTTCTAACTCACTTTCCTGAGGAAACTGGGCGTCTCAGGGTGCTTGAAGCCAGAGTTCCATGGAATAGATCCTCCTGGCAGGAAGCTGAACGGAGGAAGTCTGGTGTGTTGGAAACACATCAGTGTTCCTCTCGGGGCAGGAGGGAATATGGGCTGGCTTCAACTAAAGGGTTAGATTTCCTCCATCTTTAGAGCAGGCAGGGAGGGAGTGGGTAGGTAGCCACTGACAAGCACAGAATCGCCTTTCGAGGAGGAGGGGTCACCACGGAGGGTTTCAGACTCACAAAGGCCCTACTGCTGAGGGCAACACGAGGGGTATTCATGTAGAGAACGGGCCCCAGAGATCTTAGCCTTGCGGTTTTAATGACCCAGATAGTCATTGGTTTATTGTCATCCAAGTTTAAGAAGCCTGACTGTGACCTGTGAGAAGAAGAAAAAAATTACCCAAGTTATTTGTGTTTTGCCATCCTAGGTTGTGGACCAGCCTGAGGTAGGCTTTTCCCAGGCCACCAGACTGAACCACTAGGGGTTAGCGACCCCAGATAGCTTATCTTTTCTATCTCTGGAACTACGGCCTTGAACCCATAGCCTCAGGCACTAGCCCATCCAGTTAAGCTTTGAAACTTTAGAGCCAACAGTTTATAAACTGCTCAAGGAGGCAGAGGCTCAGAAGGCAGAATCCAGATTTTCAAGTCCTGAAGGGGGGGGAAGTGGGGGGGAGGCTGAACTTGGGGGTGAGGAAGGGTGGGGGGCTGGACCCTGATGGCCACTGGCTTGCTCACCCAGTTTCAGGAACCAATGGAGTTCCCATGGCCCCTGAGACCCCTGCCAATGCCCTGAGAGGGATGCGGGTGCTGGGCTGGCACCCTTCAGGGTAGAAATAGGCAGGGTTTTGTGCCCCGACCTTGGAGCAAAGCTGGAGTGTTCAGCTTCCACGTGGAGAAACCTGATCCTTCTGACGGGAAGACTCCTCTCTTTGTGCTTCTCCCTACAGGAGTGTCTTACTCCTGGCTAGCTCCGCTCGGCTCAGCCTCCAGGCTTCAGCTTCCCTTCTGAGCACCTGACGGCTGTTGTTTTACCGTGACTCACTGCTATTATATCTGTCTGGGCTTTTCTTTCCAGTATTTCACTGCGACCCAGCTCGCAGGCAGGACTTTCCACGCCAGGGCTGCCGGGCGGGCAGGAGAGAACTGCAGTCCATCTGCCAGCATTTGAATAGTTTCATACTCTCGGCCACCTGGACTATTTTCATTTCCTTGAACTGTGCAAGCCCAAGGCATCCGCCGGGCTGCTCCCTCTGCAGAGCGTCACCTGCGCATGTCAGGAGCTCACCGCACTGGTTTCTGTCTGAGGCCACCTTTGCACGGGCTTCCTGAAGCTCCAGCCAACTTCCTGTTGTCTTCAGATTCTGTTTGCCTGAGTTCTTAAGGTGTTTCAGCTCAGTAAAAATGCAAGGGCGAGCAGGGCCGGACCATGCATGCACTTTGGAGACCGAGTCTCCATGAGTGCTCTGGAGGAGATGGTGAGTTCCATCTAACAGGAACCCCAAGCAACAAAGAATCCCAACATCAATTAAATTTAGGAACCTGCATTCTCCATCCTACACTTTGAGATCCAAAACTCATATATTAAAGGTTCTGAGAAGTTTTATAGCAAATCCTGCTCTCTCTTTGAAGCCACCATCTCCTAAACCCAGCACGATTCCTGGCCGCAACTCTCTTCCTTTAATACCTATTTATAACCCCAAAGACCTAATTAATGTCTTTTGGGCTGTATTTTAGAAAAGTACCTAGCAGTAGTTTTTCAAACTAAGGAGGCACCTGATTATTTTTTTTTAGGTGTGTTTTGGACAAAAGTGGCATTTTGGGTTGTCACAAATGTGGTGAGGTGCTAGTGTGTGTGTGTGTGTGTGTGTGTGTGTGTGTGTGTGTGTGTGTAAGGGGGCGGGGTTGGTGATGATAAACTTCCTACATTACAACCTGGTTTTAAGACAAGAAGACCTGTCTCTCCCAGGTGCCAGTTCATTTCGAGGTACCCTGGGGAGCAGGATAGGCTAAAGTCTACAGTGTTTCCAAGCCTCCGTGGTTCAGATACCCCTCGTTGACACCCTCCTTGATTTTTGTTAGGAGTTCCTGCTCTTCCCCCATCCCCAAATCCTGTCTGCCAGTTCCTGGAGAGAGTCCACCTTTTTTTTTTTTTTTTTGGGGGGGGGGGGTGGTCTGGGTACATCTGGAGTTGGCAGAAGCAACCAGAGGGCTTCGGTCTGTGGCTTCATCTATTCCGGTGGAGGAAAAAAAGGGTGTGGTTCAATTGGTCCCTGAGGAATGCCGGGGAAGCTACTGTATTATTTAAAAAAAAAAAAACAAAAAAAAAAACAGCTTCGGCCTCTCAGAGAGGAAAGGAAGAACCCCAGCTTCTAGCCCTAAAAAAAAAAAAAACACCTCTAAAGAAAACATCTGGCACCTCGCCAAGGTCAGGCGGCTGGAGAAAAAAAATGGTAACATAGAATGGGCCTTCTTATCTTCCTGAATCTCCTGACTTTGCATCCCTGTTTGGGACAAAACAGAAAATGCCTGTGGCAACTAGCAAATGTGCCCAAAGAGGCAGTGTGTGTTTTGTGAAGACAAGAGGTGGCTTCCGGGGCATGGGCCTGGGGCTAGGGGTGGACCTCAGGCTGGGAGCCGGCGAAGAAGCTCGGCTTGTCCTAGCCCAGGCCCGGCTGTTGGTGTCGCCGAGCAGCTGCCGGTTCCCCGCGGAGCGCAGGTGCAGTCCGGCTTTGCATCCTGCAGCAGGACGCTGGAGAGGACACAGGCAGCCAGCCTGAGCCTTGGTTACTGAATTCAACTGAGGAAGTCACCACAGAGCGCAGAGGGGAGAGCAGCCCGGGGATGTTGGCTTGTGGATTGTTTGGATGCCTGCCTCTCTCTTTGCTTCCTTCCCTAGCAGGATGTGTGGGGGCAAGGGGAGCGAAGCCTTTTTTAAAGCTTTTGAAAATGGCCCGGCCATGGTGGCACACGCCTTTAATCCCAGCATTAGGGAGGCAGAGGCAGGTGGCTCTCTGTGAGTTCAAGGCCACCTGGGCTACAGAGTGAGTCCCGGTTGTGGACTCACTCTGAAACTCTGTCTCATAAAACAAACAAACAAACAAAACAAACAAACAAAAATTTAAAGTGACCTTTAGAGCAATGTCCTACCAAGTGTAGTGCTCACTAGATCGATTTTACAGACCCAGACGCTGAGCGCCGAGAGGACAGATTTTTAGTTATAATGCTGGTTTATTGACAGGCCAGGTAGAGAGGCCTGCTGCTCCTGCTGCTTGGGCATTTGGCTTCCCACATTTTCCACACTTTTTCCCTTTAAACAAAATTTTGTTGATTTTTTTCCCCCAGTGTTAAAAGTTATAGCTGATCCTGGAGGTGCACACGTATAACCGCAGCCCAGTGGAAGGCTGAAGCAGGTAGGTCATGAGTTTGAAGCTACCCTGGATTACACAGAGAAACATTGTCTCAAAAACAAAGCTGCAAACAAAACACACACACACACACACCCCATTATAAACATTTAGGGGGACTGCAAAAGGTCCGCTCAGTATTAAGTGTTACCGCCGATTTCCTGGCTCCCCAGCGGAAGGTAACCCAAACTACTGTTTCCTATGAAGTACAATTTATAACTACAAAACTAGATGACCCCACACAGAAATGAAAGACTAGGAATTAAATCCATTCCCTGGTGTAGACAGGTAAGGAGGGGTCATGGCTAGGTAATGAAGATAAACAGCTTTGGCAGTTCTGGACCAATCAACCAGGAAGACAATCATGTCTTCCAACTGACCAACCCTAAACTGGGGAAGAAAACTCTTTAGAGGCTTTAAAAGCCCAGCCCTCAAGAAGAGCCGGTTTTGTCTTCTGAAGTCTCTCTCTGGCTTGCAGAGGGCCCTTTTCTCTGTGTCTGCTGCTGTGGGTGTGTTTCCTCACCCCCAGTAAACGGCCTTTCTTCAGCTACTTATTCTGTCCGCAGTGTTTGAGATTTTTTTTCTGCTGCTACCTGTTGTACTTCTGATTTCATCTGCTTCTTAATTCTTTAACTGGTGGAGAAAGCAAACCTGATCAAGACCCCTGGACTGTACCATTTCCAGACCCCTAGGTTGCACCAGAAACTTAAAATGTAAGTGAATTCTGTTTAATAAAAATGCAAATCACATTTGTCTTTGTAGAGAAATAAAAATAGCTCCCCAAGTAAATAACCCCAAAGGTTACAGTTTTGGGGCCCCACGGGACTTTAATAATATTTAAAATTTCAACTTTGCACCTTGCTTCAGCCCTTTTTTGTTTGTTTTCTGAGCGGATATTTAACCCCCCCACACCTTACATTTTTGTTCCCTGTTTGTCACCCATAGATTCCCTAATTAATGAATGCTGTAAATCATTGACACACTCACTACCTGTTGTCAAGACCTTTATTCCTCTCATAGACTTCAGCCCTCTAACAGCACGGCGTGCACACCAAATTGTCAGGTATGAAAAATCAGCATTCCTCTCCAAATAATCTTTATCTTTCTCCTGTGTATTTTATTAATGCCATGTCTATGGTCTGAGGCTGGGATTTTGGCCCTTAGAATGCCTGTTATGCCTTCAGCTCCAGTATGAGCCTTTGCCACCCAACCCCCATACACATAACTCCTAGGCTTTAATGAACTGTGGCTGTGCAGCTATTCATTTTTTTTTTTCAAGTATTTAATCTTTTTATTTTTCTGTGAAGCAATTTTCTTTTTTTTTAATTTTATTTCTCTTATTAGTTACATTTTGTTAATTCTGTATCCCAGCTGTATCCCGCTCCCTCATTCCCTCCCCAATCCCACCCTCCCTCCCTCATCTCCTCTCTGCCCCTTTCCAAGTCCACTGATAGGGGAGGACCTCCTCCCCTTTCATATGACTCCGTTTTGTCCGGTATTTTCAGGACTAGCTGCAAAGCTCTCCTCTGTGGCCTAACAGTACTGCTCCTCCCTTGGGAGGTGGGGAGGTCAAAGAACCAGTCATTGAGTTCCTGTTAGAAATAGTCCTTGTTCCCCTTACTATGGGAAACCAATTGATTACTGAGCTATCACGGGTCACTTCCGAGCAGAGGTTCTAGGTTTTATCCACTCATGGTCTTTGGTTGAGTGTCCATCTCAGAAAAGACCCTGTGTGCAGCTATTCATACTCGGATAGCTCACGAGAGAGGGCTCAGCATAGCCAGCTCACTGAGAGCCCTGTCTTGGCAAATTTGACAAGGAGACATACAGTGAGTATTTCACAGTACGAGAGAGAGAGATGGAACACTAAAGGTCAGGGGCCTGCAGGTAGTCAGGAGGTAATCAGACTGGCATAGCCAAGAAACTCCATGATGGAGCATGGGAGAGCAGCCGGGCTGCTAAGATGACAAAGTGGTCGTGTTTATTTATTTAGACAGGATTTTGTTACGTAGCCTGGGCAACTCTCCTTCCTTAGCTTTCTGAGTGCTGGAATTACAGACGAGAGCCAGTGGACTGACTTAGCAATTTAGTTTATGATGCTGAGAACTGAATCCAGGGACTTGTGTACAAATATCAGACAAGCATTCTGCTGCTGTCTGACACACACACACACACACACACACACACACACACACACACACACACTAGCACTTTGCTTTTTCTAATTGGTCTGGGAAGACTCTGGGTTCTGGAGACGTGTTCTGGGCTGTCAGGCAGCAAGCTCTCATTCCTCCCAACTGGCCACCCAGGGTTGCTGTTCCCAAGCTGCTATGGAACTCATCCTCATTGGTATATGCCTCTTCCTTTTTTACCCAAATTTGGCCTCAAAAGAACCCCCGCAATTCCCTAGTTGGCTCTTGAAGGGACCCCACAGTTCCTGAGAGCTCTTTGCATGTGTCTGCTTCTTCCAATCAAAAGCTCTCGACTCATCCTTTCATCCTTTTTAATAACTTAATAGTTAAGTAATAATAGGATAATCTCATTATATGAACAATGAAAACTATATCCCACTGTTGATAGGAATGTAAATTGGCCTAGTCACTGTGGGAAACAATGTGCACGTTCCTCAAAAAGCCATAAGGACCAAAAACTCCACTCACAGATACATAGTCAAAGGAAATGAAATGAATGTGGGGAAAGGCTCACCCTCATTCTCTGTACATTGAAGCACTTGGAACCAACATGGGGAGCCATTACCAGGTGAAAGTGCAAGGAAAACATTCTGGAGCTGGGGGTGTGGCTCAGTGGTAGAAAACATGATTAGCATGTCCGAGGCCCTGAGTTCAACCGCCAGTACCACAGTACAAGAGAAAAAAGAAGAAAATATGGTCTTTATGTCTGTCTATTTACTCTTCAGCCACAAAAGAGAAGTCTTGTCACGTGCTGAAACATGGATGAAATCAGGGGAATGTGATGGTAAGAGAAACAGGGCACAGAAAGACCAATGCATGTTCTCATTGCTGGAGGATGCTCTTTTAAAAAGTTGTCTCAGAAGCAGAGAGTAGACGGGAGTCTGGGAAGGGTGCGAGGAAGGGATGGGGAGACACTTTTAATGGATGCAGGGGAGCTGTTGGAGAACTAGGAAGGAGTAGGGTAGCTGTGGTTAATTGCCATTAGTTATATACTTCAAGACAGATAATTAAGAGGATGCTTATTTTAAGATGGGGTCTCATGTGGTCCAGGGTAGCCTAAAACTCACCGTGTAGCGGAGGCTGGGGGTATGCATCGCTAGGTGGGGATGGGATGCTGGACCGTCTTGGGTGGGGGCTGCCTGGCCTTGGCTGGCAGCTTTTCATCACGGTTTCATTGTTCTGGCTGGGGACCACTCCTGACCAGAGTCTCACGTTCAACTTGGGTTAATTAACTGGCAGCCTCAGCAAGAGCTTGCTGCTCCTTCTGATGTTTTTGGTGTTGTGAAGCCTTTAAATTTTTTTTTTTTTGTCTTTAGTTATTTATTAACCTAAGTTGTTATATTTAACCCTGTGTGTATTCTGTTGGTCTCTAAAATTGAAATATCGAAAGACTTCTGGTCTTAGTTGTTGTTTGTTTGTTTTTTAATGAGAATTATTTTTGGCTTTTTCCATGAGAATACAGCTTAACCCCTGTAGGTTGGGTTCAAAGGGCAGTCAGTTTTAATTTTAATGCCAGATGACTGAAAAATCTGTGGGTTTTTTAAAATAGGTGTTACATAGCGTAGATTGGCCTCAGAGTCAATCAGGACCTTAAACTCCGAGTCCTCCTGTCTCTCAAATACTGTTACAAGTGTTTGCTGTAATCTTAACCGCTTTGATGCCATATGAGGAAAGTATGGCTGGGTATGGTGGCACATGCCTGTAATCCCAGCACTCAGGAGGCAGAGGCAAGTGGATCTCTGTGAATTCGAGGCCAGCCTGGTCTACAAATGGAGTCCAGGACAGCCAAGGCTACACCGAGAAAAAACAAACAAACAAGTGTGTCATTGTAAAGTACCAATCCTTAACCGTCACCCACTAAGCTTCAGCTAACTTGTAGTCCTTGCCTTGTTTCTAGTCCCGAGTGTCTTGGCAGCCAAGGCAGCAAGGATCTGGGGAAGAAAGATCCCTTACCTTAAGATGGATATCCCAGGGGCCGCACCCAAAGCTTCAGTCAGGCTGTATACATGCGAACTCCACTGTGCCCTCCAGGCGGTGTGCTCTGCAGAAGTAATGATACCATAGGCTGCCCCATTTTCCTCTCCTAAGGAATTGCCACTGGTGGTAGGCTGGGTGGTCTGGTCATATTTATTTGGGGCGGGGGCTGAAGATGTTACAGTTACTATAGTGAGGAAGAGTTCCTGGGACTTCCTGGGAGGTCTGTTTTAGCTTCTGCTTTTCTGTTAATTATTTTGGACACAAGGTCTCATCTCATTGTGTGGCCCAGGCAGTCCCTCCTGCCTCAGCCTCCCCAGCGCTGGGATTACCGCTGTGTGCTATCACTCTTGTCCTCTGCTTCTTTTATGATGCACAGAAGGACAACTCCTGCCTCCAGAGGTTGAGTAAGCAAGGGCCAGCTATGTTTTCAGTGGTTGTTTTTAGGGTTGTGATTTCCTACAGAGGGCAGAGATTGTCCTGATCCTCACACTGTTCGCAGAGGCCTGGCATCCTTCAGATACAAGCAGGGCTCTCCTGCCTGTGTAGCTCCAGTGTTTTTCTTGGAGTGGGACATCCAGGCATTTCTCTGAAGCAAGGTGGGGTGGGGTCATGCTGACCCACGAGCTCCTTGACCACTCCGTTTTAGTTACTTTCTTTGTTCCTTTGATAGAATACTGGGCAAAAAAGCTCCTTCGGAAAGAACAGCTTATTTTGGCTCACAGTTTGGAGGTACACTTAGTTCATCAGGAAGCCCCAGCAGCTGGCTCTGTTTACGATCTTCCTTTTAATGCAGGCTGGTATCCCTGCTCGAGAAATCGGTACCACTCACATTAGGGCTGGTGTTCTCACCCCTACCTACCCAAACTTAGAAAATCTCTCACAGACCTACCCTAAAAAAAATGATTCTAGATCCTGTCAAATCCACAGTCACTATTAACCACCACACAACCCCTGAGCAGGCAGAGCAGGTGAGGATCCGCTTCACCTGGTCTGTCGGGGCCAGGCTTCCCTTTGATTGAGCCAGGGTACCAGCTCACATTGCTGGCCTAGCCATTTTTTTATAGCCAACCGTGTGACCTGGGAGCCATTAATTAATTAATTAATTAATTAATTAATTAATTAATTAATTTCTAATTAATGTCCTGGAATAATAATACTATTATAGTATAATACAGCCAACCAAATAAGGTTTTTCTGAGGCTCTGCCCTACCCCCTCTAGCAAGGAGCTACACCCTTTCCATTTCCCTTGCCCATCCCAGATCCTATTAGCACTCAGCTGGGGACAAAATGAGCCCTTCCCCTTAAAGACTCCCTTTCTGGTTCCCCTTCCTTCTGTCTTATTTATGTATCCTATAAAGATACTGAAGTTAGTGAGCCAGGTGTGCCTGGCCCAGGTGTCAGGCTCAGAGAGGCCTATGGAGTCTGAAGCACCAACCAAGGACAATGCATGGTCTGGATCCAGGTCCTCTACATATAAATACCCATCGATCATCTTAGGCTTCATACGAGCCCAATAGTCACGGGAGTGGGGGTATCTCTGACATGGGTTATGTTACCCGCTTTTTGATCACTTCCCCCTGATGGGACTTTCCTACCAGGCCACACGGAAGGAAGATGAACTCAGTCCTCATGTGAATAGATGAGCTGGGGTGTCTGGGTAGAGGGGATCCCCTATTCTGAAGAAGTAGTTGGAGGGAGGATGTGGGAAGAAGGTTGGAGGGATCTACGGTCGAGATGTAAATAAATTGAATTAATTAATAAGAAGAAGAAACCCAGGCGTCTCTGGTTGCAGTGGGGATGAGGAGGGGTGGGCGTGCTACTGCTGAGATGGCTCGCTGTTAGCCTGTCCTTTCCGAGGAGGACCCAGATTCCATTCCCAGTACCCATGTTCAGTGTCTCCCAGCCGCCCAGAGCTCCAGTTCCAGACTAGATGTTCTAGTCTCCGTGAGCACCTGCGCTCCTGTGGTGCACACACACACACACACACACATACACATGTACACACACACATAAATAAAAATAATTTAAAGGCATTTAAAAAAAAAAACACCTTTTGTTTTGACTGCTCAGCACTTTCTTCTTTTCACATCATCATCCTTTTTCTACTTGGACCGCACTGGTTTGTGCTTCTGGTTCTGATGAAGCCGACTGACCCAGGAGCCTTAGGACTGACATTGGCTCAGGCCACGTCATCAACAGTGCATTCAAGGCTGGATATGGGTCCAGATCAGACAAACAAAGGCCGGTCCCTGGGAGTCTTCTGTGACTGATAGAAAAGAGGGACTAACCTGTTCCAAAGTGATCCTAAGGCTGCCAGTGGCCGTGTGCCTACCACGTGGGGTTAGAGGAAAGCAGCTTTGAGAGAGGGACTGCCGAAGCTGCTGAGGTTAGAGGTGCCTGGGACCCCCGGCACAGGTGTCTGTGAATAGATGTTTTCACTAACCTGGAGGCAGGAGCCGACGCAGAGACCATGGCTTGCTCAGTCTGCTTTCTTATAGAACCCAGGGTCAGCAGCCCAGGGGATGGTACCACCCACAGCGGGCTGGGCCCTCTCCCATCAACCATCAATTTAGGAAATGCTCTATCGGGGCCTCATTTTCTTAACTGAGGTTACCTCCTCTCAGATGACTTTAGCTTGTGTTGAGTTGACTAAAACTAGCCAGAGCAGCGGGCTTGCAGGCCGTAGTGGAGTATTAGCCTAAGAATTCTTTCCTTGTTCGAATTCTTCCCTCCTTAAACCTGCTCCTGCATCGGGGCTGGCCATTCAGGTTCCAGGCCACAACTTAGACAACAATTCATGGAGTCGGTGTTCTTTTTTCACAGTTCTTCACATCGGCAGGTCACAGTGGACTTCTGTGGGACAGGCAACTTCATGCCCTACCCGGGTGCCAGCGGGAATTAGATTCAGTTCTTAATGACTCCACTCCCCCAGCTGCGTATGATTTCAGCAAGATAGAATCTGTTTTCTACTCACGTAAATAAAACCTGGATGGAGGCTTTCTGAAGCTGTCAACAATGCAGTATCTTTCTATCTTACTTTCTCACCCTCCTATGCACTGGGCACGTACACCCCTCTCCCCCCCTGGGCGAGAGTGCCCTTCTCCACCCACACATTGCTTTCCCTGATGTGACTATGCAGGGAACCAGGAGCAAGGGAGGCTGGAAAAGGTGTCTCATTTCTGTGTGTGCCAGGTAGGTGTCAGGACCTTCTTTCTAAAGCAGGGTAAAGAGATATCAAAGGTTCTGTAACAAGATCCTTACGGGGTAAACTCCACAACTGGTGGGACCAATGAAGCCCCTGGGCAAAGGGGTGATTGATTGGACAACTCAGTAGGCACTCCCTTCCCTGCTGTGAATGCTGAGAAACGGCTTGGGACCTCAGGGGAAACCTTCACAGTTATTATCTGTCCTGACCATTCTCAGGTCACCACCCAGGTCAATCCCACAAGAACAGCTGGGCTGACAATAGTGTGAGGCCTCAGAACCAGTTCAGGAAGCTTCCAGGGAGCCTTGTCCTGACTTGACCCCATCTGGCTGGGAACAGACAATAGCAGCTTTCTTCGTGCCAAAGTGGGGAGGGGTTTCTTGGTGTGTGTCACTACCATTCACATGTATGTGTTGGGGGCGGGTGGGCATAAATAATGGACCGGTGGCGTTCCATACAGGGTTGTTTGGGCTCTTTCTATAGCTCAGGAGAAGTGTAACTGGGTTTTAAATACCACCCTAGCGGGTCATTAGCAACCATGCCACAAACTCATGCCCTTCCCCTTTCACTGGTTGACATCAGAGAGTGCTCAACTGATAGGCGGTTCAGGTCCTCAGCCCTTCATGAACCAAGAGTTGGCATCATCATCTGTGTTACTAAATATTCACATCCATCTCTGTGGTGCATACAGGACGGCTGTAAGCACTGTGGAGAGCCCTGGAGATGAGAAAATACACTCTTCCTCCTCTCATGAAGTTTAAATCTACCAGGGAAAATAAGAGTCATTTCAAAGGTCTCCTAGCATCATGTGAGTTTCCAAAAACAAAGGAAAAGCTGGGGAGAGGGGGAGAAGGGGGTGTTCCACTTCCTGTACTGACAGCTGAAGTGCCTTGAACCAGCTGATTTTGCAATCCCCGGATGTTTTTCAGAAGAGATGACGAGCGTGCATCCTAACTCACACGGGATTAGGCGTGGAACTCACAGGTGAAAGCTGTCCTCAACGACAGCAGCTCTGGCACCTCCTGCCAATCCCTGTCCCCTCCTGCTTTCTAGCTGAGCCCTACCTCAGTTTACCCTCTCCCAAGTGGAGCCACTGTGCTCCTGTCTTCGTCGCCCCCCCCCCCCCCCACACTCTGCACTGGAGTAGCTTCCTGAGAACTGGGTTTTAGTCAAATCTTTCTTGGAGATGTCAGTGTGACATGACTGGATTTTCAAAAACAACTGATTTCATTTTGAATTTATCTTTCCTGAATTTCTTTTTTCCAGGAGTGATGAATGAAGGACAGACAGCCAGAAAAAAACTTCCAGGGAAATAATCAAGACAGCAGAAGCAGAGGAAGCCCCAGACCTCCTGTGCCTGGTACTCTGTAGCGCTAAAGCAGCTCCCTTATGGAAGGGAAGAAGGACCATCACCCCTTCTTCAGGAATGGGGTCCTTGATCTGTCCACATGTAGTTTTCATTTGTTTGCTTGGTTTTCCTTGCTGTGTTCACTCAGTGTTTACTGAGCATCAGTCCCTGGCTTGTGAAATCCTTGTCTCTATTTGCTATCTGAAGGGTTTGCACTTATCTTTCTTTCCTATATAATTAGCTGCATTTCCCAAGAGTGATTGGCACTTGCAAATAGATGTTACTCAGTTTGCAAAAAGCTGTTTTCTGATAGCAGTGTCTCAGTTGCTCAGGGAGGCACCTCCTTCTCCATCAAAGCTTCACATATCATTGGCCCAGACTAGTGGCCCTCTTCCTGGGCATCCTACAGGCATATAGTCACCAGAGAAATCCGAGCCACCTGGATCTAGCTAACAAAGACTCCTGTCAGTGGGGCTTTAGTCACCTGCCAGGTCTAAATGTAGTTTCCGCCTCTGGGATCAAGGGAAAGGAAGCTAGAAGAGCAGCATTATGGATGAGAATGACGATAAGGCTTAGAAGCAGAGTTTTATACTTAAGGGTTAAAAGAAGAAAACAGTCATGGGAACAGAATCGCGCTTGGTGTGCATGAAACTGACTTTGAGATTTTGATTGGCTTCCAGCTCAGAGTGAAATCTCATGCTGTCTTAACAGTCACGTGTCTAGGGAGGGAAGTGGTAGCCCATCTGGCTTGTTACCCATCAGGTAAAGCCTGAAATGTTAGGTTTAGTTCTGGATTCATGTCTTAAGAGACACCTTAGCACAGAGAAGGGTTTCTGAAGGATGGTGATGTTAAAACATGTGAGGACCATAGCATATAACCTCAGTCTTTAAACATGGTTTAGGGATGCGACAATTTCCTTTCTCTCTCTCTCTCTCTTTCTTCCTTTCTTTCTTTTTCCTTCCTTCCTTCCTTCCTTCCTTTTCTTTCTCTCTCTTTCTTTCTTTTCCTTTCTTTCTCTTTCCCTTCCTTCCTTCCTTCCTTCCTTCCTTTTCTTTCTTTCTTTCTTTCTTTCTCTCTCTCTCTCTTTCTTTTCCTTTCTTTCTCTTTCTCTTTCCCTTCCTTCCTTCCTTCTTTTTTGAGACAGCCTTGGCTGTCCTGGACTTGTTTTGTAGACCAGGCTGGCCTTGAACTCACAGAAAAACTCTTCCCTGAGTGCTGGGACCACAGATGTGCACCACCACGCCTGGCTGTGACTATCTTCTTTAAATATGTGATTGGTTGGGTGGGAAAATGCCTGGAGAGCTGAAGGTAGAGATGAGCCTTGTCATTCTCAGATCATGGTCCTGCCACCTTAAACATTCACTTGTACCTTCCTTTATCTCTTCTCATCCTCCTTCCTCAGAGGTAAAATCATTCCTTCTTCCAGGCTGATCTCCTATTGGATATACCCTGATGATAGCCACCCCCAGAAATTATCGGTTTTCTTCTTTTCAGAAGTGATTAATATGACTTACCTCAACCTGTGCTCGGTGACCCAGTGAAGCAGGTGATGCCCCTCTGTTCATAGGTCAGGGGACGGTGGGCACCACTTCTCTCGAAGCTGTGATCAAAGTACAGGTTAAAGCAGTGAGGATTTATTTTGCTGGTGGCTTCTGAGTTTTCAGTTGATCTTAGTGGGAAAGTGTGATGAGACAGAGCATCGTGGCAGGCCAGGAAGCAGACAGAGGGGAAGCTTGCCCTTGGCTGGCTTGGTTTTTCTCCTATTTCTTTGGGGCCTCTAGTCCATTAGATGGTAACCCCCCCCCCCCCATCAGATGAGATGACATGAGAGCCATACCCAAGCTTTATGAATTCATGGCTTGGGCTGAGCCCAGAGCATTTCTAACTATCCCAGGACTGGAAGCTTCTAGCCTCTGTACAATCTAATCTTCTGCAAGCTTGAGCCTTGAAGGCATTAGCTTCTGCCTGCTAACCTAGGTCTAGGATGTTTTCAACTTCTGAGACTTACTGCTGAATAAGGTCATCTTTTCTAGTTCTGAACTCTGCCTGTCTGTTTCAACTCAGCTCTTCTGGCTCAAGACTCCTCTCCAGGCTGACTGATTCAAACTGGCTTCTCTCCACTTCTCAATGAATTTCTCTGCTTGGAAAAGCTGCCTCTGAACTCCATGAACTCAAATGCAATTGAACTGCACTGAACTATATTGTACCCCTGAATTCTACTGTACTGTGTCCACAAACTCTTCTCTCTCTCTCTCTGCACTGCTCTTAAGTAGCTTCTATTTCCTGTTTGTCCTTGTGAAAGTTGGGAACACCCTATCTCTTGCTGTCAAGTCTTTCTCTGATTCATCACTTTGTCTGCCCCTCAATTAGATACTATTATTTGGGATTAAAGGTGTGTATGCCAGCCAGAGGAATTTAACTTGTAAACTAAGAGTGTGTCTGTATTCCAGATCTTCTACACCTCTCAGAGTCTCTCCTAAATTAATCTTCTCTGTAAATGCACGCACAGACACACCCACAGGACTGCCCTACCAGTCTCCTAGGTTTTTCTACATTCAGTCAAATTGGCAGTGAAGAGGACTCTCAGGTATGGAGGATTAGATATTTAATGGCATTCCCAAGCTCACACAGTTACCACAAAGCAGAACTGGGATTCACTTCAAAGTCCATTACCTAGAGAACCTTCAGACTCACTTTCACAATGTCAGATACTCATTTTTCATTCTCATCTGATACCTTAAAAGACATCTTTCTTCAAGTATCATTGGCCATTTTAAAGGATCAGAGGACTCAGTTTATGTTGGGATCCAGGACTCTGTAGACCTTCCCTCATAGGCATAGGAATGATGTGGTCTGAATATGTCTCTCCTAATTCATAGGCTAAAACTTAACCCTTGATGTAATAGATTAAGAAGCGTGGCCTGAAGCTGGGTGTGGTGGTGTACACCTTTAATCCTAGCCCTTGAGAGGCAGAGGCAGGTGACTCTTGAGTTCGAGGCTAGCCTGGTCTACAAAGTGAGTTCCAGAACAGCCAAAGCTACACAGAGAAACCCTGTCTCAAGAAACAAAAACAAATTTAAAAATTAAAAAAAATAAAAATAAAAAACAAAAAGAAGTGTAGCCTTTGCAGGATGATAATGCTTCCCCCAAGATCACTAATGGAAACTCAAGTCCAGGCATGGAAAACCTTCCTTCCCCCCTTGTTGATCGGGGGTGGGCCCTTAGAGACTCCCCAAACAATACTGGCTATTGTCATTGCCCTTTGGTTGCCTCCCAGATCCCGAAGTTAAGAAGCTCCTAATGAAGACACCGCACACTTGACACACGGGATGTGGAGGAAGTGAGCTGGAACTGACCTGGAAACCTCCTCCCTGAGGGCTAGCTCTCTTTGGATTAAAAAGTGCCGTGAAAGCTGCCAAGGGATCGAAGCCATCAGCAGTCCTGTAAAGCCTGTGTGTGGACACACCTTTTAAAAACTATTTAATTTGGGTTTCTTATGCCTCTTTCTCTCTTCTCCATCCCAATTCCTTCCAACACCCCAACACTAGTAGGAGAGAAAGAAGGTTAGTGGGGAGAGAGGGCTTAGGTCTCTTAGCTACCTTCTGCTGTTTAGGGATGTAGTTCACTGGGGCAAGTCCAATCTTCACAGCCAGGATACCTCCAACTTCTCATCAAACTGCATCAACAGCAACCAGGAGCAGCAGGGGGAAGCAGCGCTGCCTTCTTCTTTCCCAGAATCCCCTCAACAATCTCTGGGATCTGGCATTCATTCTCTTTTCAGAGTCCTGAGATTTAAACTATCTGCAGCTGGCAAAAAGCCCCTCTCAGAGCCCACATGAGGCAAAGAGTTCGATGCTGTGGACGGGCTGGATCAGTTCCATATCCCACACGTGGGATTAAAACAAAACCATGTTTACAGTCCAAAACTTTCACATCACCTACGAGCAATGTCTAGCGTGGCAAGATGCCCTCAGTGTTTCCATAGTGGCTACATTTGGGTAATCAGCAGCTGCCTAGTTGGAATTAAGGTCCGCTCAATAGGGAAATCATGCCTGCTGCTGCAAACCTAGCTCACTACCTATGGCTGGAGAGGTTACAGACCATGGAGGAGAAACCAACGCCATTACCTACACCATTATAATTCCTAACCGCACATTAAATATTACCCTTAACCCACAAATTAGTGTAGCTCTCACCACACACACACACACAAAAAAAAGCACCTGACAGAGGCTACCACTGAGATCCACAGCTGGTCAAAAGGCAGAGAACAAGTGATCGTGAGCTTCCTAGCCCCAAGGGCTCCATCTACAACCCAGCCTCTAAACCTAAGGCTTAGAGAACACCATGGAAAAGGAGACAGAAATGTTTAAAGACCCAGAGGGCCAGGACACCTACTGTAATACAGTGTCTTCTAGACATGACAGAGCAATTGAACCTCTGAAATCTCGACAATACGGTTGCTCAAACAAGACCTGCATAACAACACCACCAGCCAACATGACAATGTGGACGAGGAAAATTTTACGAGGCTCCATCCCTAGATGAAGCCACACAGGCAATGTGTGGCTGCTGAGACGGGAGAGAATCAGTTCTCTCCAGGGATGTGCCCCCTAACAGGCTATCCAACTCCAAGTGGTTAGCCCTAAACACATGTACATACAAGCAACTAGTATGTATGGAGTTGGCAGGATATATGTATGGGTGCGCATGCATGTCACATTAATATTTGAGGAAGAGGTCAGGAATTTGAAGGGGGCACAATGGGAGAGGGAAAGGAGGGTTGGAAATGACATAAAGAAATTAAATATATGAAATTTATATATTATACATTAAATATATGAATATATCAAATAGAACATATATTAAATATATTCATATGTTAATATTTCATACTTAAGGAATATATTTCATATATTCGTATTTAAGATTCATATATTAAATGTTTATTTAATATATTATAAATACATTTATTGATATATATTAAATATTTCATATATTATATTTTAAATATGTGAAATTTTAAGTTAAGAAAGAAGCCAGGTGTGGTGGCGCACACTTTTAGTTCCAGCACTTGGAAGGCAGAGGTAGGTGAATCTCTGTGAGTTTGACGCTAGCCTGGTCTACATAGTGAGTTTCAGGACATCCAGGGCTGCACAGTGAGACCCTGTCTCAGAAAAATAGAAGAAAAAGAAGAAAAGGAGAATCAGGAGGAGGAGGAGGAAGAAGAAGGAGGAGGAGAGATTTCATAGTGATCGAGTCTGTGTGAGGGCAGCGCCCTCATGGATGAGACTGGTGACTTCTAAGTAAGGTAGGAAAGAACAGTTTTTCCCTTTTGCTCTTTAATCCCTCTCACCAAACCAGCTGGTGCCCTCCTGCCCTCCAGACAATAAGATGACAAACTGCCATCATTTATAAATTACCCAGGGTGCGATGTCTTATAGCAGCCCAAACAGATTAAGAAGGTAAGTTAAGGTATAGGGTACAAGTCCAACAATCTATCTGTTCTCCTACCTATAGAACAGATCAATGATGTGGAAAACTGTAGGGCAGAGATAGAGGCCAAGGGTAGGGACTGGAAGGAGCAGAGGCGCTGGCCGGGTAGAAGGCAGTGGGTAGAGGCGTGGCGAAGTTCAAGGAGAAAGACTGGGAGGGCCGCAGCATCCGGGTGGGGCCCTGGGAGAGAGTGACCGTGTATCAAGCGTCTCAGTCAGGCTTCTACTCTGTGATAAAACACCATGAGCAAAAGCAACCTGGGGAAAAGGGTTGATTGGGCTCATACTTCCACATCGCGGTCCAGCGCTGGAACTCAAGGCAGCAACCTGGAGACGGAAACTGAAGCAGAGACCATGGAGGAGTGCTGCTTACTGGCTTGCTCCCCTGGCTTGCCCAGTTTGCTTTCTTATACACCCTGGGACCGTCTCCCCAGGGGCAGCATCTCCCGCATCAATTATTAATCAAGACACACTCACCAGCCAATGTTACAGAAGCATTTTCTCAGTTAAGACTCCCTCTTCCCAGATAGGGCTGGGTTTGTGTCCGGTCAGCAAAAACCAACCAGCTCGCTGAGCCAGTGAATATTGCTGGATCCATGGGTCTTAAGGAATGAGGATTCTATGGATGGTTGTCTGGATCATTCACATAGACTTTTAAGTCCTTTTAAAATCATGACAGGTGGTGAGTTTCACTTCTCTGACTTGTGCCTGTGTCTCGTGAATCACAATGGCTGTTGTCCTCATCGTCGTCATCATCCTCATCATTATCAGTAGCAGCAGCAGGGAGGCTTTGCATCCCTTGGGCCTACCTTCTTTTTCCTGGCTTTTGCAGAGCTTAGCATGCCTACTCCAGGTAACCCAGGCCATTCATCCAGTGCACCAGGTGGTCCTCCCCACAGATGCCCAGTATGAGCCCAAGCCACCCAGATTAGCACTGACGCACGAACAGGTGGGCTCATTCCCTGTGCACCTTATTCCAGTTTAGTTCACAGCCCTTGGTAAGCACCCGCTGAGGCCGGCTCTGAGGGATGGTGGGGTTAAGTCAGGCCAATCTGAGGACAGGACGCTTGAGGTACTTGTGGATTGGGAAGACATACATAGCCTTAGCATTCTGGATAGGACCTAGGGGTGCCCCCTCTCCTTCCCCCGCCCAGGTCTGGCTCAGCGTTGGGCAGTCCCCTTTGCAATCCCAGAAACACTTTAGCTTCATAAACAAGAGGATGATGGTCTTGGTGGTCCCTCAGGAGTACCTAGCCTCTCTCAGGTACTGATTCCTCCCATCCCAAGTCACCAAGTGAATGAAACGGGGACACATGAACTTTGGCAGAGCTGCTGCTGGGTCCTCCAGGGCCATCTTCTCTCTCTCCATGTTCCCACTGACGGAGAGAGCGCCTACTGCTTCCCCCTTCACCACGCCTTCCACCTCATCTTCTCCTGACTCGAGTCTAAAATTCTCCATTTATACATAAAATGACCCTTGCCTCCTAAACTCTAGGAGTGTCTCTGGAAATGACCTCTTGGTCTTACCTCTGTGTCAACAAACCCGGAGTAGCACAGGGGGCCAGGGCTTTGGTGAGGAGGGGCTGGTCCACCCTTTATGCAGAGGCTGGCTTCAGGAGGGAGGTTATACAGCAGGGAAATCTGGAAACACTCCGTCAGAGGCTGAATGTAAGACATGGAGCCCAGAGGTCAGTGACACTGCTGAAGCTCTGCTGCATCTTGGATCACGAGTGTCCCCCAATGCCCATGTCCCGGGTGGTGAACATTTACAAGTCACAGCTGGGGCAATGGCTCAGTTGGTAAAGATGTTGCCACAGAAGTATAAGGACCTGAGTTTGGACTCCCAGCATCCACGTAAGAAAGCTAGAGGCAGAGATAGGAGAATCTGTGGGACTTGTTGGCCAGTCATGCTAGACAAATTAGTGACCTTCAGGTTCAGTGAGAAACCTTGTCTCCAAGATAGATAGATAGATAGATAGATAGATAGATAGATAGATAGATAGATAGATAGATAGAGGAGAGAGCAATATATGACCAACAACAGCTTCTGGCTTCCACACATACATGCAAATACATGCATTAGTGAATGCACACACAATCTATAGGCATACACACTAAGTTCTGAGGTTTAGTGTAAACAGTTTAGGTCCGCAGAGGAGATATTGGGACTCCAGACCCTTCCTCTCTTTCTGTTTGCTTTCTTCCCCATGGACTCCCAGGTACAAGCCCAAAACGACAGGCCAAGAGACTGTGGAATGATCCCTCTGAAACTGTGAGCCTGAGAAACCTTTCCCCCTGAGAAGCTGTTTATCTATCTCAAATACTTGTCACGCCCATGGAAAGTTGACTAACAGACTCCAAGCTTAGTTCCTGCCACAAGCCATGCCACAGCCGCCGCTGGCAACTCTGGGGCTGCATTTGGTCTGCAGAAGTATTGTACAACGTTATAGAAAAAAAAAAAAAATCATACTCCAACCAAGTACCAGGCATGGAGATAACCTAGAAGCCCTGCACAGATGTAGCCCATGGCAGTTCAGTGTCCAAGTGGGTTCCATAGTAATGGAAAGAGGGACTGCCTCTGACATGAACTGATTGGCCTGCTCTTTGATCACCTCCACCTGAGGGGGGAGCAGCCTTACCCAGAAGATGACAATGCAGCCACTCCTGATGTGATCTGATAGACTAAGATCAGAAGGAAGGAGAGGAGGACCTCCCCTATCAGTGGACTTGGGGAGGGGCATGCGTGAAGAAGGGGGAGGAAGGGTGGGACCGGGAGGGGAGGAGGGAGGGGCTTATGGGGGGATACAAAGTAAATAAAGTGTAATTAATAAAAAAAATAAAATAAAATAAATTGATCCAATATTTATGTTGAGAGAATCATATTTGTGGCTTTGGGGGGCGGTGGGACAAAATCAGGAGAGCTCATAAAACTGGCATCTCTTGACCGGATGGACAGTGTTGTTCAGATAGAATGTGTCTGGGGACCCCAGAAGGTCCCCACACTCTCTGCCGCTCCCTCATGTGGAGACCAGGCACCACCCTTGCACCGGTGTTGCCGACCTTAAAAAGAAGGACTTTTCTACAAGCTGATTGCTATCCGGAATGATGCAGAGTTTCTACCTTTGTACCTCCTGACCCTCAGCACCCCACGGGAAGGCTTCTAGGCTAGCCAGGGCTTAGCCAGTCACAGGGACAGGAGGTGAGTAAAGTGCCCGCTTTAAACAATTACACGTGGCTGACAGCCAGGCCTCTGACGCTGGGAAGGACACCGGGGAGACTGAAGGAGGGACTGCAGGAAGTAGAGAAGGGCCGCTCAGCCCTGCCAGGACTCCCCAGCTCTCCTTTCGGCTCATCCTGTCCCATTTCTGCACAGTGGCTCCATTCGAGGAGAGGAATCTGCCTTTAAGTGGGTCATCACTTAGGCTGCTTTCTTTCTAAATCACTAGGGTGGTCACCAATTAAGCAGGTGACGTTACTTAATCTCTTAAAACAAAAGAATGAGTAGAGGCCACTTCTATTACAAGGGAAGACAGACAGAGAGAAGTTAAGGGGCTCTCCAAAAGCCACACGGCTACTAACTGATGGAGTCTGAACCCAGACAGTCTGACTCCAGAGCCCGTGTTTCTACCCTTGTTATCTGGGTGTCCAGGTTCAGACTGCACAGCTCCAGGGAAGCGGCAGAGCGTGGTACACACAGGCAGAAAGGGCCTGCACGTATCCACTCCTTGGTCAAGCACTGAGATCCCAATGATGGCTTGTTCAGGGAGAGATAGACCTGTAACTGGCAATCCCTTCCTCACCACATCTATCAACAGAGGCCTGGCTTCCCAGAGAAAGAAACCAGGCAGACAGCTGCCATGTCTGACCATATCAGGAGCTTCTAGCATCCGTCATGGGCTAGAGCGGCTGCCAGGCTTGCCGTACGCTCGGAGACATCTGAGTCTGGAAGGGCATAGAGGAATAACATTTCTTTTCTACTCTCACCATCTTCTTCTATTAAGTGACAGAAAGGCCGAGGCAGGAGGATGCCATGAGTTGGAGGCCAGCAAAGACTGTATAGAAGAGGTGAAAGATGGAGAGGGGAAGAATGGGGGTTGGGGGAGCAATAAGAGGGAGTAAGGGCAGGTTTTTATGTTTGTTAGGATTTGATGAGCTTGAGAGACCAAAAAGATTAAAAATTAGCAGCTATTAGTTAAGGCCTGAACTATGTGGGTGAAGTCTAGTAATGTGCCCTGAGGGAAAGGACAGCTTTACTGCATTCTTTCCCCACCCACTAGAGATAACAGTTGCTAGGAAGCTGGCCCATCCCCCTAGGGAGGGACACCAGGTCATTATGGTCTGGGGACCTTCCTATAGCCAATCGATTCTAATTGTAGCATCTTGACCAATAGATGCTTGCCAGGCAGGAATCGCCTCTGCCTTGGGCATGCTGGGATGGACCAGAATCTATAAATCACCCAACTAACCTGGGGACTCGCGCTCAGCTCCCACCGATTCAGCAGTGGGTGTTGTGGGCCCAAGCTGCAGCTTGGAATTTACAATAAAAAGACCCTCATGTGTTTTGCAACGGAGTCGATTCCTGTAGATCTTTTGGGGGCTCGAGAACTGGGTATAACAAGCTCAGTAACCAGCTGTCCATGCAACATGACCCGTGGAAAGCTCTAGATGTCAGCTACGTAAGACTGAACACTCAGCCTGGCTGTGAGTGAGCCATGCAGGGTCCTCAGCCCTCACTTGTGAGAGCATCAAGTCTGTTCCCAAGACAGTTACTCAGACCCCGGCTCTCCCTTGGTTTTGCTCCCCACCCCCCACCTCTGGAGCGGGGAGAGGGAAAGGGAAGGGGATGGGAGGGTGTGCTGAGCAAGTGAGTGGCTGGTGGGGCTAAAGGGTTGCGGGGATGCCAAGGGCTTCCGACAAACAGTGATGACAGTGAGTGAGGTGCAATGCAAAGGGAAAAACAAAACAAAACAAAACAGAAAGAGACCCAAACTGGTGGTTGAAACTTAAAGATGATCCAGTTGACAGTTGTTCAACCCCCACCCCCTTAGACGTCATTGTGTAGACCAGGCTGACTTCCAACCCATTGCAACCTCCTGTGTCTGTTCCCTGAGTGCTAGGGTTACAGGAGAATGCCACTGTCTTGGTTCAGGTTTTACTGCTGTGAAGAGACACCATGACCACCGCAACTCTTACAAAGGAAGACGTTATATTGGGGCTGGCTCTCAGTTTCAGAGGTTTAGTTCATTACCATCATGGCTGGAAACATGGCAGCAGGCAGGCAGACAGGGTGCTGGACAAGGAACTGAGAGTTCTGCATCTTGATCCACAGGAAGCAGAAGGAGACTGTGTGCCACACTGGCCTACCTTCATCTTGTAAGTCCTCAAAGCTCCGCCTCCACAGTGACACACTTCTTCTCCACCCTCCCTCCCTCATCTCCTCCCATGCCCCTCCTCAAGTCCACTGAGAGGGGAGGTCCTCCTCCCCTTCCCTCTAACCCTAGTCTATCAGGTCTCATCAGGAGTGGCTGCATTGTCTTCCTCTGTGGCCTGGCAAGGCTGCTCCCAACTCATGGGAAGATGATAAAAGAGCCAGCCACTGAGTTCATGTCAGAGACAGGAAACCCATTACTAGGGAACCCACTTGGACACTGAGCTGCCATGGGCTACATCTGAGCAGGGGTTCTAGGTTATCTCCATGCATGGTCCTTGGTTGGAGTGTCAGAAAAGAAAACACCCCTGAAGCCAGATTTTTTTTGCTTCTGTTGCTCTCTTGAAAACTAAAATCTCAGCTGGATGTGGCCCCTCCACATCCAGCATCCTCGAGGATGAGTTTAAGGCTGGACCAGGCTCACCTGAACTGAAAAGTGAGCCTCTATCTGAAAAACCAAGAGCAAGACAAACAATCAAAGAACAACCTCCACAAACAGGTCCCATAAGATGGGTCTGTGGGTAAAGACACATGCAGACAAGGCCTGATGTTCACTCCCCGGGACCCTCATGGAGAAAGGAGAGAACCAACTCATGGAAGTTGTCCTCTTCCCCACACAAGCGTGTCTTTGCACGCATGTACACATGCACACATACGCAAGCATGTGCGCACACACAAATGTACACAAATGAATGTAATTAAAACAAAACAAACACAAACAGCAAAGGAAACATTTAATAAAACCGGAGTGGGCACACTTGGAATTCCCTCCCTTGGGAGCCTGAGGTAGGAGGATTAAAAGTTTGAGCCCCCTCTCAAAATCTACAATAAACTCCGAGGCTGATGAAGGTTGCTCAGAGGGTAAGAGCCTCCTTAAAAAGCTTGCTGTCCAACTAACCACCTGACTTCTATCCCCAAGAGCCACATAAAGGTGGAAGGAGAGAACGCCTCATCAAAGTTTATCTCCACACACATGGCATGGCATGAGCACACGGGGCTCTCATCACACAGTGCATTTATTAGTAATAATTATAACAAAGAAAGTAAAACAGAATCAGAATCGATAAGGCAAAGTGCGTGATTGGAGCACGGTGGTTTGTTTGACCGCCCTGCAGGGTTGCTGGGAACAAGGTTTGCAAACCAGATCCAAACCCTTGCTCATTCTGCTGGCACTACTATGAACTCCTTGTCCACCCATCCGCCACAAACCCAAGCTCTGAGAGCAACAGCCTTTCCATCTGCTCCAGGCCGTGTGTATCATCCTGGGAGCTTACCGAGCTACCAACAGGGGCTGGGATGACACCGGACTACCAAACTTTGCCTCCCTTTGCGAAAATCTGCTGCTTTGGTGCGGATTGTTGGCTGGCCTTCTCATCTTCAAGAAGGCTAACCAGGGGCCTACGAGATGGGTCAGCGAGTAAAGGCACTTGCTGCCAAGGCTGACGACCTGAGCTCCCTACCCGGCACCTACATGGCAGAACGAGAGAACCGACTCCCAAAAGTTATCCTCTGACCTCCACATGAGTGCACTCGCGCGCGCACACACACACACACACACACACACACACACACACACACACACAATAACACATACACATGAAATAGATGTGTAAAAAGAAAAAAAAACTTGGAATAACTTAAGCACCAATTGGGGGCGAGGGGGTGGGAGGAGAATCCAGGATTCTTGCACATAGCACTAAATGCTGAGGGGGAAGGGTAGACACTAAAGAGCCTCTTACGGTGTGAGTTAGATGTAAGCATCAGCTGCTACATTCTACTGGCCAAAACAAATCACTGCTCTGGCGAGGGAGAGCCAAGAGGGACAGAAACAGATTCTTGATAGAATATCATTCACACAGAAGAGGGTTTTTCTATAGCAGCGAGAGGAACATGTGGCTGTATTATTTTTTTCCTTCACTCCATCGCATCTCATTCTAACGCTTCCAATTAACGTGGCATGTGTTTGGGAGTACAGAGATAACAAAGCGTAGTACGTGTGGGAGAATGTGGCAAGCGCTGCTAGCTCCACTCATTATTCAGCTCCCATTTCTTTCTGATGAACAGAACTCCAGTTATTATTTCTTCTTTGTTTGTTTCAAGGTGGCAGTGTGCCCAGTGACAAATATTCCTTTTCCCCCAGATCCAACTAACAGCTGTTGTCTCCGTGTGACCTATTTCTGGCCAATAAATGTAATCAGAGGTCTCCCGAGGAGGGCCTTAAGAAAGCTGTCGTTTTTCCATCTGGGAGGAGACAGTCAGGAGGACATACCAGGTTTGGTTTCCGTTCCCTCTGCTCCCTCTCTGTATGGGTCATGGATTTATCACCTGGCGGCGGAGCCACCCCTGAAAGCCATGCAGCTGATGTAGAGGGCAGCGGAATGGAAGGACAGAAGCCACATGCCCTCACGGCATGCCTCTGGGCTTCCAGAGGCCAGACAATGAGGCGGGCTGGAGAGCCAGTGTAGATTATGGGGGTAGAGTAAGGAAAGAGGATCCCTCACACCAGAGTCTGACTGAAGCCTCTCACCAGCTAAGAATCCAAGCACAATTAACAACACCCGAGGTTCACGAAGAGGCACTATTCCCTTTGCGCAGAGATATCTGAAACAAAAATAAACAAATAGCAACAAGTTACATCTAAGGCCTGAATAAATATACATGACCCTCCCCTTTCCCAGCTGCTCCCTTGGAAGTTTCTAGGAATCTCTTCAGAAACTCCTTTTATGGTAAAGGACATGTTAGCACCTCACCACACTCCATCCCCTTGGGCAACACTGGCTGCTCCGAATTTATCTTATCAGATTGTAATACCATCCAAGTTACCTCTGGAGCCATCCTGGAATACTGCTTATTAAAGGGAGACGGATTCTTAGCAACTCTCTGAGATTCGAGGATCACTGAAATGGCATACATGGCTGCTTCCAAGACACTTAAGTGTCATGGTCCTTTGAGAAGTCCATGTTCTCCGTCACACCTTATTTTTCTTCAGAATGCCTTTCATTTTTTAAAAATAAATCCTACCTCTGCTTCATACTACCTTATCCTGAAGTTCTTTTCTACAGTAAAGTCAAGGACCTATCTTCATCTGAGTGCAGGTCCCTTAAAGATGAAGGGAAATCCTCAAGCTGCTGGCCGCAGTGTTGGGCTGTGTCTGACAAGAGTAACTCCTGCTTGGTTAAGTCATGAGAACTGTGGTTTCTACTGCCGAGGGAATTCCTGGGAGATAAGGCTGGGAAGGAAGGCAGGAGGCTGACCACAACACTGTGATACAATCATTAGGCGGACACCAGAGCTGCAGCGAAAGCTGACATCTGTCTGTCCTATGCACATGTGTCTGTGCGCGTTTGGATGTGCATGGGTCTGGATGAGGAAATGAGTGTGTGCACGGAAAGAAATGGTCTTAGCCTCTTCTGTTGTGTTACAACAGAATACCACAGGCTGGGTAATTCACAAGGAACAGAGACTTATTTGATGGTTTTGGAAGCTGAAAAGTCTAAGAACATGGTGCTGGCTTCTGGTTAAGGTCTTCTTGATGTATCATAAGACGGCAGAAGATATCACGTCAGCGGAAGAAACGGGGGGAGGGAGTGTTCAAATCTGCACTCTTGGGCTGGGGAGAGGGCCATGTGGGGAAGAGTTCTTGCTGCACACACCACACACACCTCACAACTGCAATCCTCAGAACCTGTGTATAGGTTAAGCTGTAACCCCAAGTGTACCCCACAAGGACACAGGAAGCAGAGAGTGGGAAGTCGCCAGGGTCTTGTGGTCCAGCGAGCCTGGTTTACACAGCAGCAGAGAGACCCTGTCTCAGTTGGTGTGAAAAGACAAGGCCCAACACCCCGCAGCTGTCCTTCAGCATCCACGTGTACACACAGCTGCACCCTGCAAATGCAGAAACACAGACAACGGGCTGGAGAGGTGTCTCAGACGTTAAGAACACTAGCTGTTTTTCTAGAGGACCTGGGTTCAGTTCCCAGCACCCACACAGGTGGCTCACAGCCATCTGTAACTCCAGTTCCAGGGGATCCAAACCTACAAAGACACATGGTGCACAGACATAGATGCAAGCTAAATATCCATATACATATAAACACAAACAAGCACAAACAGCGATACACACACACCACAGAAAACTAATCTTATGATCATGAACTCACTCCCATTATAATGACGTGAAGCCATTCAAGAGGACAAAGGCCTGGCCTCACCATCATCCCACCTCCCAAAGTTGTGACACTCGGAATTAAATTTCGAACACATGGACTTGGGAAACACTCAAATCATTGCAGATGTGCTACAGTTGCAAAACTTTAAAACAAACTTGAGTCCTGACTTTGAAAGCCTGAAGTAATAAGCCGAAAGTGGGAAGATAATGGTAATGGCTACAAAATGTATACTTAGATTCTTTAAAATGATGTTGGAACGGGAAGGCTTAGTTTCAGAGCCCCAGGGGGGTTGAGCTGACTGAAGAGCCTTTGGATGAGATCACAGAAGGAGCTGTGAGTGCCAAAAGTCCGGCTTTCTGTCTGCCTACAGTTTCCCGGGCTGCCAGCCCACAGCCTCTGCACAGTGCATGCCCTGGGGAAGAGCACCAGCCTGTCTAAGAACTGGCCAATAGAGCTCATCCAGAGGAAGACCAGGATGCCAGCCAGGGAGGAGGGAGTTTACCTTGGCCAAGAAAAAGCTTGGCGAGGTCTGATGATAACTGTTATAGTCATCTGTCTCATGTAGCAGCCACTCCTAAAGCCTAGCGTCTGACCAACAATAACCCTTTGCTCACAACTCTACAGCAGGGCCAGGGAGCTTTTCTCTTTCCACTGTGAGGTTTCTGCCTATCTGGAGCCTGTGCAACATCCAGGGACTGTCCTCCCTCTCTACATCCTCCTCCTCTACATGGCTTCTCTTCCACAGGAAGGCGGACTGAACATAGCTTCTCACAGCATCAGATCAGTAGCGGAGACAGCCCTAGGGTTCTTTGTGTCTGCATCCAGCACTCCTGGCACTTTCTGCTCCGCCAAGTGAGCCTCGAAACCAACCCGAAGGACAACATGGAAAGCAGTCACACAAAAATCCAGGGATGTGGCTGCTTGGGGGCTGGCTTATAGCAAACAGTCTATCAAAATAACTAATACTTAAAATTCACAAAGAACAGTTACCTGTGCTGTCTTATTTGATCTTGACAATGAAACCAAAATACAGCTACTGGTGCCAGAAAACCCAAACCAGAGGAGCCTCCTAGTTTGTAGCATTTACTAACACCACACGGTGCACATACAATGCCAATTTTAAAGAAATATTTTTTATGGCATGTGTGCTGTAAGTGTGCTAGGGTCCACAGAGACCAAAGAACAGTGTTAACTTCCCTATAACTGAAGTTACAGACAGTTGTAAGCTGCCATGTAGGTTCTAGGAATGGAACCCCAATTCTCTGTAAGGGCATCAAGTGCTCTTAATCACTGGGCCATCTCTAAAGCCTCCTAAGTTGCCAAATTTAAAATATATATTTTTAAAAACTTTACCTTATGTATATGGGTGTTTTGCCCACACATATGTCTACGTATCACAACTGTGACCAGTACCAACAGAGGCCAGAAGACAGTGTCGGAGCCTCTAGAACTGGAGTTAGAGATGGTTGGTTAGACATCACGTAGGTGCTGGGATTTGAATCTGGGTCTTCTGCAAGAGTAGCCAGTCTTCTTAACTGCTGAGCCATCTTTCTAGTCCTGTAGGTTACCAATTGTAAGTGTCCAGTTCGAGGTCGCTGGGTGTGAAGATGGGAGACAGTCCCATAATCATCAGCCATGACCCTGTAGAGTGGGCCTTGTATCTGCTTACAGGTACTGTGATCGCCCTTACTCAAAATCACACACCGCTAATGGTGGCAGGTGTGGAACTCAGCCAAACTGTGTCCATTTGTGCAGCCTCGCCCTGCCTTGTAGCATTCCCCTTCAAATATAGGAAAGGCCACTACAGAGGAGAAGCTGTCATCTAGCTTGTTCAAGAAGACAAAAATAAGTCACCTTAAATTTGGGAGAGGGTAATTTCCATGTGAGAGTCAGTGTGGGGATTAAAGCCTAGTATTGTAGAGCCTTCCAAAGGGCACGGGTGCTTCGTGCCAGTCTGTGAGTCATCATGAAAGTGGTGTCAGTTGGGGAATAAACCTTTGAAGACTTCTGAATCTAGGAGAAATTGAACTAGACAATATCCAAGGTCCTGTTTGTCTCCTGTACGCTTGGTTGTAAGGATGTAAAACTCCTCCAGACTGGATTCACTTCAGGCCCTTTAGAGAACAAAGCAGGCAAGGGGAGCAAAGAGAACCTTTTGAAAGAGGGAGGAGGGAAGGGGAGGATTAAATCTTGGAGCATGGCCAAATGAGAAGTCCCATTCTGGGGAACTAGGAGTCCTTTACAATCAGTGTTGGAAAATGGTCGTGACTAAGGCTGATTATCTAAGCAAGGCCTAGGCGGCGGAGCCTGAAGACGCCTAACACCGAATCCAAATTTAATTTTATTTCAACTCGGTTCAAATGACAGCAGCTAGCTCCAGTTCTGGTGTGTCTGAAACTTTAGCAGTTCTCAGTGTGGCAGAGAACTGTGGCAGAGCATAGCCACGAAGTGTAGCTAGCTGGCTTTAGATAATCTGCTGTCTTTCCAAATAGGCTGCTTTAACTTTTCTCAGGATTTAGCAGAGTCTCTTTTGGCTCAGTGAGAACCCAGCCTCTCCTCCCTCTTGTCTCACAGAGCTCTGTGGGGGCCGTCAGCATTATGCTAGGAGGTGGAGTCGGACACTTCTGCCCCTGGCCCCTGGGAACGTCTATTTTAAAATGAGGACCCTGAAACTGGAAGCTTCCCTGAAGGCGCTGCTCAGACCTGGAGGGTGGAATCCCAGAATTCGTGAACAGACACCCAGGGTGATGCCTGGGATACCTCAGGCATCACTAATTGTGCCGAGAGATGACACAGAGTTATGGGGACCTGGAGCGAACGGGGAATGCTGAGGCAGTTAGGAGTAGAGGAAACTCATTGCTGTACTAAACAGTTCACCGCCTAGATGGTCTCTGGCCCTGAGGAGCTGGTATTTCTTGGTGCTGAACAGAGAGAAGAGAGCCAGCTGATCACAAAACACCTGGCTCTGCTCTCTCAGCAGGCAGCTCCCACAGGAACCACCACTGCACTGCTGGGCTTCAATATAGCCTTCCCAAATTGTGGTTTAGGACTCTAACCCCACATTCATATGGTGATAGTATTTGGAGGTGCGACCTTTGAGAGGCAATTAGGGTTAGATAATTCAGTTCAGTGGCTGTTTATCAAGAGGAGAAGTTGAGCTGGCTTGCTTGCCCCCCCCCCCTTGTTTTGATGTAGTGTGGAGGCCCTCACCAAGTATTGGCATTATTCTCTTGAAATCTGCAGCTCTCGGAACTGTGAGAAACATTTTTTTTTCTTATGACTTACATAGACTGTGGGGCTAGGAAGATAGCTGATGGGTAAGAGCACTCCCCATGCAAGCCTGAGGACTTGAGTTCAAATCCTGAGGACCCATGTGAAAAGGCAAGTGAACCCTGGTGTGATAGCTAAATGCATGTGTCTTATATGATTCGATATAGTCACGTGTGATCATTTATCAGCACAGATACATTACTTATCAGTTTGTGCTTCCTGATATGTTGGCAGATGGTGGTTTGTTCGCATGCATAAGTAAGATTCAGAATCATTCTACTTCAGTTCTTACACTTGAAATGGCTCTTGACTTAACAAAACGAAGCCATTCAAGGCTGGACACACAGTGAAGCCTTCTGTTCTGTTCTCCACAGCATAGACTTCTGCTGTGACCGTGTAGCCACTGTCTTGGTCTCCCTGTTTCTTTTGGCTCACTCACTGTGGGAGAAGCTAGCCACCGCGTCCTGAAGACAGGCAGGCAGGGAAGAAGGCTGCGGTAGTGAGCAGCTGTGTCTCTGGGCAGTAGACAGGAAGGAACCGAATCCTGCAACAACCGCATGACTGCATTGGCGGCAGATCCTTCCCCAGCAGTCTTGGGATGACTTCAGCTGAGACCACAGGCCAGCGCCACCAAAGAAGCCTGTGGGTTTCTAACGGGCAGGACTGTGAGATGATGTTCATTGTTTTATGTTCACTGCTGACTATACGATAATCAAAACAAACAAACAAAGAAACAAACATTTCCTTTTCTGGCTTTGCACTTTTCCGGGGGGGAGAAAGGGGAGGTGAATACATGCTTTCACAAAAAGCCTCCAACTTGCCCTGCTCAGCTCCAGGGGATGAAACTGTAGCAAGCATTAAGCTTGAAGGAAGCTTCCCTTGAGGCCTGGGGAGAGGAGACAGGAAGGAGAGACCTTTTCAGGCCTTGGAAAGAGTTGCTGTGGGCTGTGAGCACATGCTTGTGAGCACAGGCTTTTGTGAGACCGTCTTTGGAGCGAATTTTAACCAGATAAACTGCATAGTGCATGGACCTCAAAGTGCTGCAGAAATGGAGTTCCTCGGGCCCTTCCGAAACTCCAGAAAACAGGAGTTCTCAGGACTCTGGCTTTTCAGTTGAGGCTGCAATTCCTGATGCTGCTTTTTAGAACGAGGGCAGAGTCGTCACTCAGCACTGATTCCTCACCCTCACACGTTTCTTGTGGATCTTACCATGCAAACATTTCCAAGACAGGAAGCATCCCACAAGGATTTGCATTTAGGAGGACACAGTCCCACTTGGCTTTTCTGATAAACTTACTCATCGGTGGGTCCAGAATTGCAGACTCCACGAGCCAAGTCCTCCATGACAACATCATGCGCGTGCACCAAGTTCAGCTCGGCCTTCCTTTCTCTCCAGAAAACCTATCTCGAAGAGCAGAACCTGGGCACCTAGCGTTTGTTTCCTAAAGGACAGCTGAACTAGGTTTACGCTTTTTCCCTGGCCTTTGAAGTGTAGATACAGAACCTCTGGGGGAGCCTCTTATTTTTAAGACACAACAGGGAATATGGCCGTTTCCTTCCCTTTAGAACACATGGAACCAACAAACCAGGAAGGGCAGGGGTGGGCGGTAGGGCTGCGGCCGCGTGGTCCCTGAGGTCAGGAACAAGCAGGAGGGGTGGAAAAGCGTCCCTCTGCAAGGCATGCCTTCACAGTGTGCAAAAGCATGCCAAGTTAATCTGGTGCAGCTGGGGAGGATGGGTGGCTCTGTCAGAGTCTGTTGTTTGTAAGCCAACCACCTCATCTCTCCAGCTGTGTGTGTGTGTGTGTGTGTGGTGTGTGTGTGTGTGTGTGTGTGTCCGAAAGGAAACAAAGATGCAGAGGAAAATGAAGGCGTTGGAGCTAGAAGCTAGTTTCTGCCAACAGACAATGGGTACGATTGTGCTTCAGCGCTGTCAAGGGGCACGACACACCAGCGCACCCTGTGATGGCATGAAGGTCCTGCCGTGGCTGTGTCCAGACGCACTCTTTCAGAATCTCAGGGTCTTGGAAGATCCCTGATCCAGGAACGTCAGGGGATGGCTGGTTTCTTGGTGGCCTCTCCAAGTAAGAGCAAATGTAAATATTGTGCTTGCTCGGTAGCTTCCTCAAAACTGGGGCGGGTCTTTTTCAGTGCAGGGTCATCCTTGACTCTCAATATTAATTAGAAACAGTCCTGGTCTTGTTTCAGGAAAGCTTTCCCGGACAGTAGCCAAAGTCTAACGGCGTGTGCGTACACACACACACACACACACACACACACACACACACGGTGTGTGGCATGGGATTGGGGGGTCCAGGGATGACCATTTTATGTGATTTCCTGCCTGACAGTGGAGAAAATATCTACCCTATGAATCTGAAGGCAGGACCCTAGTGAGAGGCTGCCTGTGGACGGTCTGAACACCGAAAACTGGTCTCCGGCATGCATTTACTTGAACTTGACCTAACCCCATTAAAAGCTCAGCAATTCAGAGACGGTTGATGAGTCCCATAGCATGAGTCCCGTGGGCCATGCCCCACCTGAGACTAAGGCCTGGCCCTACCCACCTTGCTAGATGTGCAGAGAGCTGAGATGGACAGTCCGGCTTGCCCCGAACATCTTCATCCTAGCAGAGGGATGTGGCTGGAGACAGACGTTTTGTCCCTTCCTCCCGTCTCTACCTGGATAGTGACAGAATTAGATGCTGTTAAGAAAGAGAAGGGTACTTACTCCTGAGAATGGAATCGGCCAGAGGAGTGGGAAAGGCCTGTGGCTCGAGAGTCTTAATGATGTAGCCTCGCCTCCTCTGGCACGAAGGGTGTGTGTGTGTGTGTGTGTGTGTGTGTGTGTGTGTGTGTGTGTGTGTGTTTGGTGTTTTGGGTACTTGTAGTCCTTGGAGAGGTTTTCAGTCTTCCCTTCCCATTGGTTTTGTTTGTTGTTGTTGTTTTTTCCCATGTCAATCTTTAAAAAAATTTTTTAACTAGCCAGGTTTGGTAGCCATACCTTTAAACCCAGCACTCAGAAAGCATAGGCAAGAGGATCTCTGTGAGTTCAAGGCCAGCTTGTACTACATAGTTTCAGCATAGCCAGGACCCTGTAGAGAGACCCTGTCTCCAATAAAACAAGCTGACAAACTTTCTCTCTCTCTTTCCATATACATATATATATCTATCTATATATATATATTGATATTAATGTTTTAGGACAATGAGTGCTTTAGTAAATTTTCTTTCTTCCTGGTCTCCCCAGTTCCTGCTAATATTCCTTTTAAACACCCCACCCTGCCTCATGCAGCTGCCTTTTCTCTTTCAGGAGAAAAGGACGCATGAGTCATACATCAATCCTGCTGCCTCTGGAACCCCCCCTCTCCTCTCTGTTCTTCATACCTCAAGTCCACTGAGATGGAAGGCCCTAGAGCAAGTCCGTCTGCTCAGCTGTGCTGACCTTTCTGGTAGAGCGCACAGGCCAGACTTAGATCTCATGTGGCTATGGGCAATGCCGGGAGAGGACAGGATTCTAACTGTCCCAAACTGTCAGAAAATAAATGTCTGCTCCTTAGGCTACTTGGTCCGTAGTATCTTCTATGGTAACCCAAAGTCGTGTACAACCTCTTCCCGAAACCCAGTACGTAAAATGGCTCTTGAAAGCTCTTTCCATTGCCTCCTGTGCCACTCTGTTTCCAGGCTCTCTTCTCTGACATCTGGATTCCTGTCTCTACGTCATACTACCACTTCGCCTTCATTCTTCTCTGTCGTTCCTCTGAGAGTCTAAAACCACGACTTGATCCCTCCTGTCAGTCAGGACAGGCTTGGTTAGGCCGTAGTAACAAACGCCCTGAGAAGCCTCAGTGGCTCAGCACAGACCTTCCCTTGTAATCTGTTCCCCTTATAGACTGGCTGTGGCTCTGGCTGTGTTCCAGGGGGCTCTCATCCTGCACCCCCAAGCTGATGGCACAGTTCCTGTTTGGGGCAGTGTCGTTCCGATGGCTGAGAGAAAAGAGAACACGGCGTACCCAGGACACTGATTAGCAAAGCACTTGCCTAAAATTGACGTATGTCCACTTCATGTGCTAAATCTTCGTATGCCCCAGTCTGACGTCACTAGGGGCAAGATATAGCTTCCTTCCCTGGGGAAGGGAGACAAAGACTTGTAAGCACTGTGACAGTCTGCCGTGATACTCATTCCTCCATCTCAGCGTCCTCTTCTCTCCTATGACCCAAATGCTGTGTGCTGAAAGAAACTTTGGCCATCTCACTGCCCCATGAAATCCCCTCTCTCAGTGATCTTATCTTAGTCCTAACTGGTGACCCTCACACTGAGGTTGTTTCAGGTGTCTCCCTGCTCATAGCCTTTTAGGTGACCCATCCATCCACTGTGGACAGCAGATCCACATGATCCATCCACTAGTGTGTACACCTGGCTGGACCCCCAGGGTGACCTCATGTCAACCAAAATATAGGTTCACAGAGGCTGGAAGCTGGGCCAAACTGAGCCTCTCCTTGGAATTACAACCACCAATTAAGGAATAATGTACCTCTTGGGGATGTGGTTAAAGCTGAGAAGATGCCTTGAGGCAGTCAGAATCCTGGCAGGCTGGGGTTAGGAGAGGACGGAAACAGAGGAAGCAGCTTTGAAAGTGAAGCTGAGAACAGATGCCTAGGAGACAGGGTCACCACGAGGGTGGGTGCGGCCTTCCAGGAGAACGACGGAGAGGCCTGACTTGATTATAGGACCAGTGACGTGGCTTGCCACCGTAAACTCCCATTTTCTTGAGACATACGTCCTCTCAACAAAACCTGAGTGAAGCCCTAGAGGAGTTTAGAGAGACGTCAGTTTCTCCTGCCCCTGATGAGATTACACTGGGCTCCAGTTTAGACTCTCATCTAAGGCAAGGCTTACGGGTGCCCTCTTCATAGGCCGGATGCAGTGGGGGCCTCCGTAAGCAGGCTTCCAGTGGCTTACCACCAACACCATCATCCTCTCTGTAGCCAAGACTGGAGGAGCAACTGAAAGCATTATTTTGGGACAAATGAAAATGAAAACAGTCTCCACACCCACTTAGCCCAAGCTTTTGGGCTTCCCAACCACTCTGGGAGGACCACGAGCCAGGATGGACATTTGGAACTGCTATAGATACTAACTGTTTTAGTTGGGTTCCTCTGAGTAAATTGCTGAGCCTCAGAGTCAGCCTCTCCAGAGCCGGGCAGAAAAGGCCACTGGGGAAAGATTTGGTCCCCCACAAGTATATGGACAGAGAAATGTGGATTTTCTGAGCCAGAGACGATTCTTGGCCTACTGTGGATGGATGTCTGGGAATGAGTTGGAAAGAGATGAAGGGTTTGTTCCTGTGAAGTTAGTACGATGTTTGAAAGTAGCTGAGGCTGGGGTAGCCGCCTGAGGCAGACACAAAGCAAGGCACGGCACACAAACTGACAGATGAAACGAGCTGGGAGTTCTGTCAGTCAGAGCAAAGGTCTACCACAGCATTGTATAGATGGAGCCCACTATGCAAGCCACCAACCCTAAAGCGAACAGCGTAACAGCTGCAGGGCACCTGTCTGGTTACCGGGCTGTAGTTTCTACCCATCAGCTGCAAACCTTATGTCTCAGTTTCCTCATGTGTCATTCCTAACCAAAAGAGTTGGGACACTAAGCTCTTTGGAAGTCTCTGGCACACAATAAGCGTGATTATATCATGATTTCTGGTGTTGACAGCCTTCCAGAACGAGACACTTGATTCTCAGAAAGAGAATCCTGAGAGGCCTTGAAGTAAGCCATGCCCTCTTTGACTTTCTATCAGCCACCGGGCATCGGGAGCTGGCTGCTCGGCATTCTGCCAGATACGGATGTGAAGCCGAGGGGACCCTGGAGACCAGTGGCTGCCACCTTCCTCTGTTCCTTAGAGGGACTGGGTGGCAGTTTGCTCCATTTGGGGCATTTTGAGATGGGTGGTGCAAGAGACACAGCTCACGCTTCTAGAGGTTAGAAGGCCAGGCAGGGCTGGTCCTTACTGAGGGCTTGTGGGAACATTGCCTTCAAGCTGTTATCTCCTTAACTGCTGGTTGCTGCCTCCTATTTTTAGCATTCCCTGGCTTTTGGACACACTGCTTGACCTTTGCCTCCACTGTCACAGATGGGTGTTGTCCCCACGTGTCTGTCACTTAAATTTCCCCTTTTTATAAGGACCATGAGTCATGTTAAATCAGGGCTGATAATAATGACACATTCTAACTTAATAAAGACCCTGTCTCCAAATGAGAACATATCCTAATTCTCGGGTTTAAGGCTTTAACTTGCTTTTGCGAGGGGGGAGGCCTCATTGTACCTAGAGTCGGCTTGAGGGTGGTATTCACCTGCTCAGCCCTGACAGCTGGCAGTAGGCCTGCTGTCCTTCTTCTCCTCAAGTCCTGACCTGTGGACTCCCACAGCCAGTAACCCAGAAACAGACTTACTGAGCCTTGAAAAAGCCAATGCAAAGGCACGCTGAGGGTACTCAAGTCTCAGCCTGGTGTTTCCAACATCTGGTGCCCTCTTAGGAGGGGAGTGGAACAAGGGAAGATGAGCTGCCCTGCTGGACCTCCTATGACTCTGCATTGCAGGGACTTTTGTCAGGTGAACCATTGTGGGAGCTCAGAGGATGCTGTGGGCTGTAAGAGCATTTGGGGGGTTAAAAACCGTGAGGGTAGCCAAAGAAAGGGCCAGGAAAAGAGGCATGTGTGTGTGTGTGTGTGTGTGTGTGTGTGTGTGTGTGTGAGAGAGAGACAGAGACAGAGAGTATGTGTGTATGTATGTATGTATGTGTATATGTGTATGTTTGTGTGTATGTGTGTATATGTGTGTGTGTTTGTGTGTGTCTATGTGTGGGGACGGGAAGGTGCAGAGGTGACATCAGCTGTCTTCCTCTATGGGGCTAAGGCCCTCACTGTGCATCTTTCCTTACCTGAAATCTGAGCTGCCAGCTCTACAAGGGCTTACCCCCCTCGGTGGCACCTAGTAGGTCGTCAGTAAATATTTGTTAAGTGACTGACCTTGAGGGGGTAGGATAGCATTAAGATGACAGTTTCAAGGATGTCTTCAGTGAGACTCTTGAGTTAATGTCCCCAGCACAGACAGGACAGGGCAGGCTTCTCTCAGGACCCCGTGCACCCAGAGCACCTGGCTGGGCTGCCAGGCAGGCCCTGAGGAGGACTCCCAGGCCCACGGTACCCAGGACTTCACAAAACCAGCTCCAGCCAGGGGCAAGCCCAGGAGGATGGCACAGAGAAAATTCGGGCATGTGGTTGTAGATGACTGCCCTGCGGAAGGAGGAAAAGTGGGCTCCCGCCCTCTCCTGGGCCCCACATCATCCTCAGGCCCCAGAGGGAAAGGAGTCAGAACTGTCAGCACCGTGGATAGATTGGGCCACACTCAGCTTAACGAGAACTACCTGCCCCACCCTGCCTTGCTCAAGCCCTCCCTAAAAACCAAGAAATAAGCAGCATGAGTTCTTTAGGCTTTGGGCCAGTGGCTCTCAGCCTTCCTAATGCTGTGACCCTTTAATAGGGTTTCCCATGTGGTGGTAACCCCCCAATCATGAATTTTTTTTGATGCTACTTCAGAACTGTAACTTTGCTATTGTTGTGAATTGTAACATAAATATCTCTGCTTTCTGAGGGTTTTATAAGACCCCTGTGAAAGGGTTGCTTGACCCTCAAAAATATAGCAACTCACAGGTTGAAAACAGCTGCTTGAGGTTTTAGACACAGAATCTTCCCGAAGCCAGTATTTGTAAAGAAAAAGTCCGTTTTAGGGGTGAGAGGTGTTGCTCAGGCTGTAGAGCTGGCCTTGTGTACATGAGGTTCTATTCCCAGAACCCCATAAAACAGGACCTGGTCATGTAAGCCTCTCATCCCAGCAAGGGGGAGGGCGAAGAAGGAGGTTTAGGCTTTGTAAAGAGTTTGAAGCCAACCTGGGCTACATGAAAAGGAAAAGAGGAAAGAAAACAGTCCGCTTCAGCACTCAGTCAAAATAAAAGCCAGGGCCCAGGGTCTGTAAGGCTCTCAAACCACCATTTAAAACTCTTCCAGCCTGCCTGGAGAAAGTCCCATTGTCTCCAACACAGCCTCCTAGGGAGGAAGCAAAGGAGAGAGCCCTCAAAAAGCAGTGCATTCTGAAGGAAGGAGCAGGAGAGTGTGTCCTCAGATAGCCGTGAGGGCTCAAGGGTTCAGGAGATGAGGAATACTCCAGTGGAGACAGTGAAGTGGAAAATGGAGATTCGTCTCCACTTTGTCAGACAAGACAAAATCACATTCTGTATTCTGTTCCTCGGCATCTACCACAGAGATACCACTGAGTCAGTGTGATCCAGCTGAAGGCCAGCCTCTACTGAGAAAGCTGAAAGCTACGTCCAGGCTGGGGCTTTCCCGACAGAGGGGGCGAGGTGCTCGAAGCGATCACAAGCCTTCAAGTCATCTGTGAGTCAGTTATTCAGACACTTCACATTCAGTGGTATTTACACTAAGGAGGATGGGCCAGTGCTATAAATCAGGGTTGTGTGTGTGTGTGTGTGTGTGTGTGTGTGTGTGCATGTGAATGTGTATGCCTGTGGAGGTTTGAAGAGGGTGTCAGATCCCCTAGAGTTACAGACAGTGGTGAACAGTCAGATATGGGTGCCGGAAAGTGCTCTTCTCTCTGGTCAAATTGTGGGCTTCGTTTGTTTGCTCTCCCCTGCGCCACCAAAGCTACTGTATTCACCAGGACTTGGGAGGAGCCTGGAGAGGACTGTGGGGTAAAGGCCGTTTTTTTGTGTTTTTTCCCTAACAAAACCGCAGAGTCAGCATTCTCTCGTGGAGACGCCAATGGACTCCAGTCCTGCCCGGCCTGTGACCGGAAGTGACCTTCACTGCCTGGAACTGAAGGACACGGGGAGTGCAGCCTCCTGAAGCAGCAAGTCCTTTTGCTCGTGGAAAAACCTGACGTAATGCTTACAATGGTGGCAAGCCAACGCTTGCCTGATCAGGAAACAGCCTGATAATCTGGGGCTGGCTTCCTTCTAATCCCCCCCTGAGAGAGCTGTGTCAGGCCTCAAATGACTTCTTCAGGCTAGCAGTCCCCTCTACTTCCGGGATCATTTCCAGAGGTCACAGGAGGCTGAAAAGGTAGCAAGCTATCGTCACTCAGTGGAAAAGTGTGACTGGGGTTGTCTATGGGCCCTTTACTCTGTGAGCTGACCTAGACAAGCAGACCTTTAGAACCAGACCTTTAGGCCTGAGGAGCTGGGTCCTGGGGGCCTCCAGAGCAGGCTAAGGACCTGTCCATGCAACACCCTTCCCCCAATGAGTGGGTACTTGGAGACACCGGCCTAAAGCTGCCATTGCCCATAGTTGTGCTGACTGCATGGGAAGGGCCTCCATGGTGTTTTGGCACAGACCTGCCCAAACAGGGGGCTCAGGATCTGTCTGCTGGGAAGCAGGCCTGTGGGAAGACACCACTGAGAGGCTGGGGATCTGGGGAAACCAAGGGGGAGGCTCTGAGGGGAGGAGTGCGGATGGCTCAACTGCCAGCTGCCCTCAGCCCTGGGAGAACCATAAACGGATGCCTGGGCCTGGGTAGGTACTGGGAGGCCAGCCCTCTGCCCCATCAGCCACCTTTCCTGCAACCAGAAGGCCCCGGGGCCACACCCAGGACAGCCCTAACCAAACTACTGGAGCACTGCTCTGGGGACTTATGTGACAGTGGACTTTAGTTTCTCAGCACGTGAGGGAAGCCCATCGGTGAGCTTGAGACGCGCTCCTGGATGCACACTCTCCCAAAACACCCAGAGGATATCAAAGGCTGGTTGTGCCTTTTTGGGAGAAGTGGTGGAGGTACTTCTTGAAGGCTTCCACTCTACTTATTTGTACACTGAGTAACCTAGGCTGGCCTGGAATTCACCATGTAGCCAAAGATGACCCAGCATTCTTTGTCCTCCTGCCTCTACCCCTCAAGTGCTGGGATCGCCGGCGTTTGCCACCTCATGCACTTGAGCAATTCTACTTATACGTCTCGATAAAAATCTACATGGCTTTCCATTGTAATCTACAGAAAAAGACGCACAAACAAGGGTCTGCCTCTTAATTAGTGAAGACACAGAGAAAGGAATCCGCAGACAAGGTTGAATCCTTATGCTATGCCTCACAGACTTGGGGAGTGTTTGCTTTAACATTTAGCCTACCCCAGCTGATGCAGGACCAAAGTCCTTTAAAAGGGTCATAGGTTTGCCCATTATTTGGAATACAACCACAAAACAGTGATAGTCATGGCCATATAATGGTTATAAAAACCATATAAAACACTCACCCCTCATAAGACAGTATTATTCTGCAATAATTGAAGATCCAGGAAATAAATCATAACTCTGCAGAGAAATATTACTTTAGACGTTTAGTATCCTTGAAATGTATTTATCGAGGTGAAAAAAGCATGATGCAGAGTTACTTGAAGAAGAGGAAAGCACGGAGAGGGTGTTTTAGTCACTTTTCTGCTGCTGTGAGGGGACTAAACAGAACTTGAGGAAGGAGTGCGCTTGGCTTACACTGGCAGGCCAGTCCTCACTGGGGGACTCAGGGCAGGGGTCAAGGCAGGCCAGCTGCTCGTTGCCTTGATACCAGGCTTCAAGGTTGGACTTGCTAGCCACATTTTTATTGTGCCCCTCTGGGTTAATTCCACCACCATAAGCTAAATGCCTGCTTTATGGTCTCGGCTAGGACCCGCCCTCCTGTCCTTTTTGCTCAGGGCTCAGCTCCACTGACAAAAAGCTTGAGGAGGAAGTGCTTCCTCACCACAGCGGTTTCCAGAGTTTTGCTGGACCTTAGGACTCTCTTCTCTTTGGGATCCGAATCTGGATGACTTTGGCAAGCTCGACCACAGCTCTGCCTCTCCGAGACAGCCGAGGTTGAAGACTGTGATGTCTCCACCGCACCAGTGAGGGAAGCCACAGACTAACTCTAGGCCTCCTTCCCTGCAGAGATCAGCAGTGTGGTCCAAAAAGACAAAGTGAAAGCCTGAAGCCGCGGGCCTGACCCAGAGCCTCCACCATTCTTTCCAAGTTCACTTTCAGCAATGTTTTGGGTTTTTGTTTTGCCTTCCAAACACATGGTCTCAACAAAATTTAATTGAAATTCCATTTTTTTTTCCTTGCCTTATTCACTTCCCACCCTTCTCAGCACATCCTTGTGTGGAGGGACAAAACAGAAGTTTTGTCCAAAGAACCTGCCAAGGAAGGTTCTTTTCTGTTCTACGAGGAGACCAGCTAGTAGCACAAACTACCCATAGCCTGACAGAAGTATTTTAATCAAACTTGCTGTGTTTTCAGCAAACCACAGGCTCCCAAATTAAAAAAAAAAAAAAAAAAGTAAGGAAAAAAAGTCTCTCTTTCTAAAAGAGAGTTCTAGAAAACCACACTAACCAGAGTGGGCCCCTCTGAAGCAAATGAGAAACTAAGCCACGCCCTGCTGAGTCTTCTGAGAGAGCCTCCATAGAAATGTTCATCATTCCCCTTCCCTTCCCTATCAAGTCGAACCTTATCTGCAGGCCCAGCCAGACACAGGACCCAGGAAGGCTCTTTGGAACAGGTCATCCCATCCATAGCAGCCTTCAACGCTTCCTTCTTTAAGTGGAAAGGCTGTTTCATGAAAGTTTCTCATTTAAATATACAGCTTAGACCACCGGGATAGCTCAGTAGATAAAAGCACCGGTGGGATGGCTCAGGGCCTGATGAGCCTATGAGTTCTATTCCTGCATCCCACATAGTGGAAGGAGAAAACTGGCTCCCTCAATTTGTCCTCTGACCTCCACACAACACACTCAGAAAAATAAATGTAATAAAAAAATTAAAATATGCACAGTTTTTCCTTATCTGCAGAGTGTCTGTTTAACATCAGTGGACATAACTAATTACTTCTATATAATGTGTTTTTATCCTATATAAAAAAATGCTTATGGCAAGTCTGGCATGGTGGTGCACGCCTTCAATCCCAGCACTTGGGAGGTGGCAGCAGGCAGATCTCAGAGTTCAAGGCTAGCCTGGTCTACAGAGTAAGCTGCAGGACATCCAAGGCTACACAGAGAAACCCTGTCTTGAAACAAACAAACAGCTCATGGGATGGGGATATAACCCGCCCGATGCAGTGCTTTCCTGACACATACAAAGCCTTGGGTTTGATTCCCAGCACTCCGTTAAACTGGAGAGCAGCAGCTCAGTGCCTGTAAGTCCCGCACTCAAAGGTAGAGACAGGAGGATCAGAAATTCAAGGTCAGCCTTGACTACTTGGCTACTAACGAGGTCACGGCCAGCCTGAACTATATGAGAAATGTCTCAAAGCCAACACACACCACACACACACACACACACACACACACACACACACACACACCTCTATGCTCAGATACTTATGGTAAGTTTAATTTATAAATTTGCCATAAGAGATTTAGCTAATAGTAAAGTGGAGCAGTATATTGCTCTTGCTGTGACAGTCTGTAACTCAGATGGCTATTAAATGACTATCAGGAAAGTCTGTTTTTGGCATCATCTGTGAACTATTTTTGGATTGTATCTAACCTCAATAGCTCAAACCATAGAAAGGGAAGCCTTGTGCATGTGTATGGGGCGTGTGGTGGGAGGGGTTGTGTTGGGGGGGGATAGGGGTGGTTATTATATAATCCAAGGGCTGTGGGATCTATACACAACCACATTAATGTTAGTGCTGAACTGTGGGCTGCTTGTCCCCATCCTCTCAGGATCTCAGTCCCTTGAAGATTTCCCTTCTCTGTGTGGAACCCAACACAGAAGAGAATTAAACACATAGACTTCGAGGGAAGAGAACTGCGTGCTTGTCTTTGAGCAAGCTACTTACCTACTCTGTGTCTTGGCTTCCTGTGAGCCTGGCTCCTTATTCGTAAAACAGTCTTAAGGGTCATGGCAAGAAGGAAGTGAGAACATTCACATGACACGCTTCGCCCTCGAAGGCTTAGCATTCCAGGGCGTGAAAGCAGCCCCCGGCCCTGAAAAAACCTCTGTAGAGATGGTCCCCTGTCCTTCCTCCTTGACTCTGGTATCTGAAGCTGCTTGGCCAACAGACCTAAGGTAAAAGGCTCACACAGGTTACCTACCCTAAGCCTCAAGAGACTGTCAGTGTCTAGGTCCTGCCTGTTCCTGGAACCAGGCACCACGCCATGAGGGGACTGGGGACACAGCGAGGTGGAAAGTTCAAGTCAGCCATTGACATAAAGACAAGGAGCCTTTCAGCACGACTTCAGCTGCAGCCACCACCTGACTAAAGGAAGGGAGGGCGTCAGTGATGCAAGTCCCCCCAAATAACTAAGAGTTTCCAGGCAACGAAGCGTTAACCCATAGCAGTCTGACCTGTCATGCTGCACGTTGCCTGCTGGAGTCCTGCAAGCCTTACGACCTTCCTTCCGGTAACTGCACAATTTTCGTCTGAAGACCCACCTCCCTAAACATGGCTTAAATGGATTCAACACCATTCTACAGGGTCCAGGGGTAGACATGTGATCTGTCCTGACTGATGAGAACTCTTCATCCTCCTAGTTATCATTGGTTTGTGGATGGGTGGGGAAGCATAATCAACGTGGGGGCGAGAACAGAGCCCACTGCTGGAGCAGCAAAGTTGGCAGGAAGCAAGCCTAGGATAGCAGCTGGGAAAGCGTCCCTGAGATAAAGCTCTCACTAATGACCTAAGCTGAGATGATGGGTGTCAGAACAGAATCTCGCCAGCATCATTCAAAAGTGCAGTCAGGCTGGCCCAGTGGCCGCTGCCGATTGCCTTCCTTCCTTCCTTCCTTCCTTCCTTCCTTCCTTCCTTCCTTCCTTCCTTCCTCCCTTCCTCCCTCCCTCTCTTCCTTCCTTCCTTTCCTCCCACTTTTCCTTCCCTCTCTTCCTCTTTCTCCCCCTTTCTTCCTTCACCACCCTTCGGTATGAACTAACATATTTTCTGCTTGGTCTCTACTAACATCTGCCGAGTATCGGCTGCTTGAAATCAAGAAGGACCCAACTAATGGGTTGAGGCTTACTGAATAAATGTGTTTCAGCCTGAATTGAGACTGCCAGCTTTAAAGGAGTCCATTGTTTGGTTCTCTTCTCACTCTCCTTTACTCAGTTCCAAATGACTGGAGAACCAGGGCAAGAAACAAAATAGCCCAGAGAGACTGATGCCTGCTGAGTCATTAAAAGTGAGGATTAGCAGTCTATTAAGAATTTATCCCTTATACATGCTCTTTGGTATGTATGTAGAGGGAGTCAAGAGTGGAAGGAAGGCCATTCTGCCTTGGGGATTTGAAAACAAACGTTTTAGGTTGAACATATTTTCTTTTTTAAATATGTAAGAATGGCAATGGAAGTGCATGGTTTCTTGGGATTTACAGAGATTCGATGCAGGCCAGTTTACCCTTCTGAACTGCTGGAGGACCGGCCCCATAAAACTAATTGTGCAGATGTATCAAAGCTCCCATGAACAGGTTTGCAGTAGATACTGGCCTCTGCCTGCTGTTCCAGCTGCAGACCAGTCTAGAGCTCACTGAGCCTACCCACAGCTCCTCCTGTCTCCTGGCATGACTATGTCACCTGGAACCTGAGCGACTGTCTCAGGTCGCTGGCCCTACTGCCAGCAGCGGATGCGATCTCTCTCCCGGATATGTGGGCAGGAAAACTGTACTTTTATACCTCCAGGCCAGCCAGCATCTTGAAAGGCCACTTAACTGCCCTAGTGACCTCTCAAAGCCGTCCTCTACTTCTGCCCAGAACAAAGCTAATCTGTTCTCTGCCCTTCTCCTAGGCCCAGCATTGCACTATCGCCCACACCAACCTTCCGAGACTTTGCCTGAATAACCAATTACTAAGTTTCCCGGGCTCTTGTGATCAGAGCCAGCATTCCATCCTATGCACACATGAATCCTTTTTGCCTGCTTTGAAACTAGATCTTTCCAAGAACAGGACCTGCCCCCTACACCTCAGAGTCCTAGGATGGAAAGTTCTAGCCCTTTGCGAAGGACCTGCCCTTCTGTCATCTTTGAAAAAAATGAATTTTATATGTGGGTCTCAGTCAATATTCTGTCTTTCAATCTGCTCACCTCTTCAGCTCCAAAGTCACCTTTTTCCCTTGTATTTCAGCCATACCTGTATCCTGTATGTTCTCAAAACTCAGAACTGAAATGTTCAACGCCAAAATCCTACATCCAGTATTCATACAGTAGGTTTGTTTGTACAGAACCTATAGGCAATTAACAATTCCGCTTTCCCCTGAATTCACACACTTAGGTCTGGAGGCTTTGCTCAGTGAGAGCACTTAAGGCCTGGTTTGATCTCCAGTACCACAAACACTAAAACAGAAACAACAATGACTCAACAACTATCTGCTGGGTTCATATATGTGCCCGGTGTTGCCAGGCTAGGCCTCTGAGACATTGTTATAACCTGGAAACAGAAGGGTGTTTTAGAAAGTTGGTGCCGCAGAGCACACTTTTCTAAAACTTTATGACTTCAAACAATACAAATATATTTAGCCTGACAGTTGTCTGTCAGGATTTGGGTCAGGGATGGTCTAGGCAGTTTGGCTACTGAGTTCACTTGCTCATCTGTAGTAGGTGGATAAGTGAGCCGTCTGGTATGGTCCACAGTTCTTGTAGACCTCACTTAGGTGTTCCTCTGCATGGCTTTCTGACTGCAGATAGGGCTTGTGCGTCCTCTCAGTATGGGGGTCTCGAGGTGGCCAGACTTGTTCCATGTTAGCTGGTTTCCAAGAGCAAATTTGGACATTAACAAGCTTCTTGAAAGTTAGGTCCAGAGTTGGTGGGGTGGTTAATAGGTAAAGGTACTTGCTATGCAAGCCTGAAAGCCTATGTTCAGTCTCTGCAACCCATATAAAAAGTTGAGATGGTGTTGTGTATCTGCAATCCTAGCATTCCTGGGTCAACAGGGGTGTGTGTGTGTAAAAACAGGAGACTCACCCAAAAGCTTGCAGGCCAGCTAACACAGAACACATAGTAGGGCAGAGACAATGAGAGAGACCCTGTCTCAAACAAGGTAAAAGGAAAAAACTTACTCTCAAAAATTGTCCTCTGATCTCCACTCCTATGGTGTGGTATACATAAACCCCCACCCCCACCAGAGCCTGCCAGCAAAGTCGAACAGTACCTGAGTGGGGAATGAGGATTGACATAAATAAAGCAAGTCACAAGGGATCAGCTCGAGAGAGCTGTCAAAAACAAAACAAACAAGAACAACAACAACAAAACTGCAGCTTTAAGTTTATTCCACAATTCCATTGTATAGGTAAGGCAAAACAAGTCATATCAATACAAGAAAGAGGTTCGTGGAACTGCCAAACTTGTTTTCTTAAACCACTTCCCTGCAGCAGATATAATCCATGGTCACGCAAACAAGTTTAAGGAACTTGGCAAAAACATCCTGCTTATCTGTCTCAAGGTAAAAGCCAGGGTGAGAACATGGTTTTCACTGAATACTCCAGAACAAAGCAGCCTGACAAACAAGCAGCTCTCCACACCCTACTATCATATACAATTAAGTAAATAGATAGGGAAAGAAAGAGAGAAAGAAAGAAAGAAAGAAAGAAAGAAAGACTTTTTAAGTGAGGTACAGAATTGGCACAACATTCTTCATTCCTCATTCTGTCAGCCAGAGCAAATAATAACATTTTAAGTATAAATCTAAGTATAAGGAGAGACATGCATCACTTCTTGACCAGTGAAGCAACGTGTATGTAGAGTGAAAGAAGGGCAAAATAGGAGCCATTTTGGAGACTGTCTCCTACAGAGGAGGAAGACCATGGGTTGGCCAACAGAAAAGCAATGGAGAGAATTGAAATGACAAAGGGCACTTGAGCAGCATCCACAATCGATGTGGCTGCTGGGGAAAGTCTGAGAACATTGTATTCAAGTTAAGGTGGGTAATGCTAAAAGTTTCTAGTCTGTGAAGGTCTAGCCATGAGGAAGATCTAGCCTAAAAGCTCTAATGTGGGAAAAGCCTAGGCATGTTTAAGGACACTAGAAAGGACATGGGTTGGGAATGTAGACAGGACAGAGAGTGTGGCTGGGGGGATACAGCATTCAGAGAAACCAGAGCTCATCGACCAGAGGAAAGAGGTGGGACTTTATTCCCAAAACCGCTCATGGAAACCAACCATTGAAGGGTTTCAAAAGGAGAAATGGCATGATACAATCAATACTATGAAAGGTCACTCAGCTGCTCTGAAGAGGACAGGCTGGTAAATACAAGCATGGAAGCTACAAGATGGGTAGGGGCTGCTGTGGGAGCCAAGGACATGCAGCTTGCCCCAGCTCCTGGTTGTTGCGAGACCAGAGAGAGGTAGGTATGAGGCATGGGTGAGCAGGAACTGCTGAGGTTAAATCTATTCTGTCTTGGTTCAAGTCCTCTTCATGCCAGGGCAAACATCCCAAAAGCTTTCTAACTGCCCCTCGCCCAAACACAGCTGTCAGAGTGAGTGTCTTTCCTTCAGCTGGCTTTTTAGTTTCCTAGATTATTTTAAATGAGTATCCTTGCATACAATGGGTTTTTTTTTTTTTAAATAGGCTATGGCATTTTCACCAGGATTCATTTCCTGTCCTTGCCCCACACTTTCCCTTTGCTCCAGCCACACACCATTACTCATGGTCCCTGACCGCATGCCAGCTTAGGATCATGCTGTTTCTTCTGCCTAGGGGGTTCCTTTGTCCTCACATCTAGTTCTTGGTCCTCATGTTCCTGCACTTCTTTACCATGTCACAAGTCACTTCTACTGTGCATCTTCTGGAGCATCTGTCTCACTCAGATCTCTGCACACTTGGCTGCATTTGCTGACACGCGGCAAGAAGAGATGGTCAGTTCCACCTCTTCCCATTAACCATGAGCTTTTGCAAAGGCAGAGGTTGTTTCTAGAAGCCAGAAATTCTTCATAAGCTGATGCCAGAGTCTGAAGATGTACACTGCAAGGTCAAATGCCAGCAGAGAGAGGGACTGTATATCCAGGCACAGGGCCCTCTGTTCTCCCCAGCTGAACACAACATCAGTGCAACACCTGACCAGTCTTCCGGTGTCCAGGGAGCAACGTGTATGAGGTTCTCTGGGAAAGCCCAGCAATGCATGTTGACTGTCAGCTTTACTGCTTGTGACTTCACCGCCTCCTGGCAGGAGTCTCAGACTGCCGTTGCTACTAAACTAGACTCTTTGAAGATCTGAAAAGCCCACAGCTGCCTATGTGGAGTTCACTGTGATTTACAATTGCCAACCCTGAGCTCCCCTAGACTATCGAGTGCTTTTGCCTGCTGACTTCTCTGTTGGAGTCCCTCAATCTGAAACGGTCTGAAGAGGCAGCTGCAGCTTCCTCGGCTGCAGTGGTTTGTTGCGGTTTGTCTGGTGGTCCTGCACAAAGAACAACAGAAGAAACTGGGTATCTGAGAAATTGGATATCTTTGTAGTCTAAGAGATCAAAGCACCCTTTCCCCTCTCACCTCCTTTCTCATCTACCTAGTGTTGGGGGGTTGGGAGAAATTGGGGTGGAGAAGGGTGGCAAATATAGGAACCCAATAAAGTAGCCCCCAAAAGCACACCTACACCAGACATCTCCTTGGGACTTGAGTTCTTGGTCTATAAAGAGAGGATTCACCTGATTCACCTCACATCCACAGTGGGAGTTTCTACTGAGCCGAGACTTTGAACACACACACACTTTTTCTTCCTGTTACTCATCAGCCCCAAATATTTCACCCATCTTTCATTGCTGCCGTAAATAATGATATGTGTGTTCCTGCACACACTCTTGAGAGCACCAACGATGCAGGAGAGAGCAAAAGCCAAGTTTTTATTTGGCCATGCTCCAAAGTTACCATCCGTTTTCTAACCGTGACAGGTAAGCACGGAGCAGTTAAAAATCACCCTTGGACGATCTTCACAGGCAGATTAAGCAAGTATGGAGTGATCCAACCCAGACTTGATCTGCAAGTCAATGATCTAGAATAAAAGCTCATTCCTCTCATTCCATCAGAGTGCTTTTTGTGTATTGAAGACCGACCGTTGCTGTTGTCGTGGATCAAGGGAAGGCAAAACAACAGAAGCACACAGAAGAGACAGTCCAAGGGATTCCTTTTCTAGGACACAATACATACTTAACACATATACAAATAAAAGGCTTCAATGGAAGTAAGAGCAGGAGGGAGAGCAAGAGAGAGAGAGCATTCATGAGTGAGCGCGAGCTGGTGGCTAACTCTCATTCAGCTGCCTCACAGCTGCTGCTCTGAGTTGCTGCCAGGGCTGTCTATGAGAACTCAATCCTCTTGGCATCTACACAAGTGTCTAGACTGGTGAGAGCCAGTCTAGGGCAGCCAGGCATCTGGTCCATGTGGAGGCTACCATGAAGAGTATCCCAAAGCCAGCACACAGAGGGACACGGGTGCTCCTGAGATGTCCCAGTTGAACCTGGGCTTACTTTAGGGACTGCGGGTCCCAGGGTTAGAGAATTCACCTAAAATACCCCATGGTACTTGTGTCTTTCCTGCTACGTAGACGTGAGAGCTTAACAGGTGGGGATGACAGAATCAAGAAAGATTTCCTTTGGGTGGATGGTTACAACGCTTAGGCATCGAGAAGGTTGAAATTGGATTCCCCTCCCCTCATTGTGTTAATACAGCCCCCTACAAGGTCTCAGATGTGTCGTGTGTAGTTTTCGGCATGAGACACGTTAGGTATGCTGAGCGTGGGACGCAGGCAAATATTTGGCTCTTTTTAGTGGGTTCTTTGCACAGTTACAAATGAGACTCAGGTTACGTGACTTTTAGAACCTCACACAGGGCCTGGAGCTTTCCTGCTGTCTATTGCCTTGTCCCCTCCCTCCTCTGAAGATCTTTCCTGTTCTTCACTGACCATCTGTCATGGTACAAGGAATCTGAGACTGTCAAAACAAACCAGGGCTCCCTTGGTTTTACGTGCTGAGGTTCCGCCAAAAGAGCCACACCCAGACACTCGCTAGTCTTGACTGATTAAATTGCTGTAGCTGTAGGGAAATGGCTTGCAACATCTTGGAAGCCAAAGTGGCTTGGGAATATGTTGGCCTTCCAAGTAGCCTTTTATTGCCCACCTCTGTGTGTGACCTAATTCCTTGTGACTATTGGGTAAATCTGTTTAGACTGTACAAACAGACCCCTGATTTGTACCAAGCAAAAGGCTAAGAGTGTTGTTAAATACCATTGGAAGCTTCTAACAAGGCTTCCCTGCTTTGCCATAACCCTGCCTGCCAGATGATTCCACCAGTTTGTGAAAAGTGCGGTGCTTTGTGGTTTTCTTTCTTCTGTTACTATAAAAATTTGACGAATCTGTCACCAAGTTAGAACATGTACTTGGGGCAGCCTGAACCTACATTTGACTCCGGAACAAACTACGTTCTATTCCCTTTGAGGTAAGAGCTGGGTGTTTGTTGTTGTTTGTCCACAGACTTATGCCACCACAGTTTACGCCTCGAAGATCCAAAGCCAAGGAAGCACTTAGTGAGATTAATGCAGTAGCTTTATGCCAGAGGTCAAGGTCAGCGCGCCTGAGATACCCTCAGGGTTCTCCTGATCCTAATAGGGCTGCAGCAGCAGCAGGTACCTAGCTTCCCATGACAATGTCCAAACACTGGAAGGAGTAAGCACTTTTCTCGTGTCTAGCTTTAAAAGCCAAGAAACCCTTTTTAAAGTCCCCATACCTAATCTTCTTCACGGTCTTCACATTGAGGGTTGCATCATTGACCGTGGCTAAAGCAGCTCCCATCAGAAATAGAGCCTTAGACTTATCCCCCTTCCTTCCTAGGGTAGAAGGGGCACAGAAACCCAGGTACGACAGCCCAGCAAATGCAAGGGCATGCACAGCAAAGTGCCGCTGGGTGGGAAGCCAACTCACCCTCCCATGCCCTCCTTTCGGGCTTCTATCTAGGATTCTTCCTCCTTGATCCAGTACTGGAGATAGAGCCCAGACCCTCATGCATGTTAGGCAAACAGTCGCTTATTGCTAAATTACAGCTCCAGTCTCCATTTTCCTTTTATTAACTCAGTGTTTCTCCATCTTGGTTTGTTTGTTTGCTTGCTTGCTTTCCTTTTCTTTCTTGGTTTTTTTGAGACAGGGTTTCTTTGTGTAGCCCCAGCCCTCCTGGAACTTAATCTGTAGACCAGGCTGCCCTCGCACCCAGAGCTCCACCCTGCCTGTGTTTCTCAAGTGCTGGGATTAGAGGTGTGCGCCACAACTTTTCTCAGTATTCTTGACTTCCTGAAGTCCCTGACACGGAAGCCATGCCATACCTCACTGTTTGACCTAAGTTAAACGCCTGTCTGGAGCTCTGTTTAGTGCAGTCTTTGGGCCAGGCCACACTAACAAAAACACTGGAAAACATCTCAATAATTTGGAGGAGCGACATAAAGGCGAGAATCTCTTTTTCTCAGGCGCCTCTTCCTTTAAGTCACCCTAAATTAATGGGCCGAAGACACAACTTGAATATTTTCTTTGCACTAACCTTCTCAGCACTCTGTGCTATATATGACTGCTCCTCAGAGTCATTAAGAGGAACAGGACAGGCATGTTGACCCATGCCTTTAATCCCGGCACTGGGAGTTGGATCACTAGATCTCTGTGTGTTCGAGGCCAGCCTGGTCTACAGCCTGAGCTCCAGGACAACCAGGGCTATGGAGAGAGGCCTTGTCCCAAAGAAATCAAAACAAGAGGACAGATGACTGAGTCACACCAGGACTGCTGTCCCATTGCTCCTCTTCTGTGGGACAAGGCACTCCCAGGTGATGTACCATTCCCCCAGGACCACATGCTGCAGCCGTGAGGCTCACAGTAAGCCCTCCGCTCTCGCCAAGTGGGCTTGTCACTCATACCCTTCCCCCAAACTCTTCCTGTGTCCTGCTCAGTATTCCGGCTTCTAGATCCCACCTCTCCCCTGGGATTCTGGCCATCTTGTTGACTCAGTGGCTGAGGCATCTGTATTGTCTTGGAAACTTGAATCCAAGTGCAAACCCTCTTATCGCTTGGCCATGGCCACGTGAGATACTTGGCAAATAGCCCTTAGCCCTGAAAGTCCTCAGAACTGGGGGGAGGGGGCTTGGACAAGCAGGAAGTCACAGCTGGTGTTTGAGATAACCAAGGTTCAGCGTGATTTCTCAGGCATAACCTGTCCTTCCTGGTCACTCATGGGACTTGCCCCTTTGCTATTTTTCTGAGATATGGTTTTTAACAGACAAGTCCATCCTGCCAGATGGGGGTTGGGGGATGAAGGAGAATTGGCTCCCTCATCACTTCACTTATTTATTTATCTGTTTATTTGTTTATTGACAGGGTCTTGCTATGTGTAACCTAGAGTATGCTGTTTAGACCAGGTTGGTCTTGAACTTGTGATCTTGCTTCCTCTGCCTTGTGAGTCCTAGAGATTACAAGTGTGTGTCCCCACATCTGGCTAAGTCTTAGGGTTTTTAATTTTGTTTTGTTTTGTATTTTTTGTTTGTATTGAGACAGTCTTTCTATGTAGCCTTTGCTGTCCTGGAACTCATTATGTAGACTACCAGGCTGGCAGAACTCACAGAGTTCCACCTCCCTTCTCACCTCCTCCTTGTGACTGCCCTCTGTCCTCAGGGCGGGGCTAGCTGCAGAGCCCAGCTGGGGTGTGTGTGGTATCTCTGGACAGACACAGGGGAGTCATCTCCCTAGCATGGAGATCCACTGTATCATTGGCAGCTGATGACATCTACCCTCACTCAGTGCAGGTCCCCAGAATATTCTGGAGTAAAGCGGCTGTCTTCCATCCACTGTGGGTTGAAGCAATGGACCCCTCCCAAGAGGAGACTGACTCCATCACCCTCAGTCAGGGTCTGCATTTTCTTGTACACTGGGCTATGCTTGACAGACATCAGCAGCGTAAATAAAAAACTTCATTTCACATTCTGTGAGGTGACTATAGTTCCTACTTAATGCAGGCATGAAGGGATGGCTCAGTACATAAGACAGACACCTGGAGTTCAGTCCCTCGGACCTAAATGTCGTAAGAAAAGAACCAACTCCTACAAGCTGCCCTCCAACCTCCACATATGTGCCGTGGCATGTGCGTGTTTACAAAAGAAGCAAACATGACAAAAATTATGGTGTGTTTATAAGTGCTTGTTATTTTCTTCTCCAAACTTTCTGTATGCTTAAAATAAGACTATTTGAGGGAAATTTAAAATAGAAAATAAACTATTTTTCTACAGTTATGGTTGTGCTTAAACACAGAGCCTGCAGTTACTATTTTCAGTTTTCTTCTCAACATGATATCTGGGTGCTGAGGCACTGACCTGCAATCCCAGCATTTAGGAGGCTGAGGCAGCAGGAATACCAAGAGTTCCAAGCTAGCCTGAGCCATAGAGTGAGTTCTAAGCCAGCCTGAGCTAGAATGAGGCCCTATTGAGAGAGGGCTGAGGAGGGAAAAGAAGAAAGGGACAAAAGGAGAGAGGAGAGAGAAGGAAAAAAGGGAAGTAGGAGGTAGAGAGGAAGGACTGGAGAGATGGCTCAGCAGTTAAGTGCAGTTGCTCTTGAAGAAGATCCGGGTTTCTGTGCCCACATCCATGTTGGGCTCACAACCACCTGCAGCTCCACATCTACCTGACCTCTGACCCGATGGCTTCTGAGAGCACCTGTGCTCATGTGCCTATACCCACACAAAGGCTCACACACATACTTTAAAATAATTTTGAAAAACCTGAAAAAGGAACGCTTCCACATTAATTTGCACAAGTGAGCTCCTCAGAGTGTCATGGTTAAGTGGACTCTCATAGTGTGCCGTAGCAAGACCACAGTACTGAATATTGGGGGCATGGCACGGGCACTGTTTATTCAGGGCATTCCCAACTCAAGGGCAGAAGTGGAAGCCTGGGTGACCCTGGCTATATAGCCTGAATTCTTGCCTTTTCTTGAAATTTAAACGTTGAGGCCCTAATGAGATTTGGAGTTGGGGTCCATGCAAGATGAGATCACGAGGGTGGGACATATGACTGATGGGACTGATGCCTTTATAAGAAGAGGCATGAGAGAGTCCCCTCCCTCTACCACGTGGGAGCACGGAAGGAAGACAGTCCAGAGAAACTGGACTGGCTGGCACCTAGACCTGGCACTTCCCAGACTCTAAAACTGCCAGAAATAATTGTCTGCTGGTCAAGCCATCCACTCTTGGAGTTTGCCCTGGCAGCCCAAACAGGTTAAGGCAGTTGGGACCTGAAAAGTACAGGGCAGCAGAGGTGGGACACACAGGGTCTCAGGGAAATGACTGGTCATTAACTGGTTCAGAGTAGTTTAGTATTGTAATGATCATTACAAATCTACTGCGGTGAGCACAGTGTGGGTGGTGTCTGCTTTCTGGAGAGAGAAGGCAAGCAGCAGACACAGGAAACTAATGTCAGATGGCACTAGCTACTGTAGGGAGCAAGGCAGCAGAGGAGAATGGGAAGCCTAGAGGAGGAAAGCCCCTCCCCCCCCATTTCCCTCCAACCCTCTCTTCTACCCCTACCTGTCCTTGAAGCCCCATGCTCTGAACTGAGTCACACAGCCACACCCACATCTGGGAAACAAGTATTCATCTGTGGGGAGCAGGTAGGTGCAGTCTACCCCCAAAGGTGCAGAGACTGGAGATTAGAGACGGCCAGCCCCAGCAGGGGAACCCCGTGGTGAGAGTGTGGTGTGGGCAGATAACTTGCTAGTGTTAGGACGCGGTTCTCCATGCGCCTCACACCTGTGGTGTCACACGAGCAAAAAGCCTCGATAGCCCATGGGGTCCCTTCCTAAGAACGGCTGAGCCTCAAATAGTCTTGGAAAGGGGGGACCGTGTCTCCACCAGAGCAAACACTTGTTTGGTGTTGTTTAGTGTCCGGTAAGGACTCTGTCTTATCCGCACACCAGGTGGACATCTGTAATCTCTGTCCTTGAGAAGTAAAGACAGTTCCTTGGGTAGTAGAAGCCAAAGTTCAAGACCAGCCTGGGCTATAATGAGGGACTGTGTGTGTGTGTGTGTGTGTGTGTGTGTGTGTGTGTTTATGTATGTGTGTATATTTGTTATATATACACATAATTTATTCTAACTCTAATCATGAGAAAAATAAGTTCAAAATGGATCACATGAAATGCAAACAGCTGGCCTCAGCACGGCCTCCCTCTCTGCTGCAAGGGACTTCTCCACACAGCAGGGTGCTTGGACATACCTTCCCTCCATTTCTAGTCTTCCATCTGGCATTTACAGAAGATAGAAGTGTCTAACCCTGTTCGCACTTGAAAAAAAATAAAAATCCCAAAGAAGGGCTCTGATGAGCTCAACGGAAGTCCTGTGCCCACTCCAGGGTCAGAAGAGGGCAGGGAAAGGAGGGGCAGGGTCAAGCTATGGTCTAGCTGTGCCTTTCAGAAGGTACAGGGAGGTTTGGGAGCCTCCTGCAGCTCTGGACGGCAGCAGGGAGAGGCAGGTTAGCCAGGGAGGGCTGGGTTGGCAGGAGCTGCAGATTCATGGATGTCCCAACGTTTTCAGAGCAAGGAGGAGGAGGTGAGGTCATTCATTGGTGGGGAGAAGGCTAGAACTCCAGCCAGTGCCGGCATTCTGTTTTGAACTTAGAAGCTTCAGGGACAGACAGTGGAAGAAATCTCACAGATCGCTGGGTTCACAGTTCTGCAGGTCAGAAAATTGTGGGCATACCCAGCCACCGGAGGAAGGCAGAGGGTGCCTCCCATGGTTCCTTGAAAAAGGCAGAAGGTGCCACCACATCCAGTCCTCCTGGCAGCGGAGTCCTCCTCCAGTGTCACCAGGCCACTGCGGAGAGGCAGCCTGGCTAATTATGAAGGCGGAGAAGCCGGAGCTGGTAAACTGCCCGCATCCACATTTCTGTCAAATGCCTGTGCTTCCCGTGACTCAGCGAGGGTTGCTCCTGCGGCTTGTTCCAAAGCACACTGGGAGTTGTTGGGCAAATATTTGAACAGCCTTTCTATCTGAAACCCAGGAGAAGCTAAGCCCTCCAGCTTCAGAGCCTGCCATCCCTGGCCGCCAAAGGCTCTGTCAGCCCCTGCTACAGCCAACCCTTGCGGCAGCAGGCACCGCTGAGCAACTAATTCCAAACTGGCTTCCCAGAAAACATGTCACCATTGAAGGGAGGGGAGAGGGAAGACAACCAAAGGTCCAGGGCACCCTGCTCCCCTCTCGGAAAGCTCCCTTTATCTCCCGTGGTCTGATTGCATGCTTATTCTGTGTTCAGAGAAAACTGAGTCTGTGATAAATCTCTTGTTCGGGAGTGAGTCAGACCCGGGTGTGAATTCCAGTTTCCCCATCCACAAAGTGCTAATTACAAATGTGCCTTGCTCCTGGGACCAAGTGAGAGTTAGTGAGACAAGAGGGAAATGCTGGGCATGTCCCTGCCAGCGACCCAGAAGGACCCCTCCACTCCGATTCCCCCTCTGACCCTCCCTCCAGGCAGGCTCAGGTAGAGCAGAGGCCCTGCCTGTCTGCTCCCTCCGCGCTGCACACCTAAAATAAGATTCCACGGGAGACTCTGGGAATTTCCTGCAGTTTTTAACTCTCCATGTCCTATTTATAAAGCTTTAGTCACTGCAGTTGTTTCGCAGCGGCTGGGCGTGTGGAGACAGGTCGTAACAGGAAACAGGCTCACAGGAGGCTCACTCAGTCGCACCCGCAGGCTTTGGGGGAGTCTGGGTCTGGCCTCACTTGAGGAGACTTAACTGGACTGGGTCATCTTCTCCCCGGCCACCCACACCGGCCCTGACGTAAGTCACAAGGAGATGCTGCCTCTTCGAGGGTTTCTTAAGGCAATTTGAGGCTCGTCTCCGTGGGAGACCCCCAGGCCCTGGCACAGGGTATGGTCTGAACACATCTTTTGCTTCCTGCAGCAAGAACAGGCCTGCCCAGTCTCTGCCCACCCCTGTCTGCATAAAAAAAGCAGTTTCTCCCAGGGGCTCCAGGGCTCTATTGCCTGTATGCAGAGGCCCTTGAAAACAATTGAGGGACAAAGAGCGGGGATTGAGCTGCTTCCAGCAAAGCTCAGTCAAGCCTTTTGCTCCTGTCTGAACCCTGGGCAGAGCCTCAAGGGAGAACAAAGCCCGCTCACTTCCTGCTTTCGCAGCGGCTCTGCTAGCCACTGAAATCAGGCTCTCTAATCAGGGCTGGTAAAGTAAACTACCTCCTGTCCCCAGTGTCCCCAGGACACTGTGCAGGTCAGAGGTAGCCCTGTTTTTCATGGGGACACGGAGGTCTCCCAAACAAGCAGGCTTATGGCTTAGCTGTGGTTTTTCATAAAGCAAGATCAGTAGGTAGGCTAAAGTTCTTAACCAACTTCTCTTGGGAGCCAGCGCTAAACTTCTCCTGGGTTTAGCGCTGACTTCTGAGGCTCTGGGGTATAGCAGGCTTGGTTCTGAAAGGGTTCGTTGGCTTGAGAAGTTTTGGGGTCCTAGTCCTGACAGTGTGGTGGCTTCTGGAGGAGCTGGGCCTCTCTTAGCTGGTGGGTGTGGGCTGAGGTTGAGCACCTGTCAGAACCCAAGCCTGTCTATTGTGCCAGGGCTCCTCTATGTCTTATACTAGAGGTGTGACGACCCCGGGGACCTCTACAGATGGCACCAGGGGTCATCTGTCCCATTCTCTGGAATCTCAGGCCCTTTTACCATCTACTGTTTCATTTGATTCTTAAGTCCCAGGCTGAGCACACTGTCTTGGCCCAAGCCTCCTGTTCTATTTCCTCTGGTCTCTTTCTTTCTATATTTCTCCACCTCTTTCCATTCATAGGACTTCACACCTCCCCTTTTCTCCATCTCTGTCTTTGCTGGCCTGACGGTAAGTCTCCAAAAGCTACATGGAACCCACAAATGAGCATACAGAGGCCGAGAGACCTTCCACTTCTCACTGAGTCACACTTCCCCCAGTTCCTACCACCAACCACCACAGAGGCTGGAGGAGGGGCATACTTCTTACAATTTCATAGAAACAATGCTTCAAACAAGTGAGAATGGTTAAGGTTCAGCAAGTGTGTCAGACACAAGAGCAACCCACAAAGATCAGGAGCAGCTGTCTCCGCCCACAGTCGCTGCTAGAAAGTATTACTCTGAAGATGCTATTCATAACAGCAGCATGAATTACCAGATACATAGGCGTTCATTAGCCAAGAGCACACAGAATGTCTATAAGCTTTTTTTTTTTTAAGTTCTAATAAGGAGACATAAAGTGATCTGCATTAAGAGAGCACATCCCATGCTTTGGATTGAGTGTTCTAGTAAAGGATGTCTCGGATTGGATAACTCTGTAAAGACCTAATTTGCATTAATGATTCAATTATACATTGAAGACAGAGCCAATCGATGTGCTGTGCTGGCTGGCTGGAACGCTATAAATGGATAGCTTTTAAAATGAAAAGTAGAGAGGAGATTTGCTCAACCAGACAACACCACAAAACCACAGTGATGGCAACAGTGTGTAAGAGGCTCACAACCAGTCCCAGGGAGCAGAAGAACAGAAGAGCAGGCTCAGAAACACGCCCACGATCTGTTCATCCATAGACAGATGTCACTTTGCAGCAGGGACACATTCTGAGAAAGGCTTCTTAAGAAATGTCCCCATGGGATGAACCTCTTAGAGAGTAGATCAACGGACATGGTAAACACTGGATATCTGAGGTTGCCGCCAGGGTAACATGGCAAAAGTTTGAAAAGAAATGTCGGAGTAACTGTAAAATGATGCTAAGTAAAGTTTGGCAGATCCATGAACCAGTAACCGGACTGTGTGGCCACTGGGGGGTGAATACAAGGAACACAAGATCCGAGTGAGTTACACTGTCAGTTAAGGCTCGGTTGAGGGAGCCTCTTGTGTTATTAACACTGGGACAGGTGGAGCAAAATATGTACCTTGCCTCCCCGTGTAGCCTAAATTGAACTTTTGACCAGTCTCTGCTTCTGGAGCTGCCCCCTTAGTGTCAACACCAGGCTCTCACTGTGCCTGTGTAGATGGGTTCCAATCCAGAAGAGCAGAAGACAGATTTAAGCAAAAGACAGAGTCCATTCTGCCCCTAAAAAGCCTGCTCTGAGGATCCGAAAGAGTTGGAGATGGCACATTTACACCCTCACTCTTGAGGCTGAAATCCTGACTCTTCAGCGTGACGGTGTAAGGTGAGCCCCATGAGGTATGGTTAAGTCACAGGGTGGAACTCCCAGGAATAGTATTAATGCCATTATAAAAGAGCTCTCTGACCCCCATCTGCCCAGCCTATTCTAAAACACCAGGACACAGAGAAGTGGCCACCTCTGACCCAGGAACACTGACCTCATCAGACACTGAGCCTGCTGACATCTTGATCTTAAATTTCCTGGTCCCCAGAGCTGTGAGCACTCCATTTCCACTCTTTGGAAGATTCCCAATCTGTGGCATCCTGTTGCAGCAGGTTTTATGGACCAAGACAAGCCACATTTGCTCTGACGGGTTTCACTCTTCTGAACTCCCCAAAGGATACAGAATTCTAAGATAAATGTGGCATAAGACCAGTCATCGCTAAGCTGTTCGTCATTTGTTTGGCATGTCTGTGAAACAGCCTTCATTCCTCTTGTTTTAGGCCATCTCGCTTGCAATGGAGTCAGGGACCCATTCAGTGCGGCGCCATGTGTTAAATGCTCCTTGGCGCCCGATAGCTCGGCATCTCGTTTGCAAGAGAGCAGGGAGGCTTACTGTAATAATGTGAACAAACCTGCACATCACTGGACTGTAAAATCATTAAAATATTGAAGGGTTTAAAGACTTAAATGACCCAGAAAAGCAAGAAAATATGCTTAAATGCAGATCTCAGTCATTAAAAAAGCATTTGTTCCGCCACACTGACCTCCTAAGAGAATGGGGGAAAAGCAAGAACACACACCATGAGTCTGGGCTAGAACAGGAGCTGTGCTCCTCACTGGGCGCCCAATGAGGCAAAGACTCTGTGCAAACTGCCCTTCTGGGGTGGTGAGGCTGGAGGGCCCAAGCACGAGGAAAGCTGCAGTAAATCCACTGTTCTAGAGACTTCTGAACTGTGAAAGCCTTCTCCGAGAGAAGCCTTCTCTGAAGGGAAGGGAGTAGAATCAGCAGGAGGTGAGGCAGCTGGAGAAGACTGTAACGGGGGTGGGGTGAGGGAGGATGGGGGGTAAGGAGAGGGGGAGAGGAAACGCTGAGGGAAACAACTAGAAGAGGCTAACAGCTCCCTGCCGGATGCTTGTTTGCTCTTTCCCACCAGGTCCTAACATTTCATAAGATCACCAGGGCTGACATAACAAAGGCCTCAGGTCTGGGAGGCTTAAACAGTAGGATATAGTTCTGGAGAGCGGAGAGCTGAAATGTGCCTATCACAGCATTCATTTCTTCTGAGGTCTGAGAGGAAAGGCTATGTCCCCAGTGTCTGTGCCTGGGCCCTGGGTGGCCATCTTTGCCCTGTGTCCGTATATTGTCTCCCTTCTGAACGTTAAGAATCCTTTCTTATGAGGACACCAGTGATCCCAGCTAAGATGGTGGAATTGAAGCATCTTTTGTTTAACTCTGTGAATGAGAAAGATCAAGAACAGATAGCGACTCTATCCCTCGGAGAGAAACTGAGAAACTCGGAGAACTAATAAAGACTCCAGTCAGGTTTAGTGCCCATCACAGCTGACCTCATTTAACTTCATTTCCTCTTCATAGACTTCACTTTCAATATGGTCGGTCACACTGGAGCACTGGGGATTAGAGCTTCAACATTTTATTTGGGAGAGGAGGGACACTGGTCTGTCCAAAATTGTAACTGAATGACGATAATGCATACAAAAGGAGCTTATGAACAGAAACTACTAAAATCTCACTGTGTGTGGAGTAGCTCGGCTTTCCTGAGGGGCTTGCCCAGTGTGAGTGCAGCTCTCAAAAACTCCCTCTGCCAAAGAGCAAGGGCAGAGGCAAGGCAAAAGCTGGGATATTAGTCATCAGCAAGTTATATGATTCTGAACAAAACAGCATGAACCCCTGAGCCTCAGTTTTCTTACTTGTAGACTAAAGAAGCTGAGTGTGCTTATTGGCATTTCTACCTGTCCAAGAACCACAGAGCAAGGAAAACAAAACAAGACAACAACAAAAACCCAGCAAAACCTACTTTTCTCAAACACCTTGGCAGCTAGAATTTGCTACCCCGACTCAACCCCTAGCCAGACTCAGGCCCTGCCACCGAGATGTGCTGGTATGAAGGGGACTTGAGCACAGGTGTAACGCAGAAGCCACTGTCCCACTGCTCTGTGTGCTGGAAGGCCTGATCACAAGTGCCGGAAGAAGCGATAGAGGGCAGTGTACAGGCTGTGGGGTGTTACAGGTAGACTATGGTTCTTGAAGGGCAGCTCTGGGGGCAGGGGCAGTGAGACAGCAGTCATGGAGGGCTCCAGGGTTCCTTCCTGAAGACAGGGTGGCAAAAATAGGACAGGGACACGGATGGACACACACACACACACACACACACACACACACACACATACACATTGCTGCACTGTCATAGCAAAAGCCTGGCCACATCAAAATGTCCATTAATGGCGATCAGGTCCACCTGCATCCATGCCAGAGCACTGCGCAGCCTTCTAAGACACAAAAGGGGGTTTCGCATAGTGACATGGAGTAATTCTCAAGAAAAGCGAGAGGGAAGAAAGCACAGCCCTGTTACACAGCCACTTAGGAAGAGAAGATACAAATGTGTATTTGGAAGAACCTGGAACTTTAGAAGCTATCATTTGTCCCTGAATCTGCCTTTCTCTTCTGCCTCCTAAGTGATGGGATTACAGGCACGTGCCAGATGCTGGCTCTGAACAAATGAAGACAGAATTGTGGTTTGGACCTTACTAGTTTCCTAAAGTTCAGGAGATAATTAACCAATTTATGGATTTACAGCTTTATGGATTTAGTGGAGGTCTTATTATAAGCTCTCTGCTCCCTCTCCATCCTGGTGGTCATGAGCAATCTTTCTCAACCGCAGGTACCCTCTGTGACATCCTGCCTCTCCTCAGGCCCAGAACAACATAAGGACGCAGGGCAAAGATGTCCATCCAGGATCCAGGAGACACACGTGGGACATGCTTTTCCTCTCAGGCCTCAAAAATACCTAATGCTGTGATAGTCACATTTCAGCTCTCCACTCTCTGAAACACATTTCTACTGTTTTAAGTTAAGCCAAGTGACCATGGCCTGAGACCTCTGAAATTCTAAGCCAAAACTACTTATTTATTATAATTTTTTCATGTACTTGTCACAGCAACAAAAAGATGACTAAAACCCACAATGAACTGGTCCATCTCTCTTTAGTAAAAATAGCAGGACTAAGAGGCTAGGTCTTAAACTGTCAGTGAAATAACTGTGGGATGTACCCACCTGGCCCAGTTCTGAATAGCCAGAGAGTGGTCCAGGAGGTAAGGGAAAGAATCAGGCCTATTTACAGCTCACAGAATGGAGCTTTAGATGCATTTGACTCTTCCGGTCTTTCACAGCGTTGCAGAGACAATGTGGGTATTTTTATTGTCCCTGTTTCACATGTTTTATTGAGGAAAAGAGAACAAAAGAAGGTGAGCAGCTTGATAAAATCCATGAGGCAGGCAGAATAGACCCATCCCCTTCCTGCAAGATGTGTTTCCTCCTTTAAAAATTTTTTTTACAATAATTTTGCCTTTTGTGTATATGAATGTTTTGCCCACATGTGTGGATGTACAGCTTTGCGTGCCTCGTGCCCTCAGAGTTCAGAAGAGAGTGTAAGATCCCCTGGAATTGGAGCCAGGGACAGCGTGAGTCACCATTCTGGGACTCAAACCAGGGTCCTCTGCAAGAGCAACAAGTGCTCTCAGCCGCTGAGCCATCTCTCCAGCCCCCAGCAATATATGTTTCAAGATCTCCCCCCACTGAAGACCCGAACATTTTTATATCTATATTAAGCATTTTTTTTCACACATTGAAACCATGATTTCATGCAATTCGAAGTGTGAAAGCAAAACTAGCATGGATTTCTTTTGCCGTAACACAGCTCCTTCTGCATGTCTTAGCAAGCTTGGCATATGTTTCGCTTTCCTTATGATCATTTCCTTTGCCTTTTTCTTCAAAGCCACTTATGTGTCTTGACCATAACACGAATCTCCAAATACAGAGATAGTGGCTCTGAGGAAGGTGGCTATTGCCATCAGGTAGACCCATTGGGAAAGAGTTGGTTTATATCTGTGAACTGAAGCTGAGGGAGAGAGACAGAGAGACAGAGACAGAGAGATGGCTAGGGAGTTGTGCCTTGTGTTAAAGGTTCCTTCTCCAAGGCCAAAACGATGGAATGTTAAGATTACGGAGAGTTGACTCTGTTGCAGACCAGCGTCAAATTGTCTTGGGCTATTTTCAGTCCCTTTGAAAGCCATTCGCTGCTCACACCTGCGTCTGCCTGACACCTGCCTGCCTTTCAAAACTCTGTGAGGTATTCTTAGCAGACCACTGGCTTCCACCAATCCAAAAGCTAAAAGTGCCACCAGATACTATCTGAAACCTATTGCAGGCTTGTCTTGTCTGTCCCTGCTTTGTCATTACCTGGCTGCGTGCAGCCCCAACTAATATATTTATTAATGGATTTGAGGAGCTCTGTTCTGCGTGTCCAGGCCACAGCCACTCATACTTGGCTCCAGTATAAACTATCTCTTATTGTCATTGAGGACAGAACCAGGTTTTTGCATTGGCATATCAAACAGGGGTGTGTTAAAATTCATGAATTTCTTAACTTCTGGACATTTCCATTTAATACTTTCAGACCATGCTCGGTCATGGTTGCTGAACCAGTGGAAATGAAGCTGCAGGCCAGAAGAACTTTTGCAAAGCTCTAGCGTAGAGCTTTCTTCTCTTTGTGCTCACTCTCTCTGGTCCCCTAGGCGGAGAGCACTTACATTGTTGGGGATAGACGTGAGGCCCTCCCCCACAGGACTCCAGCGCCTATCTTACTTGCCTCACCCCAAAGTTGACCCACAGGCCTGTTAGGAGTGGGCCACGGCCTAGCCAGGACATCAAACTGGCAAGGATGAAGGATGGAGAACAGGCATCTAAGGCACTGGCATTTTGTTTGACTTCCTGCAAGAATCACCTTAGGGCCTTGAAAACCACTGGCGACAGCTCCTCTCTCAGTGACTGCGAAGTTCATCTCCGGCTGGGGCCTTTAGAAGCCCCTCCCTGGGTGATTCCAAGGGGCAGCAAAGCTTGAGAAACGCTGCCATGGTGTGGGGAGGAGGGGCAGCCAGACCAGTGACGTCACCTGCGCGCCTGCTAGAAATGAGTCTTCTCTCACCCCAGACCTACTGATTCTGAAACTGAGCAGGCGCTGAGGAGGGAGTCAGCTCTCTTAACCAGCCCTCGACACAGTTCTGACGGTTGAGACTCTCTTCTTTAAGCAGGAGGCTAGGGACTGATTGTCACTTGAGGTCGTTTGCTTCGTCGACTATTGAACAACAGTTCTGTCTATTACGGGGTTAAGAAATGATCCTGGCCCTGGGATTTCTCCTGGAACATGGGAGTAAGCATTTTAGCATGATTAGGAATTCGATGTGGCCTCTGAGATGGGGAACAGCGCACGCGGATACCACTCAGCAACGGTGGGCCAGACGCTTCCACCGGCAGGAAGCCTTGCCTGCCTGGGGAGAGTGTGAGGAGGGTGGGCAGGTGAACATCCGAGATGACCCAGCAGACAGGTACTCGCTCCCTTTCCCCAGACTCCTCAACTTTGGTGCTGTGTTTGCTCCTCAAAAACACCGCAACAGGTTGTTAAGGAGATGGTGGCTTTTCGTAACAGAAATGTGTCCCCTCATAGACAAGGAAGGAACAAGTTAAATTGAAGATGGCAGCCCAGGGGTTTCCTCCTGGGGCTCTGAGGGAACCTGCCTCCTGCCTGTCCCTCCCAGCTTCATTCTGGTATTCCCTTGGCTTACAAATACATCACTGTAGAGGGGTATTAATTCAGAACATGGCTGCTCTGGCAAGAGATCACATGCAAAGACCTTCTAGGTCTGTGTGATTCCGCTGAAACACAAATATGCTTTTATTCCAGGAGACAGAGGCATGGAGATCTGAGTTCAAGGCCAGCCTGGTATGGAGCAAGTTTCAGGTAAGGAAAAGCGTAGGTCCAATACATGCCTTTAATCCCGAGCAAGGAAGGTAAAGTTAGTTTGTAGAAGGAAGCACCCTTGTTTGAAAGTGCTGTCTGAGTGGCAGAAACAGTGAAAAGTTTGACAGAGTAGGATACGCACAACTTATGAGAACAGAGAGGAAAGGGAAGCTACTTAAGGGAGCCACACATAAGAGGCAGTTTTACAGAGAGAGTTTGAATGAAAGCACAAGCTAGACACAGGTGAAGGCAGAACTAGCCAGGGAATGAGAAAGGAGCCAGAAGATTAGAAAAGATTGCTGCAGTTAGTTTGAGGCCAAGAGAGTGATTCAGAGGCTGAGAGAGAAGCCAAATTGAGTAAGTCATCTGGGAGAGGAGTTTGAGCCAGAACAGCTGAGTTGAACCAGGCAGCTAGCTATGAGCGCAGAAAGAACAAGAAACGGTGAGTTTATTCAGCAGTAAGTCTCAGAGGCTGAAAACATTCTAGGCCCAGATTAGATTGTACGGAGGTTAGAAGCTTCCAGGACTAGGCCTAGGTTAGCAGACGGAGGCAGTGAGCCTTTGAGACAACTGAAGCAGCGAATAAACGTTCCCTTTACACATCACTCCAATGTCTACCTCATCTTCCATGACCTTTCCTTTTGTATTAAACCCCTCCCTCCTTTCTTCTAATAAGGACCACAGTTTTTAGGTTTAGGCTCCAGGATGCTCTTGTTTATGACTGCAAAGATTCTATTTCTTCCCCCCCTCCTTTTTACATTTTAATTTATTCATTTTACATCCCAGTCTTAGTCCCCTTTCTCCTCTCCTCCCCTCCCCTACTCCTTAGAGAAGGGGAGAGCCCCGACCTACCCATCCCACACATCTAGTCACATCTGGACTTAGTGAATCTTTCCCCTGTGGCTTGGCGAGGCAGCCCCACCAGGGGAAAGCAATCGAAAAGCAGGTAACAGAGTCCATGTCAGAGTCAGCCCCCATTCCCCTTACTAAGTGACCTATATGAGGACTGAGCTACACATGGGCTACATGTGTGTAGGGGGCCTAGGTCCAGTCCATGCATGGTCCTTGGCTGGTGCTTCCGTATCCACAGGCACTCCTGGCCCTGGTTAGTTGGCTCTGTTGGTCTTCTGGTGGTGCTCCTGTCCACTCTGGGTCCTTCTGTCCTCCCTGCTCTTCTACAAGGCTCCCTGCGCTCCACTCAGTGTTTGGTTGTGGGTCTCTGCATTTGTTTCCAATCAGGTGCTGGGCGGAGCCTCTCACAGGACAGCTATGCTGGGTCCCGTCAAAGATCCTCTTTCTAAACAAGGTCACACTCAGTTTCAGCTCGGGAATCAGGACTTAAGCATCATATTTTGGGATCAAAACTCACCCTATTGCAGGTGGGAAGTAAATTTCACTGTCTTCAGCTGCCTCTGCTCATGCTGATGCTGAACACATGGGCTTGGAAGTCAGAGCAGTAGACCAGGGGTGTGTTGTAAGAAGTTATTAAAATTTACTATTGGTTTATCTTCTAGTAAAGCTTGCTGTTAATCTTAAACAGCTGTACAACCAAATCACCACACAGAGACTGGCTTTTTAGTTAACCTAGAACACAATGCTGGGCAACATTTACTCCCTCCTAAACCTCCAAACCCTCAGTTTCCTAACATTTAGATTTCCCACATTATACTTGCTTAGGTCTGGTTCATGCTCCACGTCCTCCAAGATCTCTCCTCTAGCTCTGCTCTCCTCGTTCTCCTCTCACCCCTCCTCCTCCTTTTCCTCCCACTCCTCTCCCACCATGGCTCCTCACTGCTCAACATTGTGTCTAGTTGCTTTTATTTTGTTCCTGTTTACACAAGAGTTGAGACAGGATGCTTAGAATGAGTATCACAATGCAATATCTGGATTGAAACCAGAGAATTGGGGGTGGGGTGGGGGAGAAATCAGTATTTGAATGAACAAGGGTAGGGTGTATACATTAAAAAAAAAAAATTATACCAACAGGGGTGTCCAGTCTTTCAGCTTCTCTGGGCCACGTTGGTATAAAAACTGTCTTATGCCACACTTCAAAAACACAGTGTTCAATACAGTCCATAGCGAAGACTGTCTTCACAGAAAATCCACCAGAGCGCTCCATTTTCCTGGGCTCGTTTAAGCCTGGGCACGAGCGTAGGGCGTCTCTCTGCTGTTCTCCTTCATTGGGGCAGAGGATCGGGGACTATGTGACTACCCACCATCTTGGAACTTCAAGCGCTGGGACCTGGTGGAGGCAGGAATCCACCCCGTGCACTGCCCTGCACAACAACAGCCAGGCCCTTCGCTCTGTTTGTGCTAACACCCCATAAATCCACCCCCCCCGCTTCCTTCACAACCACTACCTCAGCTTGCCAGCAATCCTGTCTATTCTTTGTATCCCAGCCTGCCTGCGCTCAGCTTTATGCTCTTCTTGTATTCCTCCCATGGGGACTAGTGTAGGGCCAAGCTTGGGTAGACACTCTGCACATTTTGTTAATAGAATAACCCGGGCCTGACTCGATAGGAGATTCAGTTTCTAGCATGGAAGCATGAGTTTTAATGAGGTTGGGCCTCAACTGCCAGTGTGTGCCTTGAAAGGACGTAGGAAGAGTCATACCACAAGTTAATAACGGGCAAGTTAATAACGTGGTTGAGTTTGTAACATCCTTGGTAATAAAGGACAAGGCCAGAACTTACATCATGGTGAGTTCAGGGCTAATCTGCAAGCTTGTCGCAGCCGACCGCTTTGATTTTCTCCTCTTACGTCTGCACTTAGCAGTGTTTCTCATCACTGTATGACTTAGCACTAATTACTTTCACGCTAAGCCCTCCAGCCTGTGTGGGAATTTGTGAAATCCATGAGGCAGAGAAATAGTCGAAGTCTCAGGAGCCTTGGGTGGAAAAATCGCTTTAGCTTATGCTAATCCCAGAACACACATCCTGAGGTACAGTTGGAGGGAAGGTGAGTTTTGTAGAGCTGAGTTCTACAGGCTTATCTGATACAACATGGGGGGGAGTATCTACCGACCTTCATCTCTCATGACTCATCTGTGAGTGTGGATCAAAAGGGCACAGTACGTGGATGGAGAGATGGCTCAACAGTTAAGGTCACCGGCGGCTCTTCTAGGGGACTAGGGTTCAGTTCCCAGCACCCACATGGCAGCTCCCAACCATCTGTAACTCTAGTTGCAGAGAATTTGATGACCTCCTCTGGTCTCCACAGGAACAAGGGACTGGAGTATAAATACTCCCTCCCACCACACAATTTAAAATATTTTAATCGATTTGCGCGTTCGTTCAAATTTTGTTATTTTCTGACTTCCCGGTCTATGGTGGTTTGAATAAGAACGTCCCCTATAGGCTCATCTATTTGAATGTTCAGCCACCAGAGAGTAGCACCACTTAAAAGGATTAGGAGGCATAGCCTTGTTGGAGGAAGTGTGTCACTGGGGGTGGGCTTTGAGGTTTCAGGTGCTCAAGCCAGGCCCAGTGCCTCTCTATCTCTGCTGCCTGTGGATCCAGATGGGAAGAGGCTGCTGTAGCCTCTCTAACCATCCTTTGCACAAATAGATTCAAATTTAAAATACAAATATTCACTGAACTGACAGTTCCTTCATAAATAGCAAAACAATCCAATACAAACACACACATACACAAACACTCAAGTGTGCGCACACACAAGCACCTGTAAATACTTATTTTGACACCATTTGTAAACATTTAAGTTTAGACCCAGTTGAAATACCCTTTCCTGGATGATGGTTAAATTCTGAAATATGTACACAATGAATTTTTATGATAAAGTCATAAGAAAGAATGAAATAATCCCCCTGTTTTGTTTTGTTTTGTTTTCTATTCAAGGCCTCACTACTTGGCCCATGCTGGCCTTGAACCTGTGTTTCTTCCTGCATTGGCCTCACTAGTGTTAGGAAGACAGACATGGGCCACCATGTCCTGCAGGATGAGGAAAATTTGATGTGATAATATGGAATGTGCTTCAAGGCACATTAAATGAAAAGCAAGCGTGCGGAGGAGTAAGACTAGAGTGCATAGAATATGTACAGAAAGTAATCCTCCCTGGGTGTAAAAAGATGGATGCATTTGCTCATTTATTCAAACTGAAGTAAGTACACATTAATGTCTCTTCTCTGGGTGTCTACTTACTATTGAGTTTATGGCAGATCAGTTTACAGCACCATTTCTAGTTTGAATCTAGAAATGGTACCATTGCATCTGAATTGAAATGAAAAAGAAAGTCAGTCTTGTTGGCTCAAGCCTGTAATTCCAGGACTCTGGAGGTACAGAAGGGAAGACTGTAAGTCTGAGGCTCTAGATTAAGGCCCTGTCAATAAATAAATAAATAAATAAATAAGGCGCTTGAAAAACTAGACATCTTCTATTCTAAGAGAAAAAAAGAATAAGAACAAAGTTGCTCTGTCACCAGAGGCTGGACCTTGGTCTTGATGCTGCTATTTGGCCAACTACTCCCTGGCCTTGGTTTTCTGACCTATAAAATGGAGTTGATTTCAGTATCTACTTCCTCAAGTTGTCATGAAGATTACACAAATGAATATAATATGTACCAAGTACATAACCAGCACTGAACATACCACATACTTAAAAGCTACTCTACTTGAGAAAAAGGAAACACCCATATTTCCACCCAGTAAGATTTAATAGCTTTACTCTCCTTCCTCTTCTCTCCAAGGTCTCAACTGAAATAACTGATTATATCTTTGTCTGTTGAACATTTATAGGGCACTTTCCTTGTTGTTTACTGCAACACAAATAAACCGCTCTTTTTTTAATCTTGAAATCATTTCTGAATCTCACAGTTATTAATTTCAAACACAGACTTGCCCTTGTACTTAATTATGAGCCCCCAGGAGTTGGGAGTGTAGCACTTTTGTTCATTTGCTAAGAGTTTAGCTGCTGACTGTGGTAGTAGCATCCACAAACATTCCTCAAATGCTCAGGCTGTCCTGGTATGAACTCATTGCTGCAGAACAAGACACTGGTTTAATAAGGTTTCCGTTGACGTCTTACTGAGCACAATATGTAACTCCAGGGATGCAGACAGCCTGGGCTCCGGAGTCAGCTTCCTCTTGTCTGAACCTGCTTCTTTGTTTCTAAGAACTAAGGTGTTGAGTTAAACCATCTGTTCCACTCTTCAGAGTCTGAAAGACTAAGTGGATACAAACTGTGTCTCAGAAAGCTAGGATCTTTTTAACAAGACAGTTCTCTGGGCTGCAACTCCTTGTCACCTCTTCAAACACCAGGAGCAGTGAGTGTTGTACACAGTTTCCTCTGAGACTGAAACATTCCACCCTGCAGGGAAGCTCCTTAAGTAGGAGGTTACACAACCCAAAATAGCTTCAGGAAGTCCCTGAAACTGATCAGATTCACTAGGCCCCTCCCTGTTAGAGTAATGAAAGATGAAAGTCTCTCTCAGAAGATTGGAACTGAGCTTCAAGCCAAGATGCAAAGAAGATTCTGAGACCAGACCAACTTCCTGGAAGAAGCAGAAACAAGCTGAGCTGCCTGGAAGAGGTTCAGACCAACTGAGTCACTTGGAAAGGACTCTCCAACCTGCTGAGCTGCCTGCGGGCTGTGCAGCATGCTCTAGTTTCCCAGCTTTGTGAGCTGTCCTGGGTGGCCTTTGGTGCTGCATCTGTCTTTGAGTCATTTCTGCTCCTGTAAGTAACCCATCACCCATATTCCTAAACCCCAATAAAACTCTTTAGTACTCCCATTTCAGCTTTGGTGGTATTCATACTTTGGTCTGTTGTGGGCTCCCTATCTGGGGTGAGTAGATGTGTGTGTGTGTGTGTGTGTGTGTGTGTGTGTGTCTGTCTTTCCAGGGAAGGTTTTGTCACACAACAGTGAAATAATTACAGGACCCATTTATTAAATGCTGAGATCTGAATGCTTTTCTTTAAAAACACCATGATGGGCTAGGGAGAAGGCTCAGCATTAAAGGATAGGCTCACAACCAAAAATATAAATACACTGCAAAATAATCGGGGGAGGGGGCTACTGACATTTCAGAGGTCCAGAAGGACATGGCTAAAAGCTGATGTGAGGCCTAACTTCCTTTTTTGGAAAAGTAAAACAGGACTGAATGGACAAAACAGCTTCCATCTTTGCCTCAATATATATAGATAGAGATGCACACCTCAGGCCTTCTGACTCAGGCACATCATGGTGCTCTTGGAACTTTGGGATTCCTCCAGACAAAAGTGTGGAACCATCAGCCTTGGGTTCTACCTTTCAAATTTGTTTTGTTTGGGCCATGCTGATGCTGTCAGGTGGTACCCCAACATCTTCTGGAGTCCTTGAAAGCCTTCAGGTCAAATATTCCACATGAACATTCTCATTCATTCTATCACCATCAGAGGATATTTCCCAGTTCCCAATAAACACATTGAAATCAAGGCCATTCTCTGCCCCAAGCAAGCATGAATACAGGAAGTGGACATGTGAATCTCCATGGGGCTGCAGGCTGCAAGAGTTAGAATGCCTCACAGGCACAGACAGACTCAGAGTAAGATAGACACGCATTTATCATGGGCAGCGGCTGCATCTGACCCCAGGGAAGCTGTGAGGAAGCACTGGCATTCACTCAGCTCTGGAAATGGCTGTGCCAACCAGTCTGAAAGAGCAAGCTCCTGGAGAAGAGAATGGTGCCCACTAGGCAGGGCTGAGGCCGTCACATCAGTTGGCTCAGGACTTCAGAAGCTGTGAGAGGTGGAGCTGATGTTGTAAGACCTGGGGTCTCACAGCTCAAGAGTTCAAGATCGCGCCCTTCCCAGAAACTCCCCCAGACCAAGACTCGTTGCAAAAGCATAACCATTGCACAATGGGGTCACCCCTGCTGGTCAGCAAAGAGTGGCACCGGGAGACAAAGGCCTTTAGGTTTTTAAAAGAAAAATTGCGGGAAATTTGAAGTTGCAGTTCTGGCAATTTAGGATTGGATGAGGAAGCTATAAAGTAAGATAATTGGTTAGTCTTAGGTGCTCAAGCTTGGCCAGTCCTGCCAAGTGTGGATGCAGCTGCAATTTAAGGTGGGGGTGGTTAGCTCATCCTTGAAGATTAGGGGCTGCAGACTTTTGGCTGCAGGTTAAAAGCTACTCAGAGTCTGGGTTCGTTGCTAAGAAATGCTATCTCAAAGACAAAGGTCTGGTCCTTCTTTTTGCTGAGTGAAGGTCATTGCTTGCTTGCCTTTTGTTTTTTTATATCTGTCCTCACAGATAGGGTCACATTCCTCCATTCACTGGAAAGGTACTAAGAAGCTTTAGCTTAACCTGGACCTAAAACTCAAACTATAGGCTTTAGAAGACATACAGGTTACAAAGTTAGTCTAACCCTTTCAGTGTTTTCTGGGAGGAACCAGGCAGGGTCTGACCCAGGTAGCCTGTAGACAGAGTCTCAGGCCCTTAGGCAGGACTCCAAGGCCACCACAACCCTCTTCCAAGATAGGAACTTATCACTTAAAAAAAAAAAAAAGTCCAGTTGAGCTTTTTCTCCAGTGACTCTCAATACCAGAGCTTCTTAAAAATATCCCACTTCATTCCCTTGCCCAAGGAATTATGTGCCCAAGATATACGGGCACATATATAAATGAGGATATGCATTGATAGTAATACATAAAGTATTTTTAAAGTATTTCTTCAGTACCTATATTTATGTATATATGTACGTGTATCAATATTAGCAGCATTGAAGATGTACATAACTTTACATAGTGTGCTGGCTAGTTTTCTGTCAACTTGGCTCAAGTTAGAGTCATCAGAGAGGAGGAAGCCTCAGTTGAGAAAGTGTCTCCATAAGATCAAGGGCTATAGGCAAGCCTGGAAGGCATTTTCTTAGTGACTTGATGGGGGAGGGCCCAGCCCCTTGTGGGAGGGGTCATCCCTGGGCTGGTGGTCCTGGGTTCTAGAAGAAAGCAGGCTGAGCAAGCTACTCTTCCATGGCGTCCACATCGGGTGCTATCTCCAGGTTCTTGACCAGTTTGAGTTCCTGTCATTGAGGCTTCCCTCAATGGATTGTGACTCTGGATATGTAAGCCAAATAAACCCTCCCCTTCCCAAGTTGCTTTTGGTCCTGGTGTTTCATCATAGCACTAGCAACCCTGACTGAGATGCACAAATACAATGGATACGATTGTTTATTTTAGTAAAGAAAGCTTAGGGGACAGTTGGTGAAGTGTCTGCTTGCAAGTGTGAGGACCTGTGTTCAATCCCCAGCACCCTTGTAAAAAGCTGTGTGCGGTAGTATACGGTAATCACGGAGCTGGGAATTACAGAGGCAGAATTATCCCTGGTGTTCACTGGCTAGCCAGTCAAGCCAGGAGCTCTGAGTTTATTGAAAGACCCTGTCTCAAAACATGAAGTGAAGAGTGACAGTGGATCTCTGGCCTCCATATGCGTTTAAATGACACACGAATGATATAAGTACATAGCACACATACGTTGTTTAAAAAGGAAAAAGATAAATAAATCTTATGTGACCATCTGATGCTGCAGAACATGGAGCATCTTCAGTGGTTTTTAGTGGCCAATATTTCCATTTTAGAATTGCCTTCTTTATCATAGTTTATTCATTTTGTATCTTAGCTGTAGCCCCCTCCGTCATCAACTCTCAGTCCCACCTTCACTCCCATTTCTTCCCCAAAGCCCTCCCCCACAAGTCCACTGATAGGGGAGGTCCTCCTCCCTTTCTATTTGACCCTGGTCTATCAGGTCTCATCAGGACTGGCTGCATCATCTTCCTCTGTGGCCTGGTAAGGCTGCTCCCACCTCAGGGGGAGGTGATCAAAGAGCCCGCCACTGAATCCATGTCAGAGACAGCCCTGTTCCCCTTACTAAGGAACCCATATGGAGACTGAGCTGTCTATGGACTACATTTGAGCAGAGGTTCTAGGTTATATCCATTCATGATCCTTGGTTGGAGCATTGGTCTCTGCAGGCCCCCCTGGGCCCAGATTTTTTCATTCTGTTGGTCTCCTTGTGGAGCTCCTACCCCCTCCAGGTCTTTCTATCTTCCCTCTTCTTCCATAAGATTCCCTGCACTCTGCCCAAGGTTTGGCTATGAGTCTCAGCATCTGCTCAGAATTGTCAGTGCTTGAGAGCTGCTTCCTGTAAGTACATTGTGTAAAATGGCAGAATAATGGGCAGAGGTATTCCAAAAATTGTTGGAAATTCTGCCCTAATTCCAAGCCAAATGTTATATAAAGATTTAAAAAAGAAAACTCAAGCCAGCAGTTTTAAAGCATTACACATCCCAACACAATACAGTCCAACTAATCTGAGCTGGCTGCTGAAGAATGGTGGTGAGAAGCATTTAGGATTTTTGTCGTCCCATAATTAAACAGACAGCAGAACCCTGTGTATATACAATAAAAACGCTGCAGTTCCTAACATGTCCTAGTCTGGACCCTGAGCCGAGGTGGTAGGCAGTGTTCATTGGCATCACGTTCCCAAGCTGTGTGTCCAGAGCCAAGGCTGCAGTGACGCTCCAAACCGGTGAAAGCTAGTCACTCTGGATCTGACTTAAGAGTTAATTCCTTGTTATTGTACGTTCAGAACTCCCCCCCACCCCCACCCCCCCGCTGTTGACAAATGGTTCACGACTCCCACGTTCAGCTATGAGAGCCCGTATGGGGTCATGACCCTCAGTGTAAGAAGTGCACTAGAGATGGTACTCAGCAAATAGAAGGCAGTGGTGGCACACGCCTTTGACCCCAGCTCTCAAAAGGCAGAGGCAGGCGGATCTCTGTGAGCTCAAGGCCAGCCTGGTCTGCAAAGTGAGTTCCAGGAAAGCCGGGACTACAGAGAGAAACCCTGTCTCAAAAAAACCAAAGTAAAAACAAATGGAAATAGAATATCTGGTTGTTTGGAACTTCAGAAAAGTAATTGATAGTGTTTCAATATAAATTTATTCCAAGTATTTCATGAAACGTTCTTTTAAAAAACCTTTTCATTGTATTTTATTTACGTGTGTGTGTGTGTGTGTGTTTGTGTGTGTGTATGTGTGTGTGTATACCCTACAGCATGTGTGTGGAGCTCCTTACTACAAACCACTATTTGTTTATTCAAAATTTAACTAGAACTAGGCATCTTGGGCTTTCCTGAGCAGTTCCCCCTGCCCGCAGGCTTCCCTCTGGGGCCCAGTACGCTCTTGCTCTCAAGCTGTCATCAGAAAGACTCTGATGTCATGCTCTGAATGAAGTGCTCCCCAAGCCCTGGCTGGAAACCTCCCACACTTCCCACCTTGCTTATGAGTGAGACATTTGGGACTGATTTAATGTATGATCCTTTCTCACAGTCTTCCCTGATGTGCAATCAAGGTGAGGTTCAGGCTGCAGTCCTCTCAGAACTGGAGACTGCCTTCCGAGGTCTACTGAGTGGCCCCTGGCAGGCCATCACCGCTGGAGATATGAGCTCCTCATCCACAGGAGCCTCTCTGTAGGACTGTTCACAGCTTGGCATTTGGCTTTTTTCAGAGCTGGGGTGAAAAGAGTGAGAGAGAGAGGAAGTCCGTTCCCTGGTGGGAAAGGGGGAAGAGCCTTGAGCACTTGAATACCAAGGCAGACATCTCTGCGGGTCATTGTAGAAGCCACACACCATAACATTCCATTTTGAGGGTTTCAGGGCGGTCCTCAAGCTACAACCAAGACCACAGTTTTAAAGGATACCACTGTTTTTCTTCACTAGTTCCTCTTTCCAGTCCTGTATCCATCTACCCCTCTGCGATCTGAGACAACAAGGAACAAACAGAAACGAAGACAGACAAATCAAAATGACAATATTAGTAGAACTGAGGGGTGTTGGGTCACAAACACTGTAGACACTGTGTAGAGAGAAATTATATGTAATCTCAGGACAGCGCATGTCCTGCACTGTCCTGAGAAACTATAGCACTCGGAGATGGGGAGATGGCTCTGCCAAGAAAGTGTATTCCTCACAAGTAGGAGGACCGGAGCTCCTAGCACCAACAGACAAGAAAAGCCAAGTGTGGTGGCATGTGCCTGTATCCCCAGGGCTGGGGGGATGGAAACAGGGGGAGAGAGCCTAGCTCCATCAGTGATCCAGCTCCGGAAGCATGACTGAGGATGCCTGACATCAACCTCTGGCCTTCACACACACACGTGCACACGTATGTACAGGCACACACCGCACACAGGTGCCTGAAAACATGAACATGTACATAGAATAGATAAACACGCACACACATAACATTAGTCCGCAATAGTGCTCTTGGAGAATTTTCTATGAAAACTAACTAGTGGAATAAATGAGTGGGGGACAAACATGGTGTTCTCCAGTGTTCACGTCGCACCTAGATTGCCCATTGCTCTCCTAACAAGCAGCCGGAAACCACAGGAGAGCTGGGTGTGAAGTTCAGAGGCTGAGCATGTGCTTGGTGGTGGGTGTGGGGCTGCCTTCATTCCTCAGTGTTGTGAAAGTTTTAAATTGTACTTTTGCAATTTAACCTCAAACAGATCCACTTTGTTTTCCAGGAAATTCTATATTCCCTCAAAGTACAGCCATTCGTGTTTTATCCATCACTGACAGGCTTCTCAGGAAATCTGTGGGAAGTCCTGAAGGAGGTATGTAAGGAAAGGAAGAGGAAGGGAGGGATAAAGGGAGGTAGGGAGAGAGACTCCATTAGCTATCCGGTCCCTACCTAAAGACAGAGTGGCCCCACCTTGTGACAGGTGGGGAAGGTGTGGCCTTTGGGTTGGAATCCCTACAACCACAGTGTCCCTGAGCTGTAGTTTTATTTAGAAAATAGGGACCACAGATGTTTTAGTGAAGCTTAGCCATGGTGACTTGCAGGATGCACCCTAGAAGCCAAGGCGTGCCTCTCCCAGCTTGAAAGGTAGGAATGTAACAAGAACCTCCATGCCCAAACCTGACATTTTCTCCCAACCCTTCTGACATCCTAGAAAGGGACACATCCCACAAAAGCCACCGTGACTCATGACTCATGTTCAGCTTTCATTTTGACTTATAATTTAGCCCCAGACTGATCCCCACTGTTCCCTGGAAAGGACAGTCCTGCTTCCCCTGGCAAGGTTCTCACGGCATCTGTACAAAGTGCCGATGTAGGTGATTCATCCTTCACAGCTCTGATATGGAGAGTCCTGTGAGGGGGAGAGTGTCTCAGCAGCCTCCTCCCTGGGCCCTTCTCCACTTCCATCCCTCATGGCTTGGGAGACATTTTTTTGCTGGTGCGGAAGACAGTCATCTGTAAATTGTCAGTCTATCTCTGTCCCTTTTTAATTCTAGCTGTAAGGGCTCTGGGTGAGTTTGTACAGTTCAATGGCTCAAAGTTATATTCAAAATATGCACACCATGTGTGTGTGTCAGAGGTCAATGTCTGGAGTCTTCCTCGATTGCTCTCCACCTTGTGTTTTTAAGACAGGTCTCTCAGCTTTAGCTAGACTTCAGCTAGCCAGGAAATCCAGGGAACTGTATTGTCTCCACCCCCCAAGCTGTGATTCCAGGCATGAGCCCAGCCCTCAGCTTTTAGTTTTAAAACATGGGTTCTGAGGTTTGGCTTGGGTCCTCATGCTTGTTCAGCAAACGCATCACCAACTGAGCCACTTCTCTGTTCCAAAATGCCACTGTGAACTGACTGTTTTCTCATGAGTTGAGCCAGTTAGCAAGAGTAACAACATTTTGCTTTGGTCTCTCTGCCTCTCTGCTCCCTCTTTGAAGATAGGTGATCATGGACCTTAGTCTCCATGGGGCAAATGCTGTCTGCATGTCCTGTGGCTTTAGGAATCAAACCAAAGGACTAATGCAAATGAAAGCCTGAGAGCCTTAAAGAGGGCCATGAGGATGGCTTAGTGGGTAAAGGCACTTTGCGCCAAGCCCAACAACCTGAGTTCAACCCCCGGCACCCACATAGTGAAAGGAAAGAACCAACTCCCCCAAAATCGTCTTTTGACTTTCCCACATACACTGTGGCACGTGTATGCCCACAGATACGTGCACAGTAAGTAAGTAAGCAAGCAAGCAAGCAAGCAAGTAAATGTAATAAAAGTATAGAGAGCCACAGGAATGTGAGATGGTTAGGGTGATGGCAAGCTTCATTTGGCAAGCCTCAGGCCTCTCTGGATACCTGAGGATCGCTCTGGTAGCGCTGCTTGCGTTGGAGCCTAGGCAAAAACTTCTGCACCTTAACAGTAGCCTCTTACCCAGTAACCATAGTAATCTTAATAACATCACGGTGATAGGGCCTTGTGCTCTCTGTGTCATAGTTTCCTTACCGCTGCACTTCAGGAACATTGCCTCCAAAACAGTGACGAAGCGACTTCCAAGGTCGTGTCTTTGACATTAAAGATGCCCATATCTCCCTGTGCCTAGAACTTGGGCTTTAGTTTTCTATCAAATGTAAATATGGAGCGGTGTTCTCTCTCTCTCTCTCTCTCTCTCTCTCTCTCTCTCTCTCTCTCTCTGCTTGTGTGTGTGTAAAATGTCACGGTACTCTCAAGTGAAGGTCAGGGGACAACTTCCGGTGCCAGTCTTCTCCTTCCGTCTCGTTGGAGACAGAATTCCTTTTGCTGTTTGCCGTTGCGCACACCAGGCCAGCTTGCCCTGGAGCTTGTGGGGATTCTCTCTCTCTTCTCATCTTGCTGTGGGAACCCTGGGGTACAGACGTGCTACTGCCCTCACTTTTACTTGGGGGTCTTAGGGTTCAAATGAACGTCCTTCACATTTGCGCAGGAAGAACTCTGATCCAATGAGCCCATCTCCCCAAGGAACCTTAATCTGGTTTTGAAACAAGCAATTCTACCTCAGTAATGTCAGTTGGTGGTGCTGGGCAATGCACAGGCTAACCTTAGTCACGGATCATAATTAAAGAGAAGGTTATAAACCTTTTTTTTTTCTGTTTCATTAACTTACATGCAAGCTTGTAATTAATGTGTCATTAAGACATTGCAACCATATCAAAAGAAATGACAAAAGAGAAACAACTATATGTTCACCTTTCCAGCCTTTCCAGCCAGACCCCAAGAGAATAGATTAAAATGAAACAAAGTAAATTGTCCCCTACCTGCATTTTTTTTTCTTCTGAAGAAGAAGAAAGGATGAAAGCATTGGGTTCAAAGACTCAACTTAATCTACCGCTGATTTCTCTTCATGCTAAGGCAGCTGGAACTCAGGGTTAGGGCCAGGGCAGCTGGGAGCTCAGGGTTAGGACCAGTAAAGTCTGCTCTGTTTTCTACACCATGGTAAACTTGCACACATACCGACAAAGCAGAACATTGGGATAGGAGATTGCCTTGCCTATGACAAGGACAATGACTGGTTAAATGGTTGAGTCCTCTTCCCTGCTTCCGGGCTTGAGGACGCCATCCGAGTCACTCAGTCTGAGTTTCCCCATCTGAAAAGCTGAAAAAGCTTTATAAACAGCTGGTATGATTTCTGGTAATATTTTTACTTATTATATATTTATTTTGTGTATATGAGTGCTCTTCCCGCATGTACACCTGCATGATAGAAGAGGGCATCAGTTCCCAGCATAGACGGTTGCCACCAACTATGTGGGTGCTGGAAACTGAACTCAGGATCTCCAGGCGAGCAGACAGTGTTCTTACCCACTGAGCCATCTCTCCAGCCCTATATTTTCTAAATAAACACTAAAAGCTAACAGTTCGGACTTTACGCCAACCTCTGTCCCAAGCAAATACATTTCATTTTATCTTCTCAATGGCCCCACAAATAGAAAGGTAGTGTAGAGACTGAGGGATGGAAAAGTGTAGCCATTTGCCTGAGTGTGTGGCTGGGGTATGGCAGAGCCCGATTTACTGGTCTGCCAGAATGTGGGCACTAATTATACCCTAATAATGAGGCTGGTCCCCAAGGGAATCAGCTACTTTCAGTCTCATGGCCTTATATGAACCCTGGAATACTGGTAGTCGATGGTGAGGATTCGGGGTGACATTCGGGGTGATGTCTAGCACATAGCATCCTGTATACTCAAGGAGGGAGAAGAGTTTTAATATAGAGCCTGCCGAGAACTGTGTGTGTTGAATCTGATCCCATGAGACAAGGTGAGGAGGTGGGGCCTTAGTGAGGTCAAGAGGTCATGGTGGGGAGGGCTTTTTTGTAAATTAATTGCAGTGACCTTATCAAAACATGGAAGAGTTTCTTTCTCCACTTTCTGCCTTGTCAGGACATAGGGAGAAGGCATCACTTGACAATCAGGAAGAGGGCCTCTCCTAGATCCCAGATCTGTTGGGACCCTGGTCTTGGATGTCCGGCCTTCTCAAGGTCTTTCCTCTGGGAGTCTGTGTCTTAGTCTCTCATAAGGACAGTACTCACATTGGATTAAGATCTTCTCTAATGACCTTGTTCAACTTAATTATGCTTGAAAGGCCCGATCTTACTCATTAGTCACATTCAGGCGTACTGACGATCATTAGGGTTTAAACATATGACGATTGGTGGGGGTATGTGAAAGCCCCCAACAAGGGCAAAGTTCAGCTCTGTCTAGAGAATGGATGTAGCAACGAACTCGTAATAAAGTGTGTCTGTTTGTTGAGCATCTGAAGACTTTCCAAGTCACTGCCCTTTAAGAACATGTTTAGCCAGGCGCAGTGGTGCATGCCTGTAATCCCAGCACTCAGGGAGGTGGAGGCAGGGGAATCCCTGTGAGCCGGAGGCCAGCTTGGTCTACAAAGCAAGTGCAGGACAGCCAAAGCTGCACAGACAGAAAAACAAAAACAACTGAACATTTTGCTTTACTGACTAAGTCAAGCTTGGTGATCCTGGGGGCCTCAGGACCCTATTTCTGGGGTGTGTGTGAGTACAGGAAAGCAGGCAGCACAGGGACAATCAGTTTTTCCAGTTATGCGTCTCTTTTCTTGACATGCCCTAGTCAGGCGTGTGACCACTTCTGGGTTACTGATGCCAATTCCTTTCTTTATCATTTGACAGAGAAAACCTGGGGACACGAGTGGGGAGCCCCTCTCCCTCCACACCCCTGGGCACACACCCACAGCTCTTCCTCCTCCTGACTCCCTCTGTTCTGTAGAGGCTGCCCTCTCATTTCAGAACCAGCTCACCTGCCTGTGCGTTGCATCTCACCCCCTCCTTCCAGGCCTGCCCACGCCTCACTCCACGGGGACATCTTCCTGAGGTTGTACCCCAGCTAACACAGTCCCCCTTCCAGCTCGTTTTCAGCAGACCGTGATGTGGGTCAGGATTGCTACTCTTTCCTTCTCCATGTTCTTGCTTCACCTTTCATTCACATTGACTCATTAGTCTCCACAGGACCTGGCACACACATCATAGGTACTAAAAACAAAACAAGACTATGGGTTACTGTGGGTCTCGACCCCCTCGGGGGCCACGTGTCCAATATGAACTTTGTGACCCACAACAGTAGCAAAATTATAGTTGTGGAATAGTAAGGAAATAATTTTATGGTGGGGGGGGTCACCACGACATGAAGAACTGTGTCACAGGGTTGTAGCATTGGGCTACGTAATCAAATATTCTTTCAGAGATAAGTTCAAGGATCAGGCAGGATTCAGCGACGTTGCAGAGCTGTGGGATTATCCAGACGGATGGGAGCGAAATGACGTCAGTCGTACTAGTCAGGATAGACTCTCTAAAGCGACTGCCTGTGCAGAGACCCGCCAGGGATAGAGGGGTAGGTTCCTCTGGGCGTACGAGTGTGAATAAAGTCAGAGAGAAATCATAGCAGCTACAGGCACCAGCCGCTGCCACATCGGGGCATGGCGCTGGATGCCTGCCTGAGAGAGGATGTCTGTCACTCTGCCTGTCACTGAAGATGATGGCCAGGGCCCAGGAGCACCAGTGGACAGATGGGTCAGCCAGGTGATCCAGAGCAGCCAGAGCCAGCGTGGCGTCTCTCGGTGACACAGCCGGGGTGTGGTCCTGGCTTTCCCTGTACACACATCCCAAGCTCATTTGGCCTTCGGCTGATGAAGATGTGGAGAGTTGCAACAATCTTGGCAATCTTCTGTTCTCCGGCCCTTATTCCCTTCCACCTCCACGTGGGCACAGAACTTGCTTTCTCTGAGGAATGCTGGCAGCTGAGAGACAACCCCAGAACACTCACATCCCTGTGGCTGCTTCTCGGCAGGAGCCCTTCCCACAGGCCTGGCTTTGCACCCAAGGCCTTCCTGGGGCCCCTCCGCCAGCCTTTCCATCCTCACAAGTCAAAGCATCCTTAGGCTTCCTGAGTGGGCCCAAGCTCCCTCATTTACCCAAGAACAAGGAAACAAGAGTAGAGAGCCAGGGAAGACCTTAGTGGCACACACTTTCATCCTCAGCATTCGGTAGGCAGAGTCAGATGGATCTCTGTGAGTTCCAGGCCAGCCAGGGTTACATAGTGAGACTACGTGAGGAGTGAAACTAAGTCCATTTGGAAACCCGAGTCATTTCTTATTCTCTAGTAATGAGAACACCCGACCTTCAATCAATAGCCAGGACTTGCCAATCTCAGCCTTGCCCAGCAATACGCAATGTCCAGGAGCTGGCTCCTTTGCCTGAGAGTGCTACCTGCTGACCCTCCAGCGCCAACCAAGGCAGCATCCGTACAATGAGGAGAGCTGTTGACCACTCCCTCTAGTCCCTGTGAACAAAGGAAGCCAGCCTGCAACTCTGGAGAACTCAGTTTTACTTCCTCAGATGGAGTGTGCTGGCCGAGAAGGGGGCAGAGGGAATTCGGCCTTTAGTGTACTGTACCAGCCAGGGGAACTCAAGAATCCACGCCCCTTTCAAGTTGCCACTTGGTTCGTCTGTTGTTTTTCCTGCTTGAAATCCCAAGCACTCTGTGGGTAGACCAAACAAACGCACCTCACCCCCATCGTCCCCGTGCCAAAGCCCTCGGGAATGATAGCCACTCATCAGCAGAAGGGGTCAGAGGACTCAGCCTTTAACGTCTGGCTTCTGGCTTGTCAGGAGCATACACTAAAGAGTGCTGAGGCAACTCTTTAGTCAGGAGAGGCAAAGGGTGATCTGAGGAGATCTCCTCGGTCCCTCTTCTAACCACAGTCATACGCAACACTGACTAGTTATAAGGACGCCCAGGAAACTCAAAGGGAGAGTCTCCGGGAAATCTCTTGTGGTAGAAGGAGAGTTTAGCAAGGCAGTGGGTAGAGGGGAAGGGCGTGTGTTGAGGGTGTGTGTGAGGGGACAGGGTGGATCCGCTACTAACTAGGCCAAGTTGGACAGGGAGAGCCTCTTCACAGAGTCGTACCCTCCCCTCCAGGTCTGGAGACACTGGTAATAGCAAAGCCACACAGTCCTCCAGCCTTTTAGGGAATCATTGCTAACACACACACACACACACACACACACACACACACACACACACGTCCTACTCTCTGCTCACATTTCACATGTCAGAGATGGATGAGAGAGAGAGAGAGGGGGAGAAAGACACGAGAGAAAGACAGATCTTTATCTAACGGCATAGTTCTGAATTGCTAAGTAGAGATCTTGGTTAGATATTGCCTTGGCCCTGATTGCATTATGCAAAGTCATATAAGGCAACATTAAGATTTGTCTTGACAGTCTCAAGCCCATCCTTATCAAATCCCAGCACTTAATCTGCTCTCTCATTGGTTGGTAATTTAATTCTCCTACAAACACAGTTAATGAGATGTCTTTACGAACATTAATGTTGAGATTGGCTGAGCACTGCGGTAGGAAAAATAGAGAGTGGTTGTTTTATGTCTTTGAAAAGAAAGGCCCTGAGCCTTTAATCCCACAATTTGGGAGGCAGAGGCAGGTGGATTGCTGAGTTCGTAGGCCAGCTTGGCCTACACAGTGAATTCCAGAGCAGACAAAGCTACACAGAGAGACCCTGTCTCAAAAAAAAGAAGAAGAAGAAGAAGAAGAAGAAGAAGAAGAAGAAGAAGAAGAAGGGGAGTCAAGAATCTTTCTGGAAAGTTTTGAAATTACTTTTTTTTTTTTTTTTTTTTAGGGAGGGTGGATGAAGTTCCACTGTGAATTCCACACTGGTCTCAAACTCAGTAAGTAGCCCAGGCTGGCCGTAAACTCTTGCTCCCCCTACTCCAGCCTGCTTAATTTTAGGCATGCGCTAACCATCTTCTTTTAGAATTTCCCCCTCCTTAATTTAGTCTCAGACTGCCACACATCATGACATAAGGACCGTAAACACAGCAGATTTACAATGAAGGGGCGAGGTCAGGTGCTTGCTGTTGAGCCCAACAAGCTGTTTGGCCCCTGGGACCGAAATGCTGTGGAGAGACCTGATTCCTGACGGTTGTTTTCCGACCTCCGCGCTCTACACCCGCGCAGACAGGCAGAGAAGCACGCGCAGGTCTTCAATAAAGGGCGGAGCTTGGGGATGCCCTACCCTTCTGCGCCAGCTAGAGACGAGGGCTCAAGCCTGAATGGGGCACCTGTGCAAAACGGCCCCACCCCCAAGATTCAGAGAAGAAGGCAGAAGAGGAAAGGAAAGGAATGTAAGGGCCAGAGGATGGGGAGGAGCCCTGCGAGGCGCTTTGAGGACAGGCCACGGTCATTGCAGTCACGAGCTGTCTTGTAGCAAGCAGGATGGGATGAAATTTGTTGCAGAGCCTGTCTGGTTCCGTACACAGATGCACGTAATCACATCCAACGTGGTTTTACTGTCGCTGGAACCGAAGTCTACGTTGGAAATGTCCGATTGGCGAGGAGGGGTGGAGAGCATGGACCACCTGATGGGCAACAAAAAGCTGTTTTAAATACCTCAGCAGAAACTTGGGGTCTGAGCTCAGCCTGTAGTTGTGGGAGCGGAGGGGTAGGGCAGATCTGAGAGCCATTGAGGAACCTCACTAAAAGATCACAGGCAGTCATCCATGTCCAAAGGGCATGCTAAAGGCACCAAGGCCTCTGCAGCCCACACAGCTACTGCGCACTTCAGATCCCTTTTCTCTGCTGGATAAGACCTACTCGATTTGTTAGAACTACAGACTTTCCCAGCGCCTGCTGGGAGGTTGTCACGTACACACATTGTACAACTTTAGTACCAGCAGCTACGGTTCACATGGTTTTGGTTTAGTGGCAAAAACAGCAGCCTGAACACGCTACATGGCTGGCTGCTGTATGTGGTAGGCAGCTGCCTGTCTAGGCTCAGGGGCAGAAGCAGGCAGATGGCGATGAAGACGTTTAGAAATCGCTCCCATTGTACAGATGGAGAAAAGGCCCCGTGGGAGAGCCGGAGAAATACCAAAGTAATTAGAAGAGAAGGAACCAATGAAGGTAGAATCCTCAAATGCCTTCTGCCATGGCTTGGGGTGGGCCTCAGGGAGGGTGAACTCCTGTGCTCAGTGGGGTGACTGAAGAGAAGGGACATGAATGTGTTTGGGAGTCTGGGTTTGAGGATCAGAGTGAAGGGAGGAGCTGACGGTGCTTCCTTACTGAAAGTTCCATTGAAGAGAGAGGGTTAGATTTTTTCTTCTCCTGTGGGGTAATTTGCCATAGTTATCCATCTTTGGGGGGGAGAGGGGGAGTCTGGCAGTTTGAGTACAGCCTACTTGTGATACAGTAAGTGAGTGGCCAGGGTACCAGGCCAGGGACCACACCTGACACCCTATTCCACCTTCTTCAAGGACTGGAGCTGTGTGCCGAAGATGGGGATGCTCTAAACGATGGGAAGGAGCTAGGCATTAATTACCTTTAATTTTTTGGTTCAGTTTGGTTATTTCTCTGTGTAGCCTTGACTGTCCTGGACTTGCTTTGTAGACCAGGCTGGCCTCAAACTCACCACAATCCACCCAATAAGGAAATTCTTTGAGTTAACTGTAGTCTTCCCTCCATTTTAAAAAGTACACTCTCTGTGTACCCACGCCCATGGGTGCTTGGCTGCCTCAGTCTCTAGCCAGTTATAGATAAGGCAGAGGATGTCTAAGCTCCATCCCTTATTGATAGTTTCTGGAAGAGAGACCATTGTTCTCTCTTGAGCTCCAGGGACAGCCCACACCCATGCACACATGGGCAGTGCTGACTTAATGTCTTTGTTAGGTTTCTAAAACACCCTGGCCACGGTCGGCTTGGGGAGGACATCATGGTGAATGAAATCGGGGCAGAATTCAAGCAGGACAGAAGCCTGACAATGGAACGGATGCAGAGGCCATGGAGGAAGATTGCTGGCTGCTTTGCTCCCCACGCCTTGCTCAGCCTGCTTACTCACACCAACCAGGGCCACCCAACCAAGGGTGGCACCACCTTTGGTGGCACTCACCACCCCTCCCACACCAATCATCAATCAAAAAAAATTGCACCATAGGCCAAGTCTAGCTTGGGCATTTTCTCAACGGAGGTTCTGTCTTTCGAAATGGCTCTACCTTGTATCAGGCTGACATAAAACTATCCAGCATAGTGGGTTATCAAGAAAAAAAAAAAAAGGATAAAGTTGGTTGAAGGGGGCGCTGGAGTGATGGCTCAGTGGTTAAGACCACTGACTGTTCTTCCAGAGGAGGCGGGTTCAATTCCCAGCACCCACATGGCAGCTCACAACTGTCCGTAACTCCAAGATCTGTCCATGCAGGTGAAACGCCAATGCATGTAAAATAAAAACAAACAAATAAAAAAAAAAGGTTGGTTGAAGGATTTGTGTGTTGAAGTGGATATGGGGTGATTTGGAGGAGGTAACTAGGGGTATCTAGGATCATATTTCTCAAAAGAAATCCTCAAGAATTAAAAGAGAAACCTTTATTCCATTAATACAAGTCCATTGGGTAGATGTCTGCCTTTTTTTCTTTTTTTTCCTCAAGTCCACTGGGTGATTTTCTCACAGAGCCTTTCCTGACCAGCAGTGAGAACTCCCCCAGTTCCTTTGCACGGCTACAGCAGCTCGTTTTCGCCTGTAGCTTGACTGTCTCCCTCAGCTTCGGTTATTCTTCACGGATGAGGAGGTAGCTCCAGGGTTTGGCCCGCATCTCACTGACTTATCTTTTCAAATACTCGATCTTTATTATTTTAAAATTCTCTGTGTGGGAGTACATGAATGGAGTGAGCGGACGCCAGAGGCCTTGGGTGCTCCCGGAATTATAGGAGGGTGTTGGCTGCTCAGAGTGGGTGCTGGGACTCCAACTCAAGTCCTCCCTGGGAGCAGGACTTGCTCTTAGCTGCTGAGCCGCCTCTCCTCTCCACTGACTTATCCTCCCCCCTGGAACCTAACAAGAGTAAGGCTGTGTCTTCTTGAAACCTAGCACAGTGTGTAATTGATCTGAGTGGAAAAAGTGTGTCCTTTGTTTCGGAGAAGCCAAGACTCACTGGGTAACAGGTGAAGGGAACAGAAAATGTCCTGAGATCCTTTGGTGTCCTGCTTTCTTCTAAAGTCTCACACAGGGGACCTCAGCCTTGAGTTAAATGTGCAAAATGGCAGCAAACACAGTTCATTTCTGCCCCCTCTGCATTCATATTTTTTTCTTTTTTTTATTATTATTTTTTTCTTTTTAGTTACACTTGCATTCATATTTTTAAAAGAATTCTAATTTTAAAAGTTATTTCTCCCTTCCCTCTCCTCCCTCTAATCCTTCTGTGACCCTTCTACTCCTTGCTCGCTCCTGTAACTATGGCCTCTTTCTAGCAATTGTGGTCCCCCACACAGTAAATTCTTAAATATATGAATACAATCTGCTCAGTCCACCCAGGGTTACTCGAATTCTCTGATTTCAGGGCTGAAGACTTGGTGTTGGATATCCAATTAGGTAGTTCAGTCCTGAGGAAGAACAGTTCTCCCCTTCCTCACTCCTTAGCTGTCCTATAGTTCTTTATGTAGGAGTGGGATCCCGTGGGGGGATCCCGTGGGACGACCCCGTGGGATTCCCCCGTCCACATTAGCATGCCTGTTGGTGTGTGCGTTCAGGTCTTGTGTAGGCAGCCATATTGTTGAGATGGGTGAACGTTTCTGTCGCCTCTAGGAGACACATTCTCACAGAGGATGTGTGATCTCCGGGTCCTCTGGCTCCTAAAATCTTTTCCCCACGTCTTCTGAGGCATTCCCGAGTCTTACGTGTAGCAGGTGAGTCAATCAGAGCCGGTCCACACTAATGCTTGCTCTCTGCATTTCTGACCAGTTTCTGTCTTCTGTGGTGATCTCCATCTGTTGTAAAGATTAGTTTCTTGGGTGAGGAGTGCGAGGTACACTTATGTTCTTGTGTAAGGAATTCTGCTGGTTTAGTAAGTGATGGGAGTAGGCTTTCCTATAAGATCCACGGCCTCACTAGCTCAGAGTAGTTGTCTAGGTTTCCAGCGCCAGGCGTGGTTTCCCTCTTGCTGAGTAGACCTTCTGTCTAGCTGGAAGATGTTGGCAGTGTCACATTGCACACTTAGGGCTGTTGGGCCATTTGGTCATTGTTGTGTTTCACAGGTGTTATACTTGGTACTATTTTGATGGATCTTCAGGAACTTCTCTGCTAGGTTCTATCCTCCACAGCCTCCAAGTGTTCTATACTGAGACCTCTGTGTTTTCTCTGGATTGGAAAAGTACCACACCCTAGTAATAGTGCCCTATGCCTTGCCATATAGGATTCTTTTCCTCCTCCTCCTCCTCCTTTTTCTTCCTCCTTCTTCTCCTCCTTCTTTTTGTTTTTTTCAAGACAGGATTTGTCTTTGTAGCCTTGGCTATCCTGGACTCACTTTGTAGAGCAGGCTGGCCTTGAACTCACATCGACCTGCCTGCCTCTGCCACCCTGAGTGCTGGGATTAAAGGCTTGCACCACCACACCCGGCTTTCTTTCTTTCCTTTTTCTTTCCTTCCTTCCATCCTTCCTTCCTTCCTTCCTTCCTTCCTTCCTTCTTTCCTTCCTTCCTTCCTTCTTTCTTTCTTTCTTTGTCTTTTTTTTTTTTAAATAAAACCAGCCTCTCTGTTCTTCCTCTCATGATTCCATACTCTCTTATAATGAAGGTGGAGTCTCTTATAATAAGAAGACATGATGAATTATGGGATGAACATAAAAGTAACTGGCAGGCACGCTGCTAAACTCAGAATCTGTTGACTGGGGCTTTTTTTGTTAGTCACTGAAGTCTGAGTTAGGATGAACTGGGAGCCTGCTTCTTCCCTACCCTTGCTCACATACCTTATCCTGCTGTCAAAACGCTAGTCACTGCCATTGTATCTGTTACTTGTCTTATTGCTGTTTCAAAATACTTTTAAAAATTGAATAAACGACAACCGCACTTAAGGGTTTGTTTAGGCTCAGTTTGAGGATACAGTCCATTCCAGTGGGGAGCCATGTGGGCAGGAGCTTGAGGCTGCCAGCCACAGTCTTCACAGTTAGAAAGCAGAGAACAAAGAATGTTGCCGCTGTCCTGGACCAGAGGCTGTGGAACAGCAAGTTTAGGGTGGGTTTCCCCAACTCAATAGACTCTAGACAGTCTTCAAGACACGCCCAGAGATCTGTGCCATTTCCTTCTCAAGAGCAAAGCAGACTGTTCAAGTGTGGGTTCTGTGAAAGGGTGATCTTGAACTGACCCGGGAGCCGGGGGTGGGGGGGGGAGTGGCTCATACCTACAATCCCACTGCTAAGCCGGGGGAATTGCTACAAATTCACACTCAGCCTGGGCTGCACAGTCAGTTCTAGGCTAACCTTAACCAAAGAGAGAGACTCTGCTTAAAAAAGGGGCGGGGGGGGGGGGCAAATAAGCAAAAATTAGCAGGGCTCTTGTACAAAGCTCACAGGGAATTCCAGTCCTGATGTCCTAGGCCTGCTGGGATAAAAACCTTATACCACTTCACAGAGAGCAGACCAAGTGTGTCTAATACATACTTTGTAGTGAAAAATCGCTTTTAAACAACATTCTTGTTTTGATTTTTTGAGACAGGGTCTTTCTACATAGCTAACCCTGGCTGTCCAGGAACTATGTAGATAAGGCTGGCCTTGAATTTACAGAGATCTGTCTGCCTCTGCCTCTGCCGCCTGAGTGCTAGGATTAAAGTTGTGCACCACCACGCACAACTTTTTTAAAAATACTTTGTAGCAGTACTTAGAAAGATAGCTATCTTATTTATTTACTTATTTTGTGTGTGTGTGTTTTAACAAGGTCTTATGTAACCCAGACTGGCCTCAAGCCTGCTGTATAGCTGAAGATGACCCTAACCTTTTGATCCTCCTGCCTCTGTCACTTAAATGCTGGGATTATAGGTGTAAAACAGCCATTAAAAACGTCATTGTATTTATAATACTTTAATGTTTACAAGTGTCATTGACATATAAAAGCATTCTCTGCTTAAACTTTTATTACTGAGGAGTGTTAAACTTGCTTTTCTTGTTTTTCGGTTTTAGAAGCCAGCCCTGCAATCTGAATGAACTCTGTGTGCTGACAGTGAGCTACAGTCACTGAGAGGAGGGAGTCTCAGCTGAAAAATTGCCTCCTTAAGATCTGGCTCTAGCAAGCCCGTAAGGAATTTTCTTAATTAGTGATTGATGTAAAAGGCCCCAAGCTCACTCTGGGTGGTGCCACCCTGGGCTGATAGTAAGAAAGCAGGCTGAGCGAACCATACAAGCCAGTAAGCAGCACCCCTCCATGGCTTCTGCACCGGCTCCTGCCTCCAGGTTCCTGCCCTGCTTGAGGTTCCTGTCCTGACCGCCACTGATGATGGACTGTGATACCGAAGCAAAATTGTACATGGTCATAGTGTTTCATCACTGCAATGGGAACCCTGACCTAGTCAGAGCGTGTCAGCAGCTGGGTTATGAGCAGGCGCCCTTCTTCATTCCTCCGTGGCTGGGATTTCGGCGGGTGTCTGGAGATCAGCTTCTGTACAGAGAATGAAGCAACCTTGGGGATCAGGGTTCTGTCTCTCTCAGGAGCTGCTAGAGCCTTTTAGGGCAAGGTGGGTAAGCTAGGCTGGGGTGTGGAAAGCTTTACCACCAAGTGTTACAATTTAGCTCTTTTAGAATGGGATTGCTGTTGATGGTAGAAATTTGTGTGTTCCAAAGCCTATAACACCAAAGTGTTACAGCTCTTGGTTAAACTGCTGTGCTGAGCATGGCAGAGGTGCAGGAGAAAACTCAGGCCTGGTGGGCTTGCAGCCAAGACACAGACCTGGCAAGGCCCTGGCTCAGCGGACCGGAGGGGGATAAATGACAAGTGATGAATCTCAGGCGGCCACGGTGAAAGGCTGATGGTATCACTCAGGTAGTTAGCAGCATGCACAACCCACACCCTCCAAATGTTTATTTGAAATCAAGGATTTATAAACCTTTGGACAGTGGGAGGAATTTTGAGGGTGAATGTGTTTGATTAACTGGGGTCAGGGGGTCAGGAATATTTGATTTGCATGTACAGCGCCTCATTTTACATGCAGTAGCATGGTCCTATCACAAGAAGGAGAACACAGTACTTAATTATCCTATAGGTGGGAGAATCTCTAAGTACAACTGAAGGTCACTGCTGAGAACTAAGATCCTTCACAGGGTGGGGGCATTTCTAGGAATTACCTGATGCTTGCTGGACTAGTTTTATTATCAAGAAAGGATCTGGCCTATAATCTGCCCTGAGGGCTATACTTCTTACGAGACCTGTGGTATCCTGATTGGGGGTGGGAGGACTTTTAGAACCCCACTGAGAAAAGGGAGTCCACTGTCATAGACCCAGCACAAACAAATGGCTCCGGGGAGAGGTCAGACTTCCCCCGAGCACAGCAAAGCTCCACAGGCAGGTTTTTACAAGGCATTCTTTAGAAGAACCAGGCAGAAGGCTGAAGGTTGCTACTTGGGGTTGTTGGTCCAATACACACAAGTCTGGCAACAAATGCCAAAGCGGTGAAGATGCAGTGCACAATCTGAAACCTGCTAAGGCCTGATAATCCAATGATGAAAAAGCTTGAACTCAAGGTAACTCTCCAAAACTTATCACAGAGCCATCCGGGAGGAGTTTGACCAACTGTAACTGGTGGCTCATCGGAGCCTGAAGGGAGTCTGTTAGAGCTCCATGTAGGACAGCTCCATCTCAAAATTCGTCATCTCGTTTTGAAAGGAACAAACACCAGTGTTTTCAACTTTATGAATATTAAAAAAAATGAACTGATCACACATTAAAGTAACATCACAAACAGTAAAGATTTTAAAAATCAAGAGCTATTTAGTGTTTACAATCTTTTCATCAATCAATTCAACAGTCTTTCAAAAAGACAGGCATCGTGGGTGGCTCATGACCTTAATTCCAGCTCTCAGAAGGCAGAGGCAGGACAGTTTCCAGAGGCAGGACAGTTTCCAGTGAGTTTGGGGCCATCCTGGACTACATAGAGAAACCTATGTCAAAAGACCAGGGAGTAGGATGCGGTTTAGTCGTTTTGTGATTGCCTTAGTTTATTTCTGACGTGCACATGTGACACACACACACACACACACACACACACACACACACACACTACCTACCTTTAAAGTGATAGTTAAAGTCTATGTACACCGGCTGATAAGCAAGTAGCTAATACCTCATGGGCCCAGGAAGTACAAACAAGTGTTTGCCATACAGGCACCAGGCCTTGAGTTTGGATAACCAGCACCCACAGAAGCTGTGGGAGGGAAGCCAGGCAGAGCAGGGCACACCTGTAATCTCAGTGCAGGAGAGGAAGGGGAGGGAAGAGCCCTTGCTGGCCATCCACTGTGGCCTATCCACGAGATCTGGGTTCACCGAGAGACACTGTCTCAATGCAGAGAGAGCGCTTAGCAGCTAAGAGCGCTCGCTGCTCTGACAGAGGACCAGAGTCCAGTGCCCAGCACTGGCAAACGCCTATGACTGCAGCTTCGGGGACTCGAGGCCCTCTTCCAGGCCCCTCGGGCACCTGCACGCATGTGTGCGTGCTCACACTGAAACAACCAGTAACTAAAAAAATAAAATCTCAAAAACAATGGCAAGTGGGAGCAACCGAAGACTTCCAGTGTTTGTCTCAGGTCTGCAAATGACAGGCGCATGCACACACACCCTCCTCCCGAATAATTAAACAAAAAGTCAAGGTTTTCTTAACTCCTGGATAGGTACAGTCAGGTAATCTGGGGATTATTGCACGGTAAGAGGTTAGTTATTTGTGGACAGCCACAGGCGTTAAAGAGAATGAATACACGTCGGCTCTGAAAATACTTGTGGAGGGAGACCTAGTTCCAGACCTTAGAGAAGTGACTTATTTACAGATTAAGATCTTTTCCTATAACCCAGGCTGGCCCAGAATTAGGTAGCTTAAGCTGTCTTCAAACTCTCATTACTCTTCTTGCTTCGGCCCAGTGCTGGGATGACAAGTATGACTTAGCATCCTTGGCAACTGTTATACTTTAATTTCCTGGGTTTGATCCATGGTAACAACTACCTAACTGCTCTTAGGTTTAACAGAGAGAGAGAAAGCACAGAAGGAATACTTGGATACGGATCCAGAGCAATGGGATGAGGATTCTGAAGCACATTTAAGTTCCCATGTTCAGAAACAAATACTTCCTCCATTTCCATGGCCTTTTAACACTCATGGCACTTACTTTAAAACTACAAAAATGAGCTAGGCCTGGAGGCCTGGGCCTGTGAGACCAGCTTTTTGGAAGGGTGAGGCAGGAGTATGACAAGTTTAGGGCCTTCCCAGTATACACAGTAAGTATTCCCAGTTTGAGAAACTTAGCAAGACCTGGTCTCCAAATTAAAAAGTAAAGAGAAGGCTCTGTGGTAAGGCACTTTCCCAGTACACATAAGGCAGGAGGTCCAAAGCCTAGCACTGAAAAACAAACAAACAAATATACAAAACTATAGAAATGTACATACATTCCACACCGGTCTTCTTAAGTGGATGACAATGATCTCCCCCACCTTCCTAAAATGGCTGACTCAGCTCTGTGGATCAGTGTTCTCCACCTTCTCCTGCCTCAGCTGCCATTATGATAGGGGAGGGGTGCTGACGTGCATTCTACACTCTCAGAGAGAGGCCTGGGTTTCGCAATGCAGCAGATAAAATCAACCTGCATTATGCAGGCTTCCCGAGTCTCCACCTGTAATTCCACTTCTACTGTAATGATGTTTACTGAGCACTTACTATTTGCCAAGTACCCAGGTGTACTGCATACAGGTAACGACTTTAATTCCCATGGGAACCTCTGAGCCCCTAACACGATGATCCTCTACTCACAGGAGGACCCAGAGTTTAAGGAACAGAGATCACATAGGCAGTAAATCACAGACAGACCTTGGAATCAAATCTGGATCATGAGGTCCTTGGGTTTATGTCCTGACACACTTCATTCTGAACGCACGTGGAGGAAACACTGTCAGGTAAAGGATTTGCTCTAGCACGCTACACAAACTGCCCCTTGTTATTGCAAGTGAAAGTCCTCGACACGGAAGTGTGGCTGGGCCTTCTGCAGTCTGTGCCCTGTGGATCTTAAGGGTTCAACAACTTCACCTGCAGACAGCTCCGCCTTCACTGCTTTGCCGTTCAGAATTGTGAAAAACAAAAATTTGGATTTCCTATTAGCCTTCAGTGAAGTTCTGTCCACCCTCAGATTGCAGGATTGTGGGAGAGCCACAGACAGGCAAGCTTCTCTGTCTTTTGATGTTAAATCTGCTACTCCAACGAAGAAGGAAGGCCGATTTAGAGAACTAGTTAAAACTAATTAGAAGTTTTAAGTACTTGTAAGCATGCCAGATATAAAAATAAAAGTTCAAGGTGAACTTCGTTTTCAGAACTGCACTAATCAGAACCGTTTCAGACTCTTTGCAGACTCTCTTCCGTGTACAGAACGGCAGAAAAACCCATTTGTCAAAAACCCATTTGTCAAAAACCCATTTGTGTGCGTGCGGCCTCATTGAGTGGCAGGGCTTGAAAAGAATGAAACAGAAAGCTACAGCAGCTACAACTTCCTGGGAAAGCTATCTCGCTGGGCTTCTGTGGTGTTTTCTTCAGCAAGGACCTTCCTGATGGGTAGGCTTGTTTTGAAAATCAAATTTAGTTAAATTTTAAACCCTGAGGGTGACTGCAATCAGAAAATCCCACTTGTACAGACGCCTTGCTGGAAGGTGTTTAAAGACAAAGACACACGATGCCCCCTAGAGGGGGCATCGAGAACCACAGTCCTAGCTCTAGGTCCCACTCTGGAACCCTCCCTCCTCCATTGCTGTGGGACTATCCAAAGTCTTAATGACTGAATTTAACTGGAAAGCTTAAGGAAAGAGTGAAAAAGAAGTATAAAAAGATCCACCACCATTTTGGATTATTACTTCTTTAGGTAATGAAAAACAACCCAATTTCACCAAATATGACCCACAGACACAGTTACAAACCAAGGCAGAGGAGGCACGAAGTTATGTAGCCACAAAGGCCTTTAAAGTTCTATGCAGAACACCGAGGAGACTCAAGTCTTTAGTGATGAAATCTGAACTCTGCCTCTTTGAACTGTAGAATGCCTCTTCCCCATGCCCTCTCCCTCGTCACAGACTTTTCTAACAGTGATTTCAGTTTCTAAAGTTGTTCCACAGGTTTTCAGATTCAGCTCTGTGTGCTGAATCTGACAGGCCACTCTACTCACAGACCGTTTCATTTGTAATTGTTCTCTTCCCTTCTCTCTGCTCTCTCGTCTTGGGAAGTAGACACAGGTTTCTTTATGGTGACGGGTCTCATTTTGGGATAAACAGGAAAGCTATCTGGAGTTCCTCAACAGCACCACGCCTCTTGTTTAATTGGGCTGGAAGGATGCTCCAGCCTAGCATAGCTGTTGGCTTCTGCTTGCTTTAAGTGTTTCAGGTGGCCTCACAGTGCGGTTTAAGAAACACTGCCTATCCCATTTCACGGCAGAGAGCCAGGCCCCGAGACTATTAATGACACTCTGCTATGCTTGTAGACAGGAGCCATACTTGACTGTGGTCTGGGAGGCTCCAGCCAGCAGCGGATTGAGACAGATGCTGGGACTTGCAGCCAAGCATGGGGCAGAGCTCTGGGGGTTCTGTGGAAATGTTGGGAGAAAGATAGAAGGACCTGGAGGGGACAGGAACCCCACAAGAAGACCAACAGAGACAACTAACCCAGACCCATGGGGGCTTTCAGAGACTGAGACATCAGCTAAGGAGCATGCACGGTCTGGACCTAGGACCCCTGCACACATGTAGCCAGTGGGTGGCTTGGTCTTCATATGGCTTGTCTGGTGAGCAGAGGGGGTATGTGTTTCTAACATGGACTCTGTTGCCTGCTTTTGAATCACTTCCCCCTGGCAGGGCTGCCTTGCCTGGCCTCGGGAGATGAAGAAATGCTCAGTCCTGATGTGACTTGATGTACTGGGGAGGGTTGATACAGAGGGAAGGGGCTCTCCTTTTCTGGGGGTAGAGGGAGAGGGGAAGGGGAAAGAGATGGGGAGGAGGAGAGGGGAAGACTGGGAGGAGGGAGGGAACACCCTTGAGATATAAAATAAAAAGAAAATGAAAATAAAATTTTTAAAAAGAAACAGTGCCTACAGAGCAAGTTCTGGGACATTCAGAGAAACTGTCTCAAAACAAACAAACAAACAAACAAACACCAAACTTAACACAGTGCAGGGCGTAACCACTCCCAGCCAACTTCCCCTCCCCAAGTTCTGCTAAGTGGCTTACAGGCCCCGCTGCGCACAGCAGCAAACCTACTTGTTCCAGAGGGCCCTAACTCATCTCTCTTGCAGTTCCTCTACACACTAGCAATCACCTGAAGTTGGACAGCTGATCCGCTGGCTGCTGACCACCTAGCAGCATCACCTCACCCAGCTGTTGCACCTGCCATTTATTCTTGAGATCCATCCTGTTACTATGTGGCCCAGAATGGCCTTGAACCTTCCAGGTGTTTGGATTCCAGGTGTGCATTGAGCAAGCTCGCTCTGGACATAGTCCAGTTCTGCCCCAAGCTCTGGTCTAAACAGCCAAGTCACTCTCCCTGGTCAACACAAGCCTAAGCACAGGGCCTTGTTTGTCAACAGGCAGGCCTCAATGTGCCGAACACTGAGCTCTTCCAAAATAGGGGTTCTCCCAGGCTTTTCTTGTGAGGAATGCAGCTGGCAACCAGAGTGCTCTCTGAAGGGCACCCCTCCGTTTGCAATACAGCTCCGTTGCCCTCATTAAACAGTGATGAGTTTTGAGATCCCATTTCACTCTACTACAAACTACTTAACTCTAGTCTGTCGCTCCTTTGGGTCAGGTCCCCAGAGGCAGTGAGTGATGCGGAAGGACAGGTAAGGAGTGGGTACTAAGCTGGACTGTCTGGGTTAAGCCAGCTGGACCACACATGGAAAGCAGAGCTCCACTGGGAAAGAAAGACAAGTGGAGCAGGGAGGGAGAAGGTGGAGACTCTGTGAGGGGTTGAAAGCCGAAGTTCATTCACGTCACACAGCAAGCTGCAAAGCGCGACCTATCGCCACCAAAGCATCGAGCATTCTGCTCCTGACTGCCTGGGGCAAACTGCTTCGAGTGCCACATATGGACACAGTGTTCTGAAGATGTAACAGCAAGCCTTAAAGACAGAAGAAAGCTCCCAAAGAAAGAACCTCCTGAACAGATTCTTCTCTTTAAGTCTCTAATTGCTCTTTCTGGGAGGCAGTCATTTGCTATAAATGTTCATCTCTTCAAGGCCATTTTGGAAACATTCAGAGTCACAAGGTTTCAAAAACAGTGTTTATTTCAACACATAAAGCATGCCATCTAGCACCAACGACTGTAAATTCCAGAATTTCATCTGGTTACTACTTTTTGGAACCAGTGTCAAGACATCGACAGATAAGTCTATGTGAGCAGATGATTACTGGAACAAAAACTGGAGACAACACCGTACAAAAACATTTGAAAAATGTGCACAGAATTTTCAGTTGCTCAAAAAAAAAAAAAAAAAAAAAAAAAAAAAATCAGTTTCATATAATCATGATATATGTCTTAATATTGGTATTTTAAAATCAGATTTTCTTGCATACACAAGAAAAACTGTGCCAACCATGTGAACACAGAAGCCCGCAACTGGCTTTCTTTTCTCACGCCTTCCTTCTGAGATAGCTTTTCTCTTGGTCTCCTCATTCATCTTCTTAGAGACTCACTACAATATACTTAACTATCTAATTCACTCACCTATCTGTGATGGATGATAAACACTCTGGCCAGTAAAGAAACAAGATAATATTTTCAGCCACTTTTAAAATAACATGTAAGTATTAAAGATATCACAAGAAAAACCAAACAAAACAAAAAACCTACTGCACAACTATGTAAAAGTAAGAGGCTGCCTTTGAAAATTTACTGCTTTCAACTTAAACATTATTATATAGAAACAGATAACTATCATTAGGAATTGGATTGGGTCAACTTATCTCTAGTTTTGTTTCTTTCATTCGTGTTTGTTGTTGTTGTTGTTTTGTTTTGAGACAGGTTCTTATTATACATGGAACTTGCTCTGTAGGCCAGGCTGATCTGGACCTCAAGAGATCCACTTGCCTCTGCCTCCCCAGTGCTAGTATTAAAGGTGTGCGCCACCACAACCAGCCCTCAAAATATTACTATGTAGTAAAGTTAGACATCAATAGAAATTGGATCAAATTATCTCTAGTTTCTTGAAAATGTACTGAGTCAACCATGCTGCTTCAGAACTTGAGGCTACCCTCAAAATTTATTTTACTTGCGTGATTGTCAATGTTCTTTTAAAGCAGAACTTGACGCTGAGCTGAGTAAAGCTAAGTTCTACGTCAAGCCCACGGGCAGGCAGGTACTTCACATTGTAGGCAGTCCATGGTGGTCATCACCCATGAGCCAGATCTCGAAGGACGTGCTGGAGAAATTTGTAAATGCAACCTTCCCATGCTGAATGCACACGCTCCAGTCACAGCTGTACCCGGGATGTTAGGGACGTGCGCAGGATGAAAGAGAAGGAGGGTTTCATGATGGCAGTTTCTATAAGGAAAAAGGAGAGGTTTAAACATGAATTTCCCAACACCAAGTATTTCCTGAATATTCTATACTATGCAATGCATCCAGGAGTGTCTAAACACAATTCAAATGAACAATCACACGGAATGTTTACAGATAGTTCTTAGCCGACATCTAAAGCAATCAAGAAAAAAGCAGATGTATGAATATTATCAAAATTAAAAACCTTTGGGTTGCAAAAACTACATTATCAGAAAACTTAAGACACTGACAGAATAGGAAAAATTATTTGTAAATCATACATCTGGTATAAATAGGTAGTCTTAGCACAATTTAAAAATGGGCAAATATTTCTCTAATAACACAGGAAGATACTGAGTACTATTAATTACTAAGGGAAAAAAAAAAAACCTATGAAATCCTATACCTCATCTACCAAAACAGCTACAGTCAAAACAACAGACAGTGAAAAGCATTCGTGAGCATACGGCAGTGACAGAGCTCTTGCACATAATGGTGAGAATATAGAAACAGTACAGCAGCTCCAGAAGTTTGTTGACTCTTCACCATACCTATTCGGCCTCTAGGTTCAGATAGACCCAAGATAAACGCACACACAAAGATGGTCACAGCAGCACTGTTACTTTTGGATGAGAGGCACATGAGAGGAACGTTACCAGCTGCTGAATGACTGGGTGGATGGCATGGGCAGAACCACGCACAGGATTTGAACCAGACACAGAAAGGAGTGTAAGGTGAGGCATGCTACATGGAAAAACCCCAACACTGCTGAATGAAAGGAGCTAGACACAAGCGTAAACACAAGGAGAGTACACTTGGGCAGAGCACGCAGAACAAGGAATATGGAGTGAAGGCCAGAGGCATTTCTCTTCTGTATGATGAAAACACTTCAGAATTACAAAGTGGTGCTTTATTCAATTGAATATGCTAAAACCCCCGAGGTAAATCCTTTTTTAAAGCATTTAAAGCAAAAAACAGTAAATTTTATGGAATGAGAATTCTATCAATTTAATAAGGAAACAGGTCTTTGCGAAAAGAAAACAACCCTTTACATTTAGAAACATAAGAATATTTATGCCTCAAAAAGGAAGTCTACATTTTTTAAATTGCACAGCAGCTTCGGCAAGTACTGCAACCCTCAGGCACAAAATGTATTTTCTTTGCCTTTTTAATACATTCCACACCAACACCAATCTGAATTATAATCCTCTCTCCCTTCTTTCCTTGGACTGAGTCCCTAACACTCTGTGTTGTATCTGCTCTTGGCTAGAATCCTTATTAGAAAACACAGTGAACCATGTTTTCATTGTTCACTGAATTCAAGCAAGGCAAAAATCATCAGAAGGCAGTGGGGTTTACTAAATTTTAGCGTCATTAGCCAAACTGATGCCTCTGCCTTACGGCAGTCACATCTCTAAAACGGAGACACGCTCTTCCATTCCACAGGCTTGGACTGCAGGAACAACGGAGGCAATCCACATAAAATGTTAGGGCAGGAAAAAGACCAAAACAGCGACCACACACTAAGTTCTATTTAACTGAGGCTACCCTTCTTTTCCAGGTCAATCTGCCCATTTTCCTTTTAAAGGGAAAAAATTACAACTAGCCTTCTAAAAAGTTAGAGAGAGAAGCGGAAACTACAAAGAGCAAATCGGCTACCTGTCTGAATTAATGTTCAGTGCCATAGTCTGGGAAGATGCCCCTTAGAGGCGTATGTTATCAAATGTCTGGTCCCCAGCACGAGGCTCGCTGGGAAGTGCTGGGAGCACCGAGGGAGAGGTATAATGTCGGGTCTTCTTGTCCTCTGCGCATGCTCCTCCCTTTCTTTCCTGTTCATCCTCGGCCAGGAGGTAAGTGAGAATCCTTTGTGGCACACTCCTGCCATCCCCTACAGCTTGCTCACAGACTCAACAGATGAGGCTACCCACATCCAGGACTCACGTGAGCCAAGCTAAACTCTTCTGTGTTTCACTGTCTGCAAGTGACTGCTGGTGGCCATACTCAAGTTACACAGCCATTTAATTTATGACAGAAAAGGACTTTAGAGGGGCCTACAGACTAGGGGTTTAGATCAATGGCTCCCGGCTTGCCTATCATGTGCAACGCCACGGGTTCCTTCCCCGGATGGCAGAAACAAAGCCAGCCTTAGAATTTTTGAGACAGTGTCCCACCATGAAGCCCAGCCTGGCCTCCAGCTGCACAGCCTTCCACTTCTTGAGTTCTGGGGTTGTGACCAAGAACATAAGGCGAGTCAGGTAAGTGACGGAAATTCTGAGTGCCAGTGCCGCGGCCAGCCAGCACTGCCACTGACCATGCTTAGCTCACAGGCACGAATCAGCTGATGAAATCTCAGAGTATGGACAACTGTGAATGCACGTACTGATTTTTTCTTTCTGATGTATATAATATGAATGTCTTCGCTTCGGTATTCTTCATCATGTTTGTCCAAAGGAATTTCCTCAAAGTCAAAGTCTAGCTGAAGGAGCTATAAATTTAAAGGACATATATGTTAAATTCAGTAATTTGGACAAATTTATGGTAATGAAGTCAGGATGACGGTCGCTTCTGGAGAATGACTGACTGGTAAGGGCAACGTGGAAACCTTCTCAAGCCAGGAAATGTTCTGTATCTTTATGCTGGAGCAGTTATCTGGATGAAAATGCATGAGCTGAGAACCTGATGTATGTGTACTTTACATGTTTTAAATAAATACAAGTTACTAAACTTAACTTTGATTATACATAACTTCAAAAGTCCAGTAACATTTTCCCATAGTCATGAAAAATACAGAATATATTTAACCATTTGTTATCTCAGGGAGCCATATACTTGCTTTTGTCATCAAGCCAAAGAAGTCCTTTCAGCAGACAAAATTTCAACACTACACAGTTATAGCTTCAAAATGAGCCAGTTTTTAAGAGGTTGAATTCATGCCCATAACAGGGTGTGGATCACCTCTTGGGGGAGAATGAAGGACAGATAAAAGAGAGGGAAGATAGGCACTTCTTTTTCAACTTTAAAAACAAACAACAAAACTCTGAAAAGCGTTACCTATGTAAAATGAGCAAGAAAAACACAGAGGTAAAATTGATCGCCTCCACATTTCTATCATGTATTTGTTAAAACACACCGCTGATAAGCTCCCCAAGCCAGTCTTGAACACTGTTTAACAGTGTTGAAAACTGTCTCAGAAAAAGACAAGGTTGGGATCAGCAGTCTTCGACACTGCTCTGTAGAACAGTACGGACTAGTGAGACCAGAAAAACCCTCCAAGACTGGAAAGGTCTCTGTGAGGATGGCTGCTGCAGAAGGCCTTCTCCTTGGGTTCTTATCAAATGTTTTCCCCAAATGAAACTGCCTGAGACATGGACCAACCACATACAGCTCCCCTGGAGGGAAACTGCTACAAAGACGGACCTAACACAATACTCACCTCGAAATATTTTTTCTCAATTTCTGGATTTTTCCCCATCGTACGCTGTTCGTAACAACATATAATACAAGTTTCAGATCCACTGAGATCTTTTAATGTTTTCAGCAATGGTTCCAAGGACTATTAAAAAAAAAAAAAAGTACAACTTTCAGCTTATTACGTCTAGAATTTCCTGTTATTGACTCCTGTCTTTTTTGTTTGTTCTGAGCAAGGGCCTAGCCATGCAGACCCAGCTGACACTGAACTTGCAGCGGTCCTTCGATTTCAGACTCACAAGTGCCGGGATTACCCCATGCCACCATGCCAAGCTGGACTCAAATCTGAAGTCTAATTTCTTCTCATCTAAGTTAATGTGGTATTTAAACAATTTATTCCACAAAAGTAAGCCCGACCCTAGTGGTTTAAGATTTATTTTTATTATTTTAACTGTGTGTATGTGTGTCTGTGTATGACCCATGTGCACAACGCTTGCAGAGGCCAGAGGAACTAGATCCCCCTGGAGTTACAGAGGGGCTGTGAGCTGCTTGATGTGGGTGCTGAGCACTGAACTCAGGTCTTCGGGAACAGTATGAGCTCTTAACTGCCGAGCCACCTCTTCAGCCTCCTGACCCTAATTTGAACATCAGTTAGTTCAAGGCATCAATTTAAAAATAAATAATGCCCAACACTGTGTAAAACGGTATGCAATGAAAAATCATCGGCGCACTGGCACACGCCTGTAATCCTAGCACTCTGAGAAGCAAAGGCAGGTGGATCTCTGACTTTGAGAACAGTCTGGTCTACAAAGAGAGCCCAAGGCAGCCAAGGCTACATACACAGAGAAACCCTGTCTTGGAAAAAAACAGGAGAAAGGAGAGGGGAGAGAAGAACAGGGAGGGAAAAGGGAGAGGGAGGGAGAGGAAGAGAGAGAGAGAGAGAGAGAGTGCGGGATTGAAGGTGTGAGCCACCACTCCTGACTTGCATCTTCGTTAATTTCAACGTCATGGTTAACAGTCAGTGTTTGGGAAAGGTAAGAAAAAAAAACCCAACCAAGCAAAAAGGTATCTTAGTTTTCATAATATATCCAAGTGGGAAAAATCCTTTTAAATGTTGAAGTTTTCTCAACCACTATTCACAGACCCGTAAGCTTATCCTAACCTGATGGGTATTGACGCTGGTGACGTTTGTCATCTTTTTACTGCCTCATCATCCATGCAGATAACCCCCAACCAGAGGGGTTAAAGTGCGGACAACCGTGGGCCTCGGGCCACGTGAGGTGCAGTTCATCTCCCGGCACTCACCTCCTCGTAGTATATGCAGTCAGCCATCAGTATGTAGTCTGGTGACGTCAAGTCTTCTATTTCTTCCCCCCTTAAAAAGGTCAAGCATAAGTCTTTAACTGACGCTTTAACGGTTTAAAGGATTCGTTTTGGACACAAGAAGCAGGAAGTTTCCCTCCTATTAAGCATGCGTTGGGCAAAATGCAATTTAAAGCCCGCAGAGGCGGTTATCTGAAAACAAGCTGAAAGGCCATACAAACCATTTCAGTACCTTGGCTTGAACAGAACCAGTCACAAGATGCTTGTTCATACTAATATTCATTTTCAGCAAGTCCTGCAGCTCCTCAAGATCAGTGACTACAACATCTGCCCTAAAAAACAACCTCTAGTGAGGTACAGGCGCACGGCCGCACGCCGGTGACGGGCCGCCGGGCGACCACCGCCTGCCCGCCAGCGCTTACCCGAGGGTCGCAGCCATGAGCCCCACGGCGCCCGTGCCGGAGCCCAGCTCCAGCACCGAGCGGCGGCTCAGCGCGTGGGCGCCATCACCAGAGAAGCCCGGCGTCTCCAGGTATTTGGAGAGGACGATGGCGGCGTCCCACACGACGCAACCCACGCCCCCGGAGCCGTACTGCTGCAGTCGGAGCACCGTCCCGTCCCGCTTCTCCAGCACCCTCACGAAGCTCCACAGCGGGTCCTCCGCGGCCGGCTCCGCGGCGGCCGCCATCGCTGCCCTCGGCCGCCGCAGGCTGCGCCGTGTGGTGACGTCACGCCGCGCAAGCCCCGGGCTGCCCAGAGGCTGTCCACCGCGCATGCCTGAGTCTCCAACGTCTCCAAAGAAGGCGGCAGGGGCCAGGTGATCCTACCTCGGAGTGGCCCAGCCGGCTGCTACTGCCATTAGCACTTTAAGGCACAAAGCCAACGACAGTGTTTTTGTTTTGTTTGAAACCTAGCTGGGAATGGCTCACACAAAGCTGTTGGCTATAGATCTAGGCAGCGTTCCAGGTCCTATCAAAAACTGGGAAAACGGAGTTTCCTAGTGTACAACTTCTTTTTCATATGAGTGCGTGAGAGTGGTGGCTGGGAACTCGCGGCTTGCTTTCAGTGGTAAAGAAAAGTTAATCCTTCAACATTTACATCTCCTGGAGCCAAAAAAATGGCCAGCAAGATCAAGTTCCCAGGACTCCCGTAGTAGGTTTGCCTTTCACATTGATCCATGGTAGGTACACCACATACACACACACAAATGTAATAAATAGATAAGTAGGTGATATAGATAGGCAGATAGATGATAGATTCATTCTTTTAGATTTTCTTTTTTCAGCTTTATTGCTTATTGTTGTTTTTTTCAGGATGGTCTCCTATATCCCAAGTAGGTTCAGACTCATTATATAGTTGAGTCTAGCCTTAACTCCAGATCCTTCAGTCTCAGCCTCCCAAGTGCTGGGATTACAGGTATGCCCCAGTGTACCCAGCTTCTTCTAGTTCTTGTTGATGAAAAACAATATTGCAAAGCTTTTAAAAATTAAGACTGAGGTGATTTATTAATCTTGTTAAGAACTCTGATACAAAGCACAGTAAAAGGCCACAGACCAGTAGATGAACAACGTGGCTTTTGGCTACTTTACAACTGCTGCTGCTGCGCTATTAGCATAACATACTTTGATCACTTTGAACAAGAGTGTCCAAATGGCAAAAGCTTTATCCTCCGTCAGATTAAAAAATTTAATAAAGCTTTTAAGTATTTTCTGTTTAAATATTACCAATCTGGAAAAACTTTTAAAAAATTTCAGTTAACATGAGATTACAGAAAGTTAATGGGTTTTGAAGACAAGGCAGTTGGCAGTTGGTTCCTATGCCATAAGAAACTTTTGTTCTGGACTTACAAATTAGTAAAATAGCAGATTGTATTATAGGCCTCAAGCCACTTAAATTTATATAGGTTATTAGCATTATCTTTAAATATATACAATATAAATAACCTGTATATACATGGCATATTAACTTTGTTTTCCCAAACATAGGCAAATCATTAGCTCAAGACACCATACACTGCAAAACAAAAGGCACATCTTAATGAGAAACATGCCCTTGCTTCTATAATCAGGTTATGTAGAATTGTTTATAATTTTAACAAAATAATAAACAGTGCATTCTATTATTTCCATTCTATTTTCCATTTTTGTCTTCAGCAGCAAATACTGGCATTTAAGACATGGCCTCAAAGAGTTTAAGAACAGTGGGTGTTATTCATAATTCTCCTAGATGTAAAAACATATGAGTTAAAAGCTAGAAGATGATCAAAGAGGGTTTAAAACTAGTAACACCACAACACACCCTCTATATCTGCATAAATGCCTTCAAAAGGCATCTATTACTCAAATTCGAGAAATTCCTCAAGAATGCTATCCCCTCTCAGTGCAGTCAGTATCATTTTAAGCCGTATTTTAGCAGAGTCTACAGTGCAAACAGAAACTCATTATACTGGCCTTTGGGCAGCACTGAGGAGCTGGGGCAAGGCAATGCTACTGGTCACCTGAGGGTTATAATGAAGGGCTTTTGCATTTTAATTTTTCAAATTCTTTTCTTTCGTTCTGTTTGTTTCTTTTTGTTTTTAACTTTTGAGACAGGGTTTCTCTGTGTAGTATCCTGGCTGTCCTGGAATTTTCTCTGTAGACCAGGCTTGTCTCAAACCCGGAAACCCACCTGCCTTTGCTTCCAGAATGCTGGCATTAGAGGTGTGCACCACCATGCCTGACAATTTTTCTGATTCTCAAAAGCTTATCTGATCAGTAGCATTTTTGTAAGAGCATTATCTGTAAAAAGTACTAAAATACTATGCCTTTTTTGAATAAGTTAAAAGCCTTTACAAACACTATTCCAGTGTCAATGACTACACGTGGCCAAGGTCATTGAGAAGTTTCTGCATTTTCAAGCAAAGGCAGTCTGTACAATGGTGGGTGTGAAAGCTCCCGTTTGTAAGTCTTTGGTGGCAGTTTTGGCAGGTGAGGGCTTGAATTCTGCCTTGGTGGAACAGGAGGAGCGGCAGGATGAGTGAGATTGTTGTGACTGGAGCTGAGCAAATGGCATCTGCGTGGTACTCGTGGAGAGGGAGTGCTGGGAGGAGTGCTTGGTGAATTAGGACACGTATTAACGTCTCTAAGCCAGTCTGGGTCTCTGTGAGGATGTCCCAGTGGAGGTGGCTGAAGATTGAAGGGACAGTTTATAAAGTGTTCCGGAGGCCGAAGAGGAACTGGTGGCGGGGTATCAGGAAGAGGGTCTCTCGGAGGTGGTGGAGGTGGACTGTGCACAGGCCCATCAAATGCACCCACGGACACAGGAGCTCTTGGCTTTACCTTTGGAGGAGGGGGCTGTCTTGGAGGAATAGCAGGAGGATCATCATCAGATTTCATAGTTCCCTAAACAGAATAGAAAGGGACATGTATAGTCTCTTGGAAGATGTACAAGATAATTTTAAAAGAATGAAAAAATTCTGTGTCAAGTTAAACCTAGAGGCTCAAATTAAGTTAATATGGTTTAATTTTTAGGTTCCTGACTTAGTTACTTCCAGTTTAATTTGGGTTCAGTTTAACATGTGGATATATAAGAGGTTTGCACCTTAAAACATAAAGTTATGTATCATCTTGCTTTGTTTCTAACATTTCAGAAATTTATAAAGCTTATTCATGGCAACAGGTCAGTGAAAATAATATAGTTGTATAGTCATGAAAGGACATGGTAGCAATAGCATTTAATACCTAGCTACTACTCACTGAACATCTTCTATTTTTCCCCGTATCACAGATCTCAAATTGTGACCCAGGGAGCAGCAGCAGCAGCACCAGTAGAGGATGGCTTAGCACAGCCAACTCCCAGGCCCAGCTGACAGTCCTACAACCTGGGCTCAACCTTACATTTGAGAAACACTGGTCTAAAGTTTTCAGGTTCTTTCAAGTTGGAATTCTACTTCCTGCCCCCATCTACATAAGAAAGACAATGTACTTCTGATTATCTGATAATTTTTCCATTTCTTTTTAAGTTTTTAAAACTACTTAAGTATTCTTCAAATATGACAATCTAAATTTTGAAGATTCATAGACTGTGGCTCAATAAGAGTACTATTTTGAAGATTTCACAACTTGGCATAAGTTGAGGAAAACCCAGGTCTAGATGTCTACCTTGGAATTAGAAGCATCATGATCAAATTTTTTCCGAGGAGGAAGCGGAGGAGGAATTAGTGGCTCTTCACTCAGTTTGTGTAAACTTCCACATGAGCTGAAAAAAGTCTCTGGGGAGAGAAAAAACTGGCTTACCATTCTCAGTGCAGTTACAGGGAAAAACTCCATTATAACTTGTGGTTCCTTCTGCTGCCGTATTTGTCAAATGTGTTCTTTCTCACTAATAGCTAACTATTCGTTTGTTCATCTGTCTTCTACAGTGAATTTTAAGCTTTAGGGGACACCATGTGCAGGTGTCTAAAGCCCCTAACATCTACCACAGCAATTGGCACATGGCAGTTGTAGTTAAAGGGAGGCACATTATTAAGATTAATAATGAAATTCTGATCTGGACCTGGTAGGGCAGGCTGCAATCACAGGTAGCAGGATCACAAAGTTTAAGGGCATCCTGGGTAACTTAGTGCCTCTGTTTAAAAATAAAAAGTATATTAAAAGAAAAAAAGTTTCTCTGTGTAGCCTTGGCTGTCCTGGACTGGCTTTTTAGACCAGGCTAGCCTTGAACCTGCTTCTGCCTCCCTGAGTGCTAGGATTACAGCCATGTGCCACCATGCCTGGCTGATCAGCACCTTAAAAACAAAACAGAAACCCTCGCCTAAAAACCTTTTAAAAAGTAAAACAAAACTGAAAACGTGTGTGTGTGTGTGTGTGTGTGTGTGTGTGTGTGTGTGTGTGTGTACTCGTATGCAGTTGTGTGGTGGTATATCAGCTTCCAGAGGACGGCCACTCTGAGCAGAAACTCTAATCTCTAATACAGAGTAAGTTACTGCATAAGCAAGCAACCCAAAAGTAAAGTTTGCAATATAAATACTACTGATGGACGCCACTATATTTCAACCAACCACAGTAAGCTGAAGTTCACATCTGATGGATTATTTAGAAAATTTAAGATATCACAGCTATAAATAATAAATAAATAGCAATATAGCATGCTAAATCATTAGGACAGTTAAAAATGAGTAAGACACAATAGAAACACTTGCTACTTCTCTCTGACTTAGAAAGCTATGGGCTTCTGTTGGTTTTTGTCTGTTTTGTGGAGCCTTTACAAATGAAGGCAAGTCCTCTAACAATGACAGACACTCCTGGCCCAAAAGTCAGAGTTTTATGATTCTTTCAAAAAGGAAACTTATGTCTTCACTGCCACAGGCTGCAGTTTCACTGTACACTTGACTTGGAGTCGGTCTCTCTCTCAGGAAAGTCAGCTTGTCACAGTTCTAGCAGCCCTCACTGAATTTGAATTGCCCTCCACTCCTTTAGCTCTCTTGTACTACATGACCTAATTGGGACCAAGGAGACAGGAGAAGGTACAGCTTTAAAACTCGAGTACTCCTCAAGCAGAGATTTGAAAAAAAA
>NW_026596166.1:10818513-10880690 GCF_907164565.1 Psammomys obesus | reverse complement strand
AAAAAAAAAAAAAAACAGATGGTGTTTCAAGGGTCAGCTAGAACGCTAAAGCACTAACAGGTAGTAACCGGAGTAACTGGACATGGCAAGTACCAAGCAAGGCATAACCACTAAAATTAAATATACTTTCACATTACAATGATTTCTTAAACTAGCAAACGTCCGGGTATTTTGATGAGGAAAAAAAATTACAACTTCCACGAATACCTTGTACTGTCAGAGCATCCACAATTACTTTATTAGCATAGTGGAATGTAAAGGGGGAAAGCGGGGAAAGGCCAGAGTGCGCAGGTTTCTACGTGGCTATCCATAATCCCAGCAAGTGCCACTGTGGGGCGACACTGAGACCCCCTGGCCAGCTGGCCAGCTACACTCGCTTGTCTCAGGAAGTAAAGAGAAATCAAAGAAGACACACTAGATGTCAACCTGGGGACTGCACATGTGGCTGATGCTGCAGCACATAGGCCACACACACGCACACTTAAACATACACACATGCACACACCACAGAACAGGCAAAGGTGCATCAACATAATCTAACCCATAACAAAGATGACTCACATAACATGACATACTTAAATAATTAAACTACTTTAGGGCTACTTATTTAATAATTCTCCTTACAGAGGAAGAAATAAGGAAACAACAGAAATAAAGTTAAAAATAGAAGGGTCTGAATTAAAAACTAAGAACTTGTGTGTAAACTATATAATGAAAATATTTTTAAAATGTGACGTTAGGATCAAACCTAAGTTGTACAGGTTGGACATATTCCTTGCGAAATCTTTTCAGGTCCGCGCTGATTGGCTGCTCGCCTTTCTCCTGCGCCAATCTGTCTGCCTCAGTGGGTTCTGGTTCTGGAATTTCAAACCTAAGAATAAAATCAAGAGAAAAGAAATGTGTTCACACATAAATGAAAGAAACTCTGACTGCAATAGAAAAAATGTTTGACTCAGAAATCCTTTTCTATCATTACTCAGAAAGCAAAATTACCTCCTTAAGAAGGTGTGCACATAAGAAAACAGTCTTTGGCTATTTGGTACCAAGGTTTTGTATTATTTTCCTTTAAGAATTGATTTTTATTATTGTTGTTGTTATTTGTCCCTACAAGTGTATGTGTGCGAATGTAAATGTGTATGTGTGTGAGTGTGTGTGTGCGCGCGCACACTCGTGTCTCCCATGGAGGCCAGAGGCATTGAAGTTGGAGTTAAAAGCAATATGGGTACTGGGAACCACACTTGGGTGTTCTGGAAGAGCAGTTACATGTTCCTAACCCTGAGCAACCTTTCTAGTCCCTGTATTCTTATTTTTAGGTTTTTTTTTTCCTTTATTAATTACACTTTACTCACTTTGTAACCCCCCCCATGGTTCCCTCTCTCCTCCCATCCCAATCTCTCCCTTCCTCCACCCTCTGCCTGCATGCCCCTCCCCAAGTCCACTGATAGGGGAGGACTTCTTTTCCTTCCTTCTGATCCTAGTCAATTAGGTCTCATCAGGAGTGGCTGCCTTGTATTCTTCTGTGGCCTGGTAATGCTGCTTCCCCCTCAGGGGGAGGTAATTAAAGAGCAGGCCAATCAGTTCATGTCAGAGACAGTCCCTGTTCCTATTACAATGGAACCCACTTGGATACTGAACTGCCATGGGCTACATCTGTGCAGGGGTCTTAGGTTATCTCCATGTATAGTCCCTTGGTTGGAATAGCAGTCTCAAGAAAGACTCCTGTGCTCAGATTTTTTTGGTTCTGTTGCTCTCCTTATGGAGCTCCTGTCCTCTCCAGATCTTACTGTTTCCTACTTCTTTCCTAAGATTCCCTGTGCTCTGCCCAAAGGTTGCCCATAAGTCTCAGCATCTGCATTGATAGTCTGCAGGGCAGAGCTTTTCAGAGGTCCTCTGTGTCAGGCTCCTGACTTGTTCCCTCTTCTCTCCTTCTTCTGATGCCCATCCTCTTTGCCTTTCTGGATAGGAATTGAGCATTTTAGCAAGAGTCCTCCCTCTTGATTAATTTCTTTAGGTGTACATATTTTAGTAGGTTTATCCATTAAAAAATTTTATAGGTAGTACTGATCAGCACAGAAAATGTCCACATTTTATATTTTAAGTTATAAAGCATTTAAAACGTTACTTAATATACAGTAAAAACTTCAGTTCATATTTTAATATTTAAAAATTGTAATACAGAAAATGTTAATTTTTTGGCTCAATAATACATTATTTTAAAAAATAAGAAACACTATCTTTAGAGTAGTGGTTCTCAACTTGTGGGTCACAACCCCTTTGGCCAACCTCTGTCTCCAAAAATATTTACATTATGATTCATAACAGTAGCAAAATCACAGTTATGAAGCAGCAGCAATGAAGAGCACTTAATGTTTGGGATCATAACATGAGGAACTGTATTAAAGCGTTGCAGCATTAGGAAGGTTGAGAACCACTGTTTTAGAGATACATACAGAAATATTTAGATAAAATCCATGGACTAGAATCTACTTCAAAAATCTGTAGGAGCCATGAGATGAGTCAATGATTACTGATGCTGGATGATGGATAAAAAGGCTTAGGATAATAATAGTCTACTATCCTTGTATATATTTTGAAATTTATCATGACAAGTTTATTATGAAAGTAAAAGGTAACGAAGAATCTTTAAAGAAAAAAAAACTCTACTAAAATACGTAGTTTTTATCCTTTAAGCTTGTTTTTTGTTTCCCACTTGAAACCCTACTGCATACTAAAAAGCTCTCAGCAGCGAGGCTGTGTAAGCTCGTTGAAAAGAACAGTCATATTGCTGATGTACTCAAGTAATTCAAGAAATAACGAGTATTACTAGCACCTTTGCAAAGTACAAAATGTTAACATAAGTGAAATATGTCTTTACCGTTCTATCAGCAAGCTGAGCAATTCCTGTGGTTTACAAAATGAGCGATATGTAGTAAGAAATGTACGAACAAAATTGGGATCTGAAAAAGAAGAGATTACATGTTTAATTTACCCACTTTAAGTAACTCAAAGCACCACGTTTTCCTTTCTCTGCTGTTTTGACTTTGACTCCTCTGGATGTAGCTTTTTCCTGTCAGATGTAGTATTTCTCCCTCTCTCTTCCTTTTTTCTCACCTCACCCTGATACTGCCAAGGCCTCATGTAGCCAGGAAGGCTTCAAAAATCACTATGTAGCCGAGGATAAATTTCAACTCCTTATCTTCCTGTCTTCACTCAACTCTTCAAATGATTGGCCTAACCCATTTCTTGATAAATGAGAACAAGGATTATTCAAATAAGAATCATTTTCAAATTTAATTTTACAAATAAATACTTGATGAGCATTTACTGTCGCTGGAATTAGTGACGTGTTTATAACATGTTTATAACTCTGGTGTTTCCAGCATCAGGCCCCGACTCTTGGCAGCGCTTGCCAGCGTCACGCACCTGCGTACATGTGGTACGTTAGCCTCTCGATCAGTTTCACCACTGTCCCTCCTTTAATGATGGGGATTCCACTTCTGCTTGGCAAGCTGTCTTCAAACACAATGTTTTCCTCAGAGTCTTTCACCACAAAGCGATACACGTCTGGACTTGGTAGTCTCAGTGGCTGCTCATTTTCCTCTTTCAACAGTACAGAATCCAGCATTCTATCTAGGGTACTTCGATAGTGAAGGGAGATAAGGGCTGCCATCCAGTTATTTTTCTCTTCAGCTGACTTAGCAGCAAATATTACACTGTTTTCATCTTTGGATACCAATTCAAAAGCATGTTTGTATTCACAAGTGTCTTCTTTATCACAGATTTGAATTTTCCTCATGACAAACTTTTCTTTTAATCTGTATTCTGCACTACTATAACCTGGAAGTCGGGTCTGGCCATGATTAGTTTTACAGCTGATCATTAATCCGTCAAAAAGAAAAATATGCCTTTCATGTTTAGCACCAATTCTGGTCAATGGTCCTTCCATTATGAACTCGTTACAACACTGTCCAATATCTTTTCCTTCCCACCCATCTATGTTTTTCTGAATTTCATTCATTTTTTTGATAGCCAGATGCTTGCTTCTTAGTTGACGATTGTAAAAGAGGCAAACAGGATCCCTAAAAAAAAAAAAAAAAGGCCTGGTAAATTTGGCTTATTCAATAGTGATGACTATGCAATCCCAAATCAAATAACAAAAGTATTAAATTGTGTTGAGAGGTATAATGACTGAGTATATGCTTAGCATGTAAAAAAGCCCTGGGGTTGAATACCCAGCATTCAAAAGCTTAAATAACCAGAGATTAAATTATATCACTAACAATTATTTTCTTCTAGTCCTGCCCCTGAATACCAACTGACTCAATTTTACTATTGTCAAAGTTGAATATACAGCTGAATATTTCATTCCTAGAGCCATAAGAACTAAAATTACAGATAAATTCCACAATCCTTGCAGAAAAAAATATAAAATTTCACAAAATATATATGTATATTTAAATTTATTAAATATATCCTAACAATGTAACAATATAATTTTTTTACTGAAACAGACCAAAAAAAGACAAGCATAACTTTCAAGAGTGCAACGTCATTCTGTATCACACTCGGGAAAAGTGGGCATAAACAGTGAAGGAAGCATAAACATTCATATTTGGCACAGTCTAGAATTACCCAGGTCGGCGTCTAGGTGAATGCTGCTTGTAAATGCGGTCCATGCTGCCTTGTAGGTTCATGAGGGCAGTGATAGCTTGATTCAAACACTCTCTGTCTTCCTGCTCTTCACTGCATGCTTTCAACTGCTAAGGGGGAAAAGATAAGATTACATTGCTTGGTTCTATCTTAACGTCTCTGTAGTTAAAAGTGGCAACAGATATTTAAGGCTTCTGTAGATTTAACGCTGCGGTTTGAACATGCAGTACCTTCCATAGGCTCGTGTCTATGGAAGATGGTAGTCCTGTGTGGGGAAGGCTGTGGAGCCAGGAGGACCTGGAGCTTCCCATAAGGGCACACAGTAAGGTTCTGCAGCCTGGCCTGACTTCCTGTCCTCTGCTTCCTGACTGAGGATGCTGCCATGCTTTCCCCACCGTGTGGACTGTGTCCCTTCTTCAACAGTAAACCAAAGTACTCCTTCCTTGCTCATGCTGCTTTTTGTTAGATATCTGGACACAGTAAAAAGACTAGTATAGTTTATAATAAAGACAGCTGTAACTTTATATAATTATATATACTATCTGACCCCTTAAAACCAACCTTCTTTCAACAAATACAATAAAATATAAAGTATTATCAGCATAATAATCAATAAATACAACTGTGAAAATGAGTCATAAACTTTCCATCATACAAAATAATTTAAAGCATGATGCTTAAAAGTTACTTGTAGGGCCAGCAAGATAGCTCAATGGGTAAAGTGCCTGCTACACAACCCTGACATGAGTTCAAGCTGCACAAGAACTAGACCCACAGAGTTTGCCCTCTGCTTCCACAAGTGTCCGCAGATGCCCATATCCCATCACAACTGAAAAACAGCTTTATTTTCCCCTCAAGACAGGGTTTCTCGGTATAGCCTTAGCTGTCCTGGACTCACTTTGTAGATCAGGTTGGCCTCAAACTCACAGAGATCCACCTGCCTCTCTGCTTCCAGAGTGCTGTGATTAAAGGTGTGTATGTATGTACGTATATATGCATATATATATTAGATAGATAGATTTTAATAAAGATGGATGCTGATGACATACACTGTCTATAGGCTTTTTTTTTTTATTGATTAAAACCTCTAATAGCAGCAGCAGTGAAATTCTACCAAAACCAGAACTGCCCTAAATTCAATTATAAAGCTACTAAATTTCCCTTCTCCCTAAGCATTCAAGCAAATTTCTTGACATGTCACCTCCGAACAGTCATACAATAACTATAAGTTTGTCAAAGCAGAAGTCAGGAGAGTTAGAATTCCCCAGTAGTGACAATAGCCAGGCAGTATAATCTTAGTCTAAAACCTCCTCTTTAAAAAAATATTTAAAGTACCTAAAATTGGTGCTGGAGAGATGGTTCAGCCATTGGGAGCACAGGCTGCTCTTAAATAGGACTCAGGTTCAATTCCTACCCCCCACATGGTAGCTCACACCTGTCTTTAACTGTAGTCCCTGGGGATCCAACACCCTCTTCTGGTGTCTGTGGGTACCAGGTACACACAAGATATATATGCAGGCAAAACACCCATACACAAGATATACATGCGGGCAACACACCCATACACAAAAAATAAAATAAAATAAAAAACCCTAAAATTTCTCTCTGCAAAGGCTTGTCATCAACCTCAATGTAGTTTAATATAGGGTAGATAGCAGACTGTAACTTATCATTATGTAGTTGTTTTCCATCTTTGCTTTACCATAAATCTAAATTTGAAAAATAAAAATCAGGTATGTTTGTATTATGGTCACAGTCTTGGAGTATCACCTGTGCAGGTACTTTAAACTAAAACTGTCTTCTCCCAGACTGCTTCCTACACCTAAAGGTATGCAGCACTCATGAGTCAGATGGTCTCCCATGCTCTTAGGATTCTGTGCCACTGAATGCGCAGTGGGGCTTACCCAAGAATAGCGCTAAGCTAAAACAACATCACAAAATGTCACTCACATGCTGATAGAAAATGTTTGAAAATATGATTCTGATAAAAGACTCATGATTTATACAGAATTCTTATCACTAAATTATAAAACCACCTGATTAAAAGATGAACAAAAGATGTAAATACCTTTTTTCCTAAAGAAGATAACAGAAATGGTTCACAAAAATATGGCAAAAAGAAGTCAGTACCATTAATTCTTAGGGAAATCAACAGCAATCAAAAGGTAAGTGGCCTTAGGTGTCTAACAAAAACTGGACTTCAAAGGCTGGGGTATGCCACTTAAAGGAACAGGTCTCTCAAAGCTGTGTTTCTAGGCCTCACTGATCATATACTACACAGTCTCTTCTGTTATTAATAAACTGCAACCTGTCCTTTTCTGGTTGGCACTGTTTTGCTGTTTGAAATCATAGATGACAGATACTTTTTAAAAACTTTTTATTACATTTACTTATTTATTTTGTGTGCACGTATGGGTGTGAGAATGTCACAACACGTGTGGAAAGCAGAGGCACCTGCAGGAGTCGCGTTTCTTCATCCACCATTTGGGTCCTGGAGATCAAACCCAAGTTGTCAGGCTTCATAGCAAGCACTTTTACCCTTTACACGTCTCTCTGCATACATACGCATGCAGTATGTTCTGGAGCAGTGGTTCTCAGCCCTCCTGATACTGCGGCCCTTTAATATAGTTTCTCATGTTGTGGTGACCCCCACTCAAAAATTATTTTTATTGCTACTTCATAAGTATAATTTTGCTACTATTATGAACTGTAATGCAAATATCTGTTTTCCAATGGTCTTAGGTGACCCCTGTGAAAGAGTCATTTGGCCCCCCTAAAGAGGTCACATCCCACAGGTTGAGAACCATAGCTCTAGAGTATTTGCTCATAGGTAAAAGTGTAATAGAGTACATATTTTCCAAATTTAATAACGTCAAACCTTTTCCAAAGCTGGTTGTACAGTTTACACTATTACCAGGACGTATGCTAGTTCAGGTGGCCTTTTCTCCTTGTTCTCAGACTGTTAAATAGGTCGTCTGGTGTACAAGTAATGGTTGTGGTCTTAATTTGCATTTCCTGACTACTAATACTTTTAAATGTGTGATTACTGGCTTTTGAATAACCTTCTTTGGTAGGTCATTCAAACCTTCTGAGGTTTGAAGCATCTTCTTTCTGTGACTAATCTCCATTCCATGTTCCTATTCTTACTGTTGTTGTGTGTTAATTACAGAATCTGAACTTGCAGCTTCATTAATCAGACATAGTGGTTTCTGTCTGTTGGTCATTCCCTGAAGCTTTAAAGCACCTCACCATGAAAGAGCTTCTTTTCTCACGTCTAGTGCCTCAGGTGGTGTCTGCTCCCCTTTAAAGCAGAAGAGAAAGATGGCGCTTTTCTGGTAACCACCCAGTCTCACTCTCTCCCTCAGTCCTACCTAACCCCAGACAGCACATGAGCACTTCTGCCTGTTTCCACCTTGTTCTCCTTTTGTGAATATAATTCCAGTATACCTTGCCCAATAACATTTTCTTTCTCAAATTTTCTTTATTGCTCTTCAAGTGAACCAGCTTTCTACTTGACCATTCTGTACCCACCTTTACGGCCCCAAATTACTAATCTGGTTTGGATTGCCTGCTTAGACTTTGTCCATTGACTCTGCAGCTAATAATCCTGAAATAACAGCTAGACTAATACTACAGCTGCCTTTCAGATACCTAGGCAAAGAATTTACTTGGTGGTTTCTAATGAACATGTATCTCAAGAATACATTTTTATGGTGTCTCATTATGCATTAAGTGCCTGGAGTTCATCACTGCTTTCCTGTGCCACGGAGATCCTGAAGCTTTGGTTCTGCAGGACTGGCTCCTTTATGTAACAGTTCATAGAGGAGGTAGATGCTGGGGTGGGCCAACCCAAAGCCCTGGTTCTGGGCCTGCGTAGGAGCCGAGTTGGTCAGCCTACCAGCTTTCCTGCACCCACACCACCAAGGCCGGCTCTGCAGCATGCTCTGGCTGGCTCACCTAAGTGCTGCAGCCAGCAAGGGGTGGGCCAGTTCTCCCTGGATCCTTCACCCCTGCCTACTGTACCAGGGACAGCTCTGTGGGCCAGCTCTCCCACTCTCATGACCTTGGAGCCCTCTCTCCTTTTCAAGTCCTCTCTTTTGTTCTGAACTCACAGAGTAAAGTAATTTCTGCCTGTAAGGGTGCATACCTACCTTATATAAACAATTCATAATTTTATCTATAACATTGTTCAAAATTTTCATTGAACCAGAGCAATAACTCATTGCAAAGAACATTAGCAAGTAAAGATATCTGGACAAAAGTATACACTGTGTAACACACTGTGACACACTGCCATTTCCATGATGAGATTTTTAAATTTTTATTGTTATTTTTATTTTATTTTAATCTTTTGGGGAGGCTGCAAGGGCAGACGGTGGATAATAAGAGATGGCTTAATGAGTAGGACTTGGGTATATGATGTGAAATTCACAATCAATTAAAAGTTTTAAAAAGGGGGTGGGGAGAAGAAGGAAGCACTGGCAATGCGTGAGGGGAGTGGGAGGAGTTGTAAACTAAATTAAGATACATTGTTTACATGTATGAAACGGTCACATAATAAAAGCTATTCTGTAATAATTCTAAAATTAAAAATGTTTTCGATGGTTAGTACTGTGGATCTCCAAAAAATTAATTTTAAAAAGAAAATACTCTTCCATTAAGGTTGATAATTTGAGCATCTATGTTACAAAACTACAGACAAAAATTAATTTCCTTATATCTGTCTATAAAATGAAAATGATATGAAAAGTGGTAAAATCAATAGGAGTTTCTCCAATATCCTTGGATAGAAGTTTGAAATGTTAGTCTGTATTCTTCTCAGTTCTTGTGTGTTTGTTGGCCAGTTAGAGATAAGCCCAGGCTTTGCATGGCAGACAAGCATTCTACCACTGAGCTCAATCCCTAGGGCCTAGGACATTATATCAATCAGATCAAAAATTAAGTTGTAGGCTTTATAAATCTAACGACTTTGTTACAGGAAGCTTCTGCCTTACCTTTAATAACTCAAAGTAATGCCAACAGTGATACACTGGCACCAGCATGAGACGTGGAAGGACGTAACGAACAGCCTCCTTAAAGCCATCAGCAATGGACTGCAAAGTAAAAAGACATAGCACATCTCTGAAACCAGTGGCACATAACAGCAGAGCCTCAAGAAGGCAGCTCTGAAGTACAAGATTCAGAGTCGTCAAGGTGACAATCCGAAGTACATCTACTGAAAGTGAGGTGCTAGAAATCAGGTTCACCTCCCTATCCTGCACATCACTGAGAAGACATGTTTCTGCATCCATTACATGGCAAAGTGCCTTTCACAATGTTGTCTACAGATTTTCTTCAAACATCTGGGTTTCCACATACTCTAAAGAAAATTTTAAAAGCTATTCACTGTAAGTTAGGCTAGTCAAAGTGGCATACACATGTAATCCCACCTGAGGGAAGCCAAGGAAGGATGGTTGCATAATACGGGCCATTCTAGCTACAGACCTAGAACCTATCTTAAATTTGCAGGCAAATGGTGGGAACTGGAAAACCTTCCTCAGTGAGGTATCCCAGAAGCAGAAAAACACACAGGGTATATACTCACTCATAAATGGATATTTATAAATGGATAAATGGATAAACCTACCGAAATCTATACACCTAAAGAAATGAATCAAGAAGGAGGACCCTAGCTAAACGGCTCAATCCACATTCAGAAAGGCAAAGAGGATGGACATCAGAAGAAGAGGAAAATGGGGAACAGGACAGGAACCTGACACAGAAGACCTCTGAAAGGCTCTACCCTGCAGGGTATCAAAGCAGACGCTGAGACTTATGGCCAACCTTTGGGCAGAATGCAGGGAATCTTATGAAAGAAGTGGGAAATAGTAAGACCTGGGTAGGACAGAAGCTCCACAAGGAGAACAACAGAACTAAAAAATCTGAGCACAGGGGTCTTTTCTGAGACTGATACTCCAACCAAGGACCATTCATGGGGATTACCTAGAACCCCTGCACAGATGTAGCCCATGGCAGTTCAGTATCCAAGTCGGCTCCATAGTAATGGGAACAGGGTTGTCTCTGACATGAACTGATTGGCCTGCTCTTTGATCACCTCCCCCTGAGTGGGGAGCAGCCTTACCAGGCCACAGAAGATGACAATGCAGCCAGTCCTGATGAGACCTGATAGACTAGGATCAGAAGGAAGCAGAGAAAGACCTCCCTTATCAGTGGACTTGGGGAGGGGCATGTGTGGAGAAGGAGGAGGGAGGGTGGGATTGGAAGGGGAGGAGGGAGGTGTTCATGGGGGGGATACAAAGTAAATAAAGTGTAATTAATAAAAATTAAACAAACAAACAAAAGAAACAACAGCCAATAAATAAAAGGAAATATTAGAAGTTCAAATAATTACAAAGAATGTATTTAAGGATGTTGTATACTATAAATGTTTCTAAAATATATTTCTCCAATGAATAAAAACAATTCAGAGTTAGCTTGTTTATGAAAAATATCTAGCATTTAGCTCAACTGACAAAGTTAACTCTGCTTACAAAATGAACAGCCGTGTCAGACAGGGTTTGTCAGGAGCCTGGCGAGATTAATTTCTTTTAGCACTTGCTCTTGATGGTCCGCATGCTCCTGTTTTCCAAAACATCACACTGAAGTCTAACCCCCATCCTCAAGAATGAGGCTGATAACCTGATAAGGGCCTAAGGGAACATGGAGTCCCCTTCCTCAGACCATGAATATGCCAGCATTGTGAATCTGAAATCCCCAGCCTCCAGGGCAGTGAGAAGCAAGTTTCATCTTTTTAGTTACCCAATGGATAGCATTTTGTTGCGGCTGAATCATCGACAAGAAAAGCATTAAACTACTTACTACTGATCTGAGTCAGTCAGCGTAGTATTTCTAGCTAGGACCAATTCAACACTTTAAAGCTAGTCTACAAAGACCATCTACTTTATTAATTTGCAGTGAAATGGCTATTCAAGTGTAGTCTCAAATTTCTGCACTGCTAATTTTCAGTAGAAAGACTTGTTTGATAATAACATGAGCTAACATTTGTTGAATGTGTAATCAGTGAAGTATAGTGCTTTTTATGTATATATTTTATGTATACATATGTATGTATAATTGGGCGTATAATGTGTAAATAATGGCTATATACATTATATAGCCATCAATTCCAGGACTGCCTGATCTGCACATGTTCTACCACTGAGCTACATCCCCAGCCTCCTGACATCATTTTCTCATTTGCTTTTGTTTTCTGCTGTTTTAAAGACAGGGTCTCATGTAGCTCACACTGGCCTCAAACTTGTAGCAATTCTCCTGCTTCAGCCTCCTGTGTGAGAATACAGGTGTTTAAATCACCAAACCTGACTTTTCACTCTACAGTTTCTAAACATGTATTTTGTTTCCTTTTTAACGATACATCCCTTCAACTGAATGGTAATTTAAAGTTAATACAAATGAGTCTGACCACAAAAAATGGTCTTATCTAACTCTTAATTTAACTGTTTTCTGGAGCTAAGGCTTTCAAAATCAGATCCTTAAGGACTAGAATGTAGAACATTTGCTAGGTGAGCACAGGGCACCGGGTCTGAGTCCTTAAACCCTCCTTCCCAGTCCCTCCCCAGATTCTACAGATTCAAATCTCACAGAAAAGTCTTCCTGGTGGTTATTAGTGCTTTGCTTTGCTTTGTTTTGACCTGGAAATCGAAACCAGGGCTTTATATGTTACATTAGGTAAGTGTTCTGCCACCAAGCTACAAACACAGCTTAGACTTCCTTCCTAATAGAATAAAAACAAAACAAGAACTACATTCTTGGCGTGTTTAGTGTTCTAGGTCCTAAGATAAAGGCTGCCAAGTTTATGGTTTATATGAATTACAGCTGATTTTTTAAATCCCATTTTGAAGTAAACTTTTGAGCATTAAACAAGATTTTTATTCTACTTTGATAGATTTCTGAGGGTGGTACACTAGAGGCTAATGAAGGTTATTCTTATTAAAAATGGCAGGGAGAAGACAGTCATTCAGATTCAAATGTTAGATCTGAGCCAGGTGTTGTTGTACACACCTGTAACCCTGGATACTCAGGAGGTCAAGACAGAAGGATCACAATTTTGAGACCAGCTTGTACTGTGTAATGTAGTTGTACACTATCTTAAACATAAAAATGAAAAAAGGCTGTGGATGTAGCTCAGTAGCAGAGCATTTGCCTAGCAGACAGGTCCTGAGTCTCTACGAACACACATACATACAGAGAGAAAGAGAGAAAGAGAGAGAGCACGCTCCATATTTGAAGGGTTGATAGTCCAGTAAAAAACAGTTCAAGAGAGTCAATTATATGAAAATGTCCAACACACACATACAGATACATTCTCTCTCTCTCTCTTTCACACACACAAGTACATGCACAAGCACACCCACAGGAATGTTATGGCCTAGAAACAGAATTAAAAATAAGCAGCACATACAGGGGGTGATGTAACCAAGACAGCATGGAAGCACTGAGGCCGGGAGTGATAACAGAACTTGAACAAGAACAACAAAGGAGACTAAGAAAGCAGAGACAACAGGAACTGGAGTATTACAGGAGCCAAGGGACAAGAAGGGGCTTAACAAATACTGCTTAACTAAAATATTCTCTGGATAAGTAAGTAAGTTTTGTCCAAGCAGTTTTGAGTGTTGTAACTTGATTAGGACACAGAAAGAAGTGAAAAATTACACAAAGACAGCTCACCGCCCAGTGAAAAAAGAAAGGAAGAGTAGCTGGAGAGACATAAGGCTGCTTCACTTGTTTGCTTGTCTGAGGAGCATGTAGGAGGAAAGAGCTGTCCCAGAAGTCTCCATAATTAACAAGCTGTCAAATACCGTCTATGCAGCATAACGTTCATAAATGTTGACAGAATAAAGCTGTAATTCTATCTGACTCTACTTATCTTCATCTAACCTAGAAAGTATTTATACTCTTTTTATAAGGTATCTGTCTCCTTTGAAAAGAAGATTCAATTTTCTATTTACGCACATGTAGGTGCCTATGGAGTCCAGAAGAGGGGTTATCAGATCCTGGAGCTGGAGTGACAGACAATTTTGAGCCACCCAATGTGGGGGACCCAGGAACTGAACTTCAATTCTCTACAAGAGCAGCAAGCTCTCCTGAGGCTGAGCCATTTCTCTACCTTCCTTTAAGCTGTATGACTGCGGAAGAAGTATTGTTACATATGAAATTATTCTGAACTATTAATTTATCCTTATCGTTCCCCCACAGTTCCTAAAATAGCATTTCAGCTTCCTCTCTATATCCCTGTCTACTAAGTGTGGATGTTCTACATTAAGAACAGACCGAAAGACCTTGAGGCCAGGGCGCTTTTCTTGGAAGTACCAGATCTTGAGTTAGACCCCAGCACTCAGGTGAAGAAAGCTGGGCATAGTGCCCTGTGCTTACAGGCCCAGTGTGGAGGAGGTGAGGAGGCAGAGCCACACACTTGCTGGCTAGCCCACTAGCCTGCTAAGTAGATTCCAGGCCAGGGAGAGACTGTCTCCAATAAAAATGTGGACAGAACCTAAGAGACAACATCTGACATTTTTTCCTCACCACACACATGCACGTAGACATTCTTGCATGTACACACATGCACGCATGCACACACACACAAAGGATTTGAAGGACTAATAAGACTTTCCCCACTTTCTTTAGAAAGATAATGAAGCATTTCTTTATTTCACGATAAAAATAGTAACAAAACTGAACTCAAGTTTACCTGAAAGTGTAAAGCAACTGCAGGTCTGGCCATCAACTTACTGAAGTGGTCATGAAACTCTGGTGAAAGGATGTCCTGCGAGAGCGTTTCATAGGGATCAAAAGCTTGCTCCTGTTTTTAAAAAGCACAGAGAGTTAGGTTTAAGGAAAACATTTAATACTAATATGGTACAGATTATATAATGACAAGATTTTGTTCATGTTTCCAGCTACATCTTATGACTTTTTTCTACTTTTCTGAGAAAATAATAGTTATGGTACAGGGGATACATTTTTTAAAAATATTAATCATGGACCTTAAACAACAGATAAATAGTAACAAGCCTTAAGACTAAATAACTGATTTTTATGGTACCCAACTATTAAAATGCATATTTTATCTCTAGAAAATTTTAAGCCTATTTGTTCGTAAAAGAAAGCTATAAATGCAAAGTTACTTATGTTGGAATAAATTTACTAAATGCTATTTTTTTTAAATTGACCAGTCTTTATTTTTAAACAATTTATTATTTATTGCATGTGCATTGGTGTTTTGCCTGCATGTTTATCTGTGAGGGTGTCGGATCCCATGGAAATGGAATTACAAACAGTTTTGAGCTGCCATGTGGGTGCTAGGAATAGAACCCAGGTCCTCTGGAAGAAAAGCCAGTGCTCTTAACACTGAGCCATCTCTCCAGCCCCTAAATGCTATTCTTAAAGGAATTAAAATGAATACCTTTGTCTTATCTACTCTACAGTTTCCAAAATTACAAAAGAGTAAATACACAGTAAACTAATAACACAAAAACTGTTTAAGTCCATATTTATAAAAATTATATTTATAAAAATATAAAATATATTTATAAAAATGTATAAGAATGATCAATAATCTTAAAGTTTAGTTAAGACATTTATTTCCTTTTTGTACCTTAAAAATACAAAATAAGGGACTGGAGCAAGAGCTAGAAGTTAAGAGCACCAGCTGCTCTTCCAGAGGCCCAGAGTCCAGCTCTCACCCACTGGACAACCATCTGTTGTGCCAGTTTCAAAGGATCTGATGGCCTCTTCCAGGCTCCACAGGTACCAGACACACATGTGATGCACTGACGTACATGCTCACACACAGACATAAATATATACATTTTTTAAGAAAATAAACCAGGGGTCTTATAAAGCAGAATAAACAAATACCAACATGTTTTAGCTAGGTAGACACTGAGAAAGCAGAATTCCTGTCCACTGCTAGGAATGTTAAAATACAGCCCAGCCCTTCAAAAACTAAGACAAATTCACCACATGATCCAGTATTCTTATATATGCTGCATTAACGGAAAACACTACAGCATTAAACAGCATTCTTAAAAATGGAACAACAAAACATGAATATGATACAGGCTGTGCATTCCCTCTGAGACATGCTTCAAACACAGAAGTGTTTCCGATTTTAGAGGTTTTTGGGGTTTTGGAATACTTACATAGACTTTACTGGTTAAGTCTATGAAAGTATCTCTAGTCTACAAATTGAAAATCCCAATTTCTTAGTGCAGGTTCAGAGTGATAGATTTCAGGGTATGTCAGCCTTCAGATCTGCAGGATGTTCTAACTAGGTGGAGCATGTATCAGAACATCACTCATCCAGAGAAGAAATGGTGGTCTGACATGCACCAGCATGGCTAACCTTACAGCATTATGCTAAATGAACCAAAAAGCCAGAGAGGACAAACATCCTATGAGCCCACTTATTTACAGAGATGGAAGATGATGAGTGGCTACCAGGAGCTGGGGCGGGGGGTGGGGGAGAGTGTAGTGTGCAGGGGAAGGATCCTATTACTGTTCACTGGGTGGTTTTATTTTTGAGATGATGAATTAGTTTTGGCTGGTCATGATGATATAATATTAAGAATTTATTTACAATCACTGAACTACTTAGTGAACTACATATTTATAAATAATTAAAATACAGTCAGCGGGATGGCTCAGCAGACAAAGAAACTCGCCACCAAGCCTAGTAACTTAAAGATTCATGGGACCCATAGGACAGAAAGCAGAACCAACTCTTGCAAGTTGTTCTCTGGCCTCTACATGCATACACACATTACACGCATACACACACACATGCACACAAATACATCTACTAAAAAAGTGGTTAACATTCAAATGTTATTTTCTTATATAATCAAAATTAAAACAAAATTAATACAGCATTTAGAAGCAAAGTACATTTTAGGGCATAGAAAATTAATGAGACAATAAATTACTCTCAAAATAAAATGTTATTAAGAACAAAGGCTGAACCAGACACTGAAACTCAGGCCTGTAACCCCACATTCAGAAGGCTGACACAAGAGAACTGAAAGTTAAAGGTCAGTATGAGATTTGCAGCAGGATTCTGTGTCTCAAAAATCAGAAACAAACACAAGCTAATGCTCAGGAACAAAATGGACAAAATAAAAGTGAACTCTATTTTCAGAAGATACAGGCAGAGATTATGGAAGTAGGTGATTATTGTATATGAAATCTAAAGCAAAACTTTTAAAGAACCAATTTCCTCTGTTCTCCTTTGTGAAGTTCCTGTTCCCTCCAGGTCCTTCTATCTCACTTTTCTTCCATAGGGTTGCCAGCACTCTGCCCAAAGTTTGGCTATGAGTCTCAGTATCTCCTTTAATGCCCTGGTGGATAGAGTCTTTCAGAGCCTTTGTGATAGGCTCCTGTCCTATTCCTTCTCTTCTACTTCTGAATGAGGATTAAGCATCTTCCCTAGGGTCCTACTTGTTGTTTAGCTTCTTTAGCACTATAGATTTTAGTATGCTTATTTTAGTATGTTTATTTAGTATGTTAAGCTAATATCCACTTATAAGTGAGTATATACCATATGTGTCTTTCTGCTTCTGGGATACCTCACTCAGGATGATTTTCTTTTCTTTTTTTTTTTAAATTAATTACACTTTATTCACTTTGTATCCCCCCCATTAGCCCCTCCCAATCCCACCTTCCCTCCCCCTTCTGCACACATGCCCCTTTAAAAATATATTTATTTATTTATGCATATGAGAGCTTTTAGCTGCATGTACACGTGTATGACAGAACAGAGCATCAGATCCCATTATAGATGATTATAGATGTGGTTGCTGGGAATTGAACTCAGGACCTCTGGAAGAGTAGCCAGTGCTCGTAACCTCCAAGCCATCTCTCCAGCCCAGGATGATCTTTTCTAGATCCCACCATTTGCCTGTAAATTTCATGATTTCCTTGTTTTTAATTGCTGAGTAGTATTCAATTGTGTAAATGTACCAGGGGGCTGCAGAGACCAATACTCCAACCAAGGACCATGTATCGAGAGGACCTAGAACCCCTGCTCAGAGGAAGCCCATAAGCTGCTCAGTTTCTGAGTGGGTTCTCTAGTAAGGGGAACAGTGGCTGTCTCTGACATGGACTCAGTGGTCAACTCTTTGATCACCACCCACTGGGGGGAGCAGCCTTGCCAAGCCACAGAGGAAGATGATGCAGCCAGTCTTGATGAGACCTGATAGGCTAGGGTCAGATAAAAGAGGAGGAGGACCTCCCTATCAGGGGGCTAGGAGAGGGGCATGGGAGGAGATAAGAGAGGGTGGGTGGGACTGGGAGAGGATGAGAGAGGGGGCTGCAGAAGGGATACAAAGTGAATAAATTGAAATAAATAAATAAATAAATAAATAAAAACATATACTCATAAATGTATACTTTTTAAATAAAGAATTATTAGCCATAAAAAAGAACCAATTTCCATAGGGGGAAAATGGCCATTGAGTGTGTGAAGATCCCAACATGTTTTTTTTTTTTTTAAACAGGTAATATAAGTACAACATATATACTCATTCATCATAACAATAACACACTTATACTGTGTAAAAATGTTACTTGTGTGTGTCCTCGTGTCCACATGCTGCAGTGAGCAAGTGGCAGTCAGAAGACAACTTGCAGAAGTCAGTTCTTTCTTTCTATGTGGGTCTGAGGATTAACCAGGTTGTAAGTCTTGCTGGCAAGCACCTTTACTTGCTTACCCATCTTGCCAGCCCTATATATTTGTAATTTTATACTTAAAAATTATGCTTAAGTATATTTACTAACATGGAAAATATGACAGAATGAAAAACACAAAACAAGAGAATATTATTCTTGTAAATATACACATAGCTTTATAAAATGCACAGAGCATATTTATATAAGGATAAATGTAGGGGGCTAGAGAGATGGCTCAGTGGTTAAGAACATTAGCTGCCCTTCCAGAAGACCTGGGCTCAAGACTCAGTACCCACATGGTAGCTCATACTCTCTGTAATGGCCTCCTTGGGTACTGCATACACGTGGTACACAGACATACATGCACACATCCAAACATATAAAATAAACAATTTAAAAAAGAATGTTATAAGTCATAGTAGCCATATTTATATTTCAATTTAACACGTTTACAAAAATGTATATCATTTTTACAATCATTTAAAAGAACAAAATGAGATTTCAAAAGGCCTTTGATTTTTAAAAATGAAGTCTAAAAACCACAAAAGCTAAAGAATAGTATCAACATTGTTTTCTTTACCTTAAATGTATTAACTTAGTATTAAAGAATTCCTGCATGTTATTAGTATATAAGCTTTCACAATAAGCGCTACCATAAGTACACTATAAAGAAAGTTTCAGAAGCTAGGCACAAGCATGCTCTTGCATCCTAGCTACCTGAGAGGCTAGGGTGTAGAGGAATTTTAATTCAGAACATAGCTGCTCTGGCAAGAGATCCTATCCAAAGACCTTAAACACACCTGTAATCCAGGAGACAGAAGCAAGCAGATCTCAGTTCAAGGCCAGCGTGTTATAGCACAAGTTTCGGTAAAGACAAGTTTAGATGCAGGTGTGGTAATATATGCCTTTAATCTCAAAAATGAAGATAAAAGTTAGGAAGCACCCATGTTTGAAAGTGATGTCTAATTGAGTGGCAGAAAAAGTGACAAATCAGAGAAAGATTTGACATAATCAAATCAAATATGCCCAACTTTCAAGAGAATTTAGAGAAAAGGGAAGCTACATAAGGGAGCTTGTGTATGAGAATGAGGAGAGAGGAGGCAGTTTTACCAGGATAGTCATAGAGAGACAGGTTTCAGAGAAAGAACGTAGGTGAAGACTGAATGAGCCAGAGAAAGAGAAGGAGCCAGAAGATTAGAAAAGATTGTTGGGGTTAGTTGGAGATCAATTCAGGAGCCTAGAGAGAAGCCAGATTGAATAAATCAGCTGGGAGAGGAGTTTGAGTCAGAACGGCTGAGTTGAACCAGCCAGCCCAGAGCACAGTAAGGACAAGTCAGTGTGAGTTTATTCAGCAGTAAGTCTCAGAGGCTGAAAACATTCTAGGCCTAGGTTAGATAGTATGGAGACTAGAAGCTTCCAGGACTAGGCATAGGTTAGCAGACGGACAGTAAGCCTCCGAGACAACTGAAACAGGCAAATAAAAGTTCATTTTACACTAGGACATCAGGGTTGTAAGTTCAAAGCTGCAAACATAACTGAACCTTGAGTATTTTTTATAGTAGTCAGCAGAGCCTCTGAATTTTACAAAAAATATGAAATTTCTTGATACAATTTTAAGACTTTAATGACTGTTGAAAGTGGTTTTGTATACTTACCTCTGCTAAATCTTCAAAACAGCTGCCAGCTAATGGATGAGGACTACTTTCATCTGTCATTTCTACTGTGTCTTCAATTAAACCTAAAAGTTTCACAGTCAATTCGTGTATATCTGAAATGTTACTGAAAATCTTTTCAATTTCCTGAAAAAGAAAAGAGGTTAAGGGTGAGAATCATGCTTACACATTACCACACGAAACAGAAGTGGGCTGAGGAGATGGCTGAGTGTATACCACACAGGCATAAAGACTTGAGTTCAGAGCCCAGCATTCGGGCCAGGTGTGCTGGTGTGCATTTGTGATCCTGGGGAGAGGGGCAGAACCAGCTGGCTCCCTGCTGCTCCAGGACCAGCCTAGCAGAATAAATGAGCTCCAGGCTCACAGACAGAACCTGTCTCAACAGGAGGGGAGTAGTAGGATGGCTCAGCTGGCGCAGAGTCATCTGAGTTCCAGCTCCAGGACATATATGGTGAAGAAAGAACCCGTTCCCACAGGTTGTCCTCCATGTGCACGTATATGTTTGTGTGTGTATACACACGCATGCATGCACACACAATATATAGAAGTGTTAAAAATGTATTTTCACCTGGTCTAATGAAAGACATGTCAACCATGAATACAATGACAATTTTAAGAAGCTCTTGAACCAGAGGATGTAAATATACTAGAAAATATAAATTCTAGATAGATTGAATTTATAATCCTCAAGTCTCATACATCATGAACATTTCCTTATATAAAATAACACTGGTATTTATGTTTGAAATTGGCTGAGATGGTAAAAGAATGAAGGTCTCAGAGAGTAAACTAACAACAATGGCTAGGATCAGAATGAAAATGACTCCTAATCTAGATGTAATATGGTTGTTCAATTTATTGCTCATGTTCTAGGTTTTGAAAGGAACTAAAGGTGTCATTAAACTGCCACACTTGAATCACTGTTGTACTTAGGTTAAGTCATGAGCTCTGTGGAAACAAACAGATCACAATACTTACTACTTAGGCTCCAGTCAACCACTTATCCTAATGTCTTGTAATGGGAACATAATGGCTGTGGAACACAGCCAACCCTCAAGCTAAATTCTAGCATTACTACTTTTGTATCATAGTATGAGTATGTGTGGCCTTTGTCCTGGAGCTCCAGAAACACTGGGAATTTCCCGGGTGACAAAGTTGCTTCACACAGTCTTATTAGATTGGTACCTTCAACATCCCCGTATCACAAATGAGAACAGAGGTACCAGAGAGTCAGAGAATTTGCCCATGGCTACATGCATTGTAACTGACATCAATTTTAACTCATTTTTTTTTTCTTTTTCAACATTTGCCAAGAACTATTCTCTGATCTTAGATGGTCTTTAACTGAATAGTTCACACTACAGTCTATGTGGGAGAAAGTTTATACTAGATACATCGAAGAAAAAAAAGAAATTCTTTCTTCTAACCTTCACTATAACAGAGACTGTCTAGCAAATCTGCTAGAAAAGAGACAAATGAAAACTAGTGTGATACAGGAAAGATAATATTAACCAATAATATTTGCTACTTTTATTCTTAATATTGTCATAGAAAACCACTTTATATTGTACTAGAACTCAAATTCAAGCCCAAGTGCTATAATGAATTTAACTAATTCGATGATTTTACACCAAAAAAGTAGAAACAATAATGTCTGGCCTAAATATGTCACATATTTATATGGATCAAACAAAACTGAATAGTACATAAAAAAAAATGCTGGCAACAGTTTAACATCTTCAACAGGAGTTGGCAACATTATTGAACTAAAATGCATCAAAAGAAACAACTCAAGGTCAATTAAAACACCTTGAGTTAGCATTTTAATCATTCTGCTAGAAAAGAGTAAAAGCCCTCAGGTCTGAAGTTTTCACAGCTGTGCCTGAGTGCTGTGCCTGTGTATTTAAAAATGTGACTGTGGTGAAGAACTTAGGAGGCATAAAACAGATAAACTCAAGACTAAATATTTTAAAATAGAAGTCAAACATACTTAGAGAGCAATACACCATTGCTAAAAGAAGGAAAGAAAAAAAAATCTTTTAAAAAAGCGTGTTTTTGTAGCTGGGTTTTTTTAGGGTTGACCTGGTTTTCATTTGCTTACCTTGAGACAGTATTTCCCTAGTAGGACTGCACCTCCCAATTCTCCTGCCTCCGTATTTTGAATTCAGGCCCTATGGTCATGAGCCACACCCTGAGAGAGTGAGTTTAGATGCTACAGAGAGAAAAGAGGGCCACAGCACTCTGAATCCAGGCCACTCATATTATCCCCACCCTGTCTGCAAACAGAAGACCACTACCTTTGATTCTTCACTTGCATTATTTTAATATGTTCCCTTTTAAACTCCATGCTGTTGGGGCTGGCCGGATGGCCCAGTGGTTAAGAGCAGTGATCCGCTGCTTTTCTGGAGGACCAGGTTCATTTAGCAGCACCCACATGGTAGCTCACAACCATCTCTAACTCCAGTGCCAGGGGGCCCAGTGTCCTCTTCTTTCTTCCACAGTCACCTTGCACAGATGTGGTACACAAACACACATGTGGGCAAAACACTCTCATGCACAAGTAAATAAATAAAATTATCCAAAGTTCCACTGTTATATGAGCTTGGTGGCACATACCTTTAATCTCAGCACTTTTAAGGCAGAAGCAGGTGGATCTCTGTGAGCTCAAAGTCAATCTGGACTACAAAGTAAGCTCTAGGCCAGCCAGAGCTACATAGAGAGACTCTGCCTCAAAAATAAAACAAAACAGCACCACCACCCCCCAAAATTTTAAAATGTCCACAGTTAAAGCTTGCTGCCTTAAAGCTCCCAGCAGAAGGCAGGGAGCACATGCCTTCTAGACCATTTCTTCACCATCCTAAATGAATGACTACATGTCATCACATCTGACTAACCTCTTATTGTACAGCAGAAAATGTCATCATTCCAATGAAAATCCCTCCTCTTGAATCTCTACTGTCACTGCACTTACATCTGTATAATAATTCAGATGGTTTGGCTCAGAGATTTGTGAAAGAAATTTTATACACTAGTGAGGTAAACAATACACTAATATGAATCTTAACCTGCTATTTGCTTGAGGGATACCCACAGGGATACTTTCCAGTGCCCAAAGTACTTACAGAAGACTTGAACAACTTTTTGTCTGAAAGAAAGGCTTCCCGGAATACTTTAATGATCATATTCAGTTCTCGTAGATACTGTCTTTCTTCTGCGATTTCGGTTCTGACAAGGTCATAATAGTTTAGCTCACCAGAAGAACTAGGTTCATCTTCACAGAGAGAAACCAAGCCTATATCATCATCCTGATCAAACATGTCCATCAAAACCTGGAAAGTACAAATCAGTAATGAGGAGTTACTTTCCTTCCTTTTATAAAGTTGTCTCCAAGTACTTGCAATGAAAACATTGTTGAGCAGTAAGAACTATATATTGCACACACAAATTTATATTAGAAAATTTAGGGGAAAGTCAGGATGAGGGATGACCACCTGGATAGTGTAAGGTCATATGTGTACACTGACATACACCCACACACACAGAGGTGTGCATTAGCAAAAGGAGCTTGCTTTTAGGGAAGAACAATCTGAGCCAAAGCCACAGTCCATGACCTAGACACTGTGATCACAGGTGAGTACTTATTCCTATGAAAGGCGTACTCTTCCCATGTAAAACATGACAAGAAGAAGGATTGATGATGTCCAGCAAATAACTGGTATCCAAAACTCCTTGCTGTGTCACAAAGAAGGCAGCACTCACCCGAGTAGAACTGAGGAGAAAGGAAGTATCATTATAAAGGCAGGGGATCATCTACGGTAGTGTGAAGTTATCTAAAGCAGTGTTCTCTCTCAACCTTGTATCAGAAAGATTTTTTATGAAAATTATATCTGTACTTAACAAACATTTCTGTCATTATTACTTTATGCATGTGTATTTGTATGTATGTGTGTGTATGTAACAGTGTGCATGTCAGCCAATAGGCAAGAAATATTCATAAATCGAAAGCAACGGGAATAAGGTGACTCGATACCTTAACACTGTTTTTTCTCATTGGACCTAGTTAATTATGTATTCAAAACTGATTGAAAGTACTGCTAAGAGTTCAGAAAAGGGGGCTGGAGAGATGGCTCAGTGGTTAAGAGCACTGTTTGCTCTTACAAAGGACCTAGGTTCAATTCCCAGCACCCATATGTCAGCTCACAACTGTCTCTAACACCAATTCATTCCAAGGGGTCTGACACCTTCACATTAATACACATAAAATAAAAATAAATAAATTATTTAAAAAGAAAAAGAGTTCAGGAAAGACCTGGAAAATGGCTCAGTGGTTAAGAATGCTTACTGATTTTGGAGAGGACACAGGTCCGATTCCCAGCACCAATACCAGGAGGTTCACAACCACCTGTAACACCAGTTCCAAAGGATTTGACACTCGCTGGCCACTATGGGTGCATGTGCCCATTTGGTGCACAGAAACTGATGTAGGTACATACATTCACATAAATCAGAAATAATTTTAAAAAGTACAAGGAAAGGTTGAGTTGGGGAGAGGGACACATTGGGGATGCCTGCGGGAATGAGAGGGAGGAGTTGGGAGCTCCTGTGGGGAGTTGGAGGTGCAAGTGGTCAAGATGCAGTTCAGTTTCAGGGAATCCCAAGCCTTCTTTTAACCTCTGCAGGACCCAAGCACATACATACAAGCAGGTAAGAAACTCACACACATAAAAATAAATAAAAATGGTAAACATATTGTACTTTTTCAAAAGGGAAAGGAGCTGGGAAAGAGGGCTCAGCAGGGTGCCGCTGGCTGCCAAGCCTGAGAATGTGACAGTACAAGGGAAAAGAGCAGAACTAACTTTCGAAAGCGGTTTTCAGACCTCAACATAAATGACGGAAATAAACACTAAATCATTTTATTTTTAAGAGTTCAGGGGGAAAAAAAGAAAGGTATTCCCCTGAAAAGAAAGTCTTGTCAGAGAGAAAACTATAATAATAAAAGATAACATTCATTCATTCAGCAAAAGGTCTACCTGTCACCAGAAATTGTACCAACTCTTGCTGAACCACAGTAATGGATAAAAAACGCTGCCCTCTGGCCCTGATGACTGTCACTCAGAAGTTTTAAAAACTTGTCAGTTCTCCCATGTACCTCTGTTTTGTTATTGCTGTTTGTTTGGTTTCGTTTTTCCATTTGGTTTTAGTGTGCTTTGTTTTTTGAGACAGGATCTCATTATGCAGTCCTGGCTGGCTGCCTTGAAATCACTCTGTAGCCCAGGCTAGCCTCAAATTCACAGAGATCTGCCTGCCTCTGTCTCCAAGTGCTGGGACTAAAGGTGTGCACCATGCCGGCTTTTTTTTTTTTTTTTTCTTTTCTTGACAAGGACTCACCCTGTAGTTCAGGCTGGCCTAGAAATCACTATGAAGGCAAGGCTAGCGCTGAGGTTGTAGCTGTCTCCTGCCTCAGCTTCCTAAGTGTTGAGTTTGCAGGAGTAGCCACTGTGATCAGCCTCGTCTACGCTTTAAACAGTCGCCATTTCTTACAGTGGCACATGAATCTCACAATTTGATCTATTTACCACAGGCCTTTCCCAAGCCCTTTTTCAAAAGCTGTATTCCTAAAGATAAATTTATTTCACGCCTTATATGAAGATGATCTGGATTTATTGTCTTCTGCATAAGATCTTAATTTCTCTAAGATAAAGCAAGTCACAATTTAACCACAACTTGCTCTCCTAACCTCACAGCCTGTGGCATTCTCAAATCTTTCTTTTCATTTCCGGTTCTATGAAAGCTACCCTCTTTGTCACTGAGTAACACTTCTTCCAACTCCTGTCCACCTTAGACCCGAGGAGGCCAAGGGACCTGTATAAGCAATATTTGTATGAAATCAGATTGCAAACAGAAATACAAAATAACTGAATGTGCAACAAAAAATACACAGAAGAGCAACCTTCCTCTTTTCTCCACAAGATATCTTTTCAGAATGGTCTGTGGTGCTCATTCCCTCTAATTCCCAGGCTCATTCATTATCAAACTCACTAATTCCTTCCTTCCTACAGATCTAGTGCTATGCCTTTGCATTCTTGTTCTCTAGTACTTTTGGGCTTGTTTTTCTGAGATAAAGTCTTGTTACTAGACCAGGCTAGCCTCAAATTTGTCATCCTTTTGGACCAAATTCCTAAGTGCTAGAATTATAAGCATAAAAATCCATGTCTAGCTTCTCTAGTTTTGAACAGCTCACTGTTCTCTATTTAAAAACCCTTTCCCCCTTGGAAAGGATGGCTCAGTGATTAGGAGAACTTGCTGCTTTTGTAAAGTAGCAAGGTCTGGTTCCCAGCACCCACACAGCAGCTCACTGTTGTCTGTAACACCATTTCCAAGGGACCCATTACACTCTCTGACCTCTGTGGGCACTGCATGCACTTATATAAATGCAGGCTAAACATCCAGCCATATTAAAAACAAACAACATGGCCCCAAAGACCGCGTGTTACAGCCTTGGTCCCTAGCCATGAAACTTTGGCGAAGTATGGAACCTTTGACAGATAGTCTTCTGGGAATAAATTACTGGCTTAATACACAAAAAGCGGGTACTGGACCCCACACCCTGCTCTGTCTACTAGCAATCGTCTATCTTTCCTACAGAATTGCCCAATTTTCACTGAAATTTCTGTTCATGTTTTCTCCAATTAGAAAATTACTGTCTAAGGATTAAAAACCATGCACAAAAAAGTGTTTGCTTAAAGGGCTTGGTTATAAACTATCAGAGTGACTGAAGGAAATAAGAAACAGCACAGCAGCCGGGCAATGGTGCAGACTCTGAAAAGCTGTGTGAGGTTTTCATTTGCACTAAGTGATGTAAAGATGGGTGGGGACTGAATATGTGAGACAGACGGTCTAGACGGGAATATAGGAAAGTGACCAGATTAAGAAGGACTTATGGGTTAAGAGTTAACAGGATTTGGGGAGTGGCGTAAAGGCTGTAGGGATGGTAGAAAACTAAAGGCTGTAACAACTTTTACAGATCCAAAAATCTCACATAAAATCTAGATTTCAGCCGGGCAGTGGTGACACACACCTTTAGTCCCAGCACTCGGTAAGCAGAGGCAGGTGAGTCTCTGTGAGTTCAAGGCCAGTCTGGCCTAAGGAGAGTTCCAGGATAGCCATGGCTATATGGAAAAACCCTGTCTCAAAAAAACAGACAGACAGACAGATAGATAAGACAGACAGACATCTAGATTTCAGACTTTGTTCAAAAAGAAAATATCTGGTATTAAACAGTAACTTTTATTTTATGTGTATATACCTTTCAGTTTGCCCTAATTTTTGTTTGTTTCTTATATATATCATTATGCTACACCTGCCTGACTCCTTTAACATTTCAATGTGGGAGTTTTGATCTTGTGCTGTATTAGTCCTTGTCTCAGTTTTCTGTCACTGTCATAAAATACCACTCTTGAGACAATCAATGTCAAAAGAAGAAAGACTGATGAAGGCTCACAATCAAGGCTTGCTTACACCTGCTACTTTGGACTGTGGTCAGAGAACACAGCACAGTGAGCTGCTTACTGTATGGTGACTAGGACAAGCAAACAACCCAGCATAATACAAAGCATTCTAGGAGTCATGTTTAAAACAGGAATAAGCAAGCAGAGCCAAGCTGGGTGTGAAGACAATCTTACAAACTCAGCTACTTGGAAGGATGAGACAAGGGACTGCAAACATGAAGCTAACTTAAGAATTTCAGCAAGACCTTACAAATAAACAAATATTAGGCAGACAGACAGACAGAGGTTTTCAAACAGATGGAGTTATTACCACATAAGAATAAGACAAGATACCCGATTCCTATCATGACAAGGCCTAACAAGTAAAACTTCTTCGAGAAGCCCTCTGCCCCCCTTTTCTCCCATCTTAAACAGCAATCTCCCTTAGCCTATGTTCTACTCTGGCAGTTTAAATCCTACTTTTCTCAGCAGTGACAGTTATGATCAAAGTTAATTCCACCCTCTTTCTTGTGATGTGATTGCTCTCAGTAATCTGTGATGTCTCAGAACACTCTGTAACAGTCACATATTGCTTTTTAATGTAAAAAAAAATGTTCTCATATTTTTTGTCTAGCAAATTAAACATCTCTAGAAATCAGTTTCTCAAATAGTTATTAAACATATGGTTTGTGAGCTCTTGAAGCCAGTTTAGATTTACAGATCATACCATGTCAAACAATCTCATTAATTCACTCACTTAACTAGAATCACAAATATAGTCATCTGCATTTTTAGCTAAGCACGTGACTGTCTCTTGTGACAAACAGGAGATTATGAAAAGGAAGTCTGAAACCAGGATCAGCAAACTATGGTACACATGCCAAATCCTGCCCACTGTCTATTTTCTTGAAGTTTCACTGGAACACAGCCCATGCTCATTTGTTTATGGCTATTTTTGCATGCTACCAGGGTAAAACTGAATAGTTGCAAGAGAAACTACAACAGTTACCATCTAGCTTTTGTGAGTTCTTGGGGGATTGCTATTGTTTCATCATTCTGAAGCAGAGTACTAATGTGTAGCCTAGAATTAGTTGAATTTTCTATGGAAACCAGGCTATCCTCAAACTTGGAGCAATCCTCCTGCCTATGATGCCTGAGTGTTAAAATTACAGGCATGTATCACCATACCCAGTTTTTGGCTGGCTTTTTGGCTGGCTCTTAACATATTTGTTGATATTAAACTGGACAAGAGGTAAAACAGTACAAGAAAAGTAGTACATTTTAAACCTAGAAGGATGTCTTTAATTTGTTTAAAATCTTATTCCTTATATTGCCCTTTTAAAATATTTTATTGAATAATTTCAACTAAAACAAAGTTTCTTGACCTTACAAATACTAGCAAAAGCTGGACAGGATATCAAAAATGAATGCTAGAATTAGATTTTTAAAATATCTTTATGTATAACAATTTTTAAAACAATCTGAATTTTGTAGTTAAATCTGAGCTAAGCTTATACATTTTAAAATACATAGCATGAGTTGAAGAAATGAAAAGCAAAAAAGTCCCTCATTTATGAAAGTCCTAAGGGGCTCAGGTGTCTGCAGAGTCAGTAAGTGACCAGGGTGACAGCGGACTAAAAAGTTAATCCCAAGACTGTAAGAGAAGAGCTTATAAAGCTGGAAGAAGGCCATCTTATTACAGTTTGTGATGGCAAAACCAAATCAAGATAATTGCCATTAATTTTAAAAGTCAGTGTAGGAGCTGGAGAGAAGGCTCACTGGTTCAGAGTCACAGTGTCCTGCACAGTCTGTTTTTGGTCTCTGAAGGAAGAGGATGGACAAGACAAATAAGATAGGAGTGCCTGCAAGGCAGAGGGTGAGAAGTTGTGGTATTTCAGTTCAGCGTGTTGGGACCAGAGCACTGTAAGAAGGGGTGGGAGGGCTCAGTGAGATGGTGCACACTTGTAATCCCAGCACTCAGGGAGGCAGAGGCAGGAAGATCTCTATGAGTTCGAGGCTAGCCTGGTCTACAAAGTAAGTCCAGAACAGCCAGGGCCACACAGAGAAACCCTGACTGAAAAATTTTTTAAAAGGAAGGGGCGGGGGTGTTGGAGAGATGCTGCAGTCAAAGGTGCTAACTGCTCTTGCAGAGGACCTGTGTTCAGTTCCCAGCACTTACATTAGGGAGTTCACAACTGCTTTTAACTCTAGTTCCAGGGGATCCAATGCCACTGCCCTCTGTAGACACTGCTCTCTGTAGATATTGCATGCACTTGGTCATATAAACTCACAAGTACATATACTTACACATAAAAACAATTAATACATAAATCTTAAAAAAGAAAAGAGAAGAGACAGAATGGGTGGGTGGAAAAGACACAGCCTGACATTGGGGAACATGATCAACCGGCATAGAGGTTATTCCTATCAGAGGACAACTTGACACAAAGTCCTGGGAGTCTGAGGAGGTAGAAGAATGTGGTCTACAATAGTAATAACTAATTAATTAATATATTTTAAAAAGACAGATTCTTCAATGCCAAAGAAGGGAGGTACAATATGAAAAGGGAAGACTAAAGTGAAACCTTATAGACTAGAGAGCTGAGAAGCAAGGGGAGTGGGTTAGTGTCTGTGCATGTGTATCTGTGTATAAGAGAGAGCGACAGACAGAGACAGAACGACAGAGACAGATGGAGTGCCCCAACAGCAATAAGCATCTCTAGTGAGCACATCTTGGGTTTCCACATACCATACTCTCCTACAAAGGATCTAAAGTTTTGTTGTTATTATTGTTTTTTAGGAAACAACTCTTTCTCAGCTTGGACAGTGTCATATTGAAGAAGATGAACCTACACTGTCTACTGCTGAATTAGAGTGCTCCCAAAAGACAAACACTACATGCTTAAGATAACTGTGTTTACAGGAACATAGAGCACAGAAGAGCACAGAAACAGAGTCGGAGCCTGGGGAAGGAAATGAGAGGTAAGGGCCAAAAGGTCTCAAATAGACCAAAAAAAAAAAAAATTATACCTAATGCACAGCATAGAGAATATATCCAAGAACAATATACTGTACATTTCAAAATTGCTAAAAGAATAAGTTTCAAATGTTCTCACCACAAATACACATATCTGAGTTGACAGATACGGTATAAGCTTATTTCACACAGTATTTATAAGTCATAGCCACAGTGTAAGCTGAAGTATAAAACTTACAATTTGTCAATTTATACTAAAGTAAACAAAAAAATTATTCAAAAAATGACAGAAATAAGTAAAGTTGGAGCTTCCACCTGACCTGATCAAATCTGGGATAATCTGAACATCTAAATAACTAACTATGGCCCACTGAATAAAATAAGAACCTGTAAATCCATATTTAAATGAAAAAAATAAGTAAACTAAAGTGTGATAATATTTCATATTATTTCAAAAATATTTCATATTTTTTGGAAATAAAATGAGAACATAGTACACTTCTATGAATTCATGCTGAAAACTGTAACCTGATTCTAGCCAAAACATAACATCAGAAAATTTTCAATTCGAGGACCACTGTACATTAACAATTGACCCATAGTTCTCAAGTGTCAAAGTCATAAAAGTTAAAGAAGAATGGAATTTCTCTAGGAGAAAAGTGTTACGACTCTGGACTAATCACTTGCTATAGAGGATCCCCTGGAGCAACTGGTGAGACAGCAGCGGGATCTGAGGTCACACACCTCTCATGTGCCAATGTGCTGGATTCTGACGCTCTCACTACTGTACTGTAGGGAAATGTTCTTGTTAGCAGAACATCCTAAGCTGGTAGTTTACTCTCAAAATGACTCATAATGCAATGGGCTACTCTGTACTGTACTTCCAGTTTCTTGTCAGCTTAAGTCACTTTTAAAGTATCAAAAAGTATGAAATCATGATGTTAGAAGTCAAAATAAAAATGACACATTTATATAAGAAAATCCAAGTGAAAATCAGTTTTTAAATTACAGCATAGAATAATAAATTTCAAATATAGGTTAAAAAAAAAAGCATTTTTAAACAATAATGTGGCTTGGGAGTCTAACTCAGGCCATTTAAACCTCTGCAAACACCAGTATTCTCTAAAACTTCCTTGTGATGCTAATGAACAGCCAAGGCTGACAACCACCAGCTAGTGCTAAGCCAGAGACCCAGCTTCAGCAATCTACTCTGTCAAGTCTTCCTAGAGTCTGTCATGAGTTGATTACTTTCTCCACTGCACACCGGATTTACTGGTATAATGTTTCAGTCACCTTGTGCTGAGTTATTTGTTTATGACGTTTTCATTTCACACTAACACATATTCCTTTTAGCACAGATTGCTGTCTTTTTTAGTTTTGTACTTTCCTTGTTCAGGACAGGTACTTGAGGCAATATGAAAGGAGCAAAAGGAGGAAAGAAGGAAATGGAAGACAGAATTTTCCCTCAAGCAGTACTTATGAAGAAGAAGAAAGATGAGTTTGTAATCAAGAAAAGAATGATCGGGGCAATAACTTCGTGGCAAGTTCTTTCTCTGCCTATATCCTCCTAAACTGTCCTGAGATAGCAAAGCATGTTCTTCAAAATTGCTTGTATTTAAAATACCAGAAACAATTCTGGTATATTGTCATTTGAAAACTACAAAACTCAGGAGTGTGTGCTGGCTCATGCCTAGAAATTCCAGCACTCAAAAGGCAGGAGGCTCTCCCAGTTAACACCAGCCTAGGCAAGTTCCAGGCTAGCCAGAGTTAAAAAGCAATGGAGAAAAAGAAAAACTGAATAAAATAAACATTATCTAAAAGCACCTTTCTTCATCTGATCTGGATGGATTCCCCCTCCCCTGCCTCCTCCTATAAAAGCTTTTGATGGAAAAAGAGAACTCTCCTCCCTGCCATAGATGCTGAACCATGGAAATACGATATTTTGCAAATATGCAAAGTGTTTGCATTTTGTATTTTGCAAGTATTTTTCTGTCATCCAGTATCAGAAATTATAAATTTTACTAATATTTTGCCAGGCATTTAGGCACACCCCTTTAAACCCAATACTTAAGAAGCAGAAGATAGGGAACCTCTATAAATTCAAGATCAGCCTGGTCTACAAAGCAAGTTTCAAGCTACCTGGGAATATACAGTGAGACTATGGCTTTAAAGCAGAAAAACAATAACCTAGTGACATCATTACTACAAAAAAAATAATAAAAAATGAAACCAAATATGGTGGTGCATGCTGATAATTCTAGCACTTCAGAGCCTAAATCAGGCTGATCATGAATTTAAGACTGGCCTGAGCTATCCAGTGAGTTCAAGGCCAACGTAGGCCATACAGAGAAATCCTGTCTCCAAAACAAGCAGGGACAGTGATTGAGCAGTAAAGTCATGTATGGCCATGGTTCAGCCCGAGCCCCACATGGTAGAAGAGACAGGATGCCTGAAAGCTGCCCACAATCTCCACATGGTATGTGCTTTCTTTCCCTACCCTGCCCCTCTCAAGGACAGGTAAACCTAAGTTTTTTTTTAAAAATCCCTGTTATTAAAAAAGATTCTCAAGTAAATAGAATGAATAAAGGTGAACAGGAGCTGAAGGTACAGCTCAGGGGTAAAGCACCTGTCAGGCATGTGCAAAGCCCTGTTCTTATCCGCAGGACAACTAAAGGAACTGTTTGTGTTGCAGAAAGAAGTATTTCTAGTATCAGCTTATATTTTATGTGAAGTGTGTGAATTTAATATATAAAAGTCTTCACAATTTTAAAAAAGAAACTAACTTCATTACAATTCATTTTCAAAGAGTACAACACGGTACTTGGAGTATCTTCCTCTTCTTTCATAAGGTTTCCTATACTCTTCCCAAGGTTTGGCTGAGTCTCAGTACCTCCTTTGATATCCTGATGGGTAGAGTCTTTCAGAGGTCCTCTGTAGAAGGCTCCTGTCCTCTTCCTTGTCTTCTCCTACTTCCAATATCTATCCTGTTTTCCCTTTTGAGTGAGGTTTCAGCCTCTTTCCTAGGGTCTTTCTTGTTGCTAGCTTCTTTGGGTGTATAGATTTTACTTACTATGTTTATACTATATGGCTAATATCCACTTACAAGCGAGTATATACCATATGTGTCTTTTTGCCTCTGGGATACCTCACTCAGGATGATCTTTTCTAGTTCCCATAATTTGCCTACAAATTTCATGATTTCCTTCTTTTTTAATTGCTGAGTAGTATTCTATTGTGTAAATGTACCACAATTTCTGTATCCATTCCTCAGCTGAGGGACATCTGGGTTGTTTCCAGATTCTGGCTATTATTAATAAAGCTCCTATGAACATAGTTGAGTGAATGTCCTTGTAGTATGGTTTAGCATGAGACCGATAATCCAACCAAGTAACATGCATGGAGAAGACCTAGACCCCCTGCTCAGAGGAAGCCCATAGGCTGCTTAGTTTCCAAGTAGATTCCCTAGTAAGGGGTATAGGGGTTGTCTCTGACATGAACTCAGTGGTCAGCTCTTTGATCACCTCCCTCTAGAGGGGGAGGAGGTGCGGCCTTGCCAGGCCACAAAAGATGATGCACAAGCCCTGATGAGACCTGATAGGGGTCAGATAGAAGGGGAGGAGGACCTCCCCTATCAGTGGACTAGGGAAGGGGCATGGGAGGAGATGAGAGGATAATTGGACAGGGAGGAGAAGAGGAAAGGGGCTACAGCCAGGATACAAAGTGAATAAACTATAATTAATAAATAAATAAATACTTGAGTGAAAAAAAAGAGTACAACAAATGCCATATAGCTATTAGTATTCAATTTAAGCTTCACTATTTTTTAAGACTTACCTTATCTGCACACATTGATACTTTAATGTCTTGCTGAGATATTTCATAATGCCGGATGTTAAAAACATAATTACCAGCCAATTTCAAAATATCTGCTGAGATATACTCCAATACAGCCACAATGTAGAGGGATACATGATAGTCCACTTTATATCCCAAAACTTCCTGTTAAAAAAAAAAAAAAAAAGAAGAATTCAATTTCAAAACAAAAACACCATCAAGTATCAGTTGAGTGCTTAAAACTCCTTAAGAGCTGGGGAGAACTCCTCAAGACTAACGGAGTCAGCTAAGCAAGGCTCATGAGGACTCACAGAGACAGTAGCACCAACCACAGGGCACGCATGGACTGGACCCAGGCCCTTTGCACATATGTAGCTGATGGACAGCTTGGTATTCATGTGGGTCCCCTAGAAGTGGAGTGCGGTCATATCTGACATGGACTCTGCTGCCTGCTACTGGATCCCTTTCTCCTAGCTGAGCTGCCTTGTCAGGCCTCAGTGCAAGAGGATGAGCTCAGTCCTGACATGACTTGATAATGCTGAGGCGAGTTTGTAGTTTCACCTTTTCTGAGGTGAAGTGAAGGGGGGAAGGGGAAAATGTAGGGAGGGCAGGACCGAGAGGTGAAGAGGGAGGGGCTGTGAATGGAATGTAAAATGAGTAAATTTAATAGACTTTAAAAAATAAATAGTAATAAAATAAGATAAAATGAAAATTAAAAAAGAAAGAAAGAGCTGGGGTAGCTTCACTGTAAAGAACTTGCAAGGCAGGAGCAAGTCCTGAGTTTAGCACTAAAAAAATTTTCCATATCACTTTTGTTCCTAAACCCTCCAGGTCGTGACTTCTTTTTGTGGGGAGGTCAACCGATCTTTTTATAGGGGTGGCCTAAGACCACTGGAAAGTGCAGACATTTACATTGCAATTTAAACACTGGCAAAATTATAGTTATGAAGTAGTAACAAAAATAACTTTATGGTTGGGGGTCACCACAGCATGAGGAACTGTATTAAAGTGTCACAGCATTAGGAAGGCTGAGAACCACTGCCATAGGATGTAAAATCAATAGCTGATCCTTGAATTATTTATTATACAAAAAAAGAAGAAGAAAATACCTAATCTCAGTGGAGGAATGGATACAGAAATTGTGGTACTTTTACACAATGGAATACTACTCAGCAATTAAAAATGAGGAAATCATGAAATTTGCAGGCAAATGGTGGGACCTACCTAGAAACGATCATCCTCAGTGAGGTATCCCAAAAGCAGAAAGACATACATGGTATATACTCACTTACATAGACACATAAGACAGGATAAACAAACTAAAATCTGTACACCTAAAGAAGATAAGCAAGATAGAGGACCTGGGATAAGAGGATCAATCCTCACTTAGAAAGACAAAGGGGATGGACATTGGATGTAGGAGAAAACAAGTATTCATCAAACTATAATAGGTAATTCTAACAGGGAATCTTGGCTACATTTTTTGACTGAAATTAATTAATTAATTCGTTTATTATAAATTATTAATTAATTCATTATTATTATAAATAATTTGTAAATTATTCATTTATTATTTATTTATTTTTTTATTATATGCAATGTTCTGCCTACATATACACCTTCACAATAGAAGAGGGCACCAGATCTCATTATAGATGGTTGTGAGTCATGATGTGGTTGATGTAATTTGAACTCAGGACCTTTGGAAGAGCAGCCAGTGCTCTTAACCTCTGAGCTATCTCTTAAGCCTGAAATTAAATATTTTATACAATATATTCTGATCACAGTTTCCTCTTCCTCATCTCCTCCCAGATTCTCTCCACCTAACTCTAAGACCTTGTTCTCTTTCTGTTTAAAAAACAGCCAAACAAAACAAACAAAAAACAGAATTAAAAAAAAAAAAAGAAAAGAAAAGAAAGGCATGAAACACACACAAAAACAAAACCCATAAAAACACAAAATCAGAAAATATAGAAACAAAAGACCAGGAAAAAAAAAAGTTGGGCTAGACTTTACTGACAGCTTCATAACACCTGACTGAAAACCCATGTGACCCTGCTTTAAAAGCACTGTCCTTTAATCCCTGTGGTCCTTTTCTCTATGTGTGCCCTGGGGGAGGGGCCTGCTGATGGTTAGTTTATCAACTCAGTAGGAGCTATGGTCCAGAACAGGAACCTCAACTAAAAGAACACCTCTACCAGATAGGCCTGCAGGCAAGTCTGTGGCATAATTTTTATTAATAATTGACAAAAAAAAAAAAAAAAAAAAAAGGCAAGCCAACAAAGCCACGGAGAAAAAGCCAGTGAGCAGCACAGTTTCTACCTGCATCTCCTGCCTTGGCTTCACTCAATAATGGACTGTAAAGCATAAGCTGGCATGACAGATGCCCTCTTCTTACCACGTTATTTCTGGCTGTGCTCTTTATCACAGAAAACTAGAATGAGGGGGTTATTAAAATTTCTACGAAAAGGTGTTCAAATCTATACACACCAACCGTATTAGATAGATTAGTCTCTAGTGCCCTTTCCAACCTATACAGGTTAATTTTAAAACATTCAGTGCCTTTGCTATTAAACTTTCTTCATAACAAAACTTAGAATCATGGTCTATGATACTGGAGTTGCTAAGAGGTAGTCATTATTGGAAGATACAAAAAAAAAAATCACAATGTATATTACCATTAACTTTGCTGTGCATGCATGCACACACACATACACATACATGAGCAAGAAAAGAGTGAGAGAGAGAGAATATGAGCCATAGACTTTGTTAGGGTACACTTATTTTCTTTTCTTTGGGGGTGGGTAGAGAGCAGGCTAGGGATTCAACCCAGGGTATCACTCATGTAAAACATACCACTGACACGCACACCCACTCCCCATTCTTATTTCATACACATATAATAATAGACATAATATATAAACAGATTACTAATACTATATGTGCATTATTACTATAAAAGTATTACTTATTATAAGGAAGTCCCCCAGCGTCTAACCTTTTATTACCTTCAAGGAAGGATGGATTTTGTCCACAGGTAGTAAAAGAGGATTTCTTCGCTTTCGTTTCTCTATGGCAGACTGTGCATCAGCAATTGCCCATTTATCAATAGGATGAGGAAACGTCTTTTGAACTCGTTCCTGTTCAGATCAAAGCGGGGCCATTCAGAATCAGCAGAAGTGTTTAAAAATAGAATATAAAACACAACCTGATCAGTCCCAGTAATACAAGAAGATAGCAGGGCACAATATGTTCTGATCCTAGGAATGAAAAAACTTCCAGGTTTTAAAAAAGTCACCAGTCTATGGGTTACTCAGTCTCCAAGTGGGGTCCCTAGTAAGGGGAACTGGGGCTGTCTCCAGCATGAACTCAGTGGCAGGCTCTCTGATCACCTCCCCCTGGAGGGTGCAGCCTTGCCAGGCCACAGAGGAAGACAATGCAGCCAGTCCTGATAAGACCTGATAGGCTAGGGTCAGATAGAAGGGGAGGAGGACCTCCCCTATCAGTGGACTTGGGGAGGGGCATGGGAGGAGATGAGGGAGGGAGGGTGGGGTTGGGAGGAGACAAGGAAGGGGGCCACAGCCTGGATGCAAAGTGAATATATTATAATAAAAAATAATAATTAATAAAAAAAAAAGAGAAAAAAGTCACCAGTCACAGTGGCACATCTATAATCCTGAGAAGGTGGAGTCAGGAAGACTATGAGTTCAAAGGCAGCCTAGGCTACATGGTAAGTTGAGGCTAGTCCAAGCTACATAGTGAGACCCTAACTCAAAATAAAGATAAACAAAGGTCAATAACAAGATTTTATCATATAATTGTCATATAAATTTTTTTAAGTTTATCATGCCAGCACTGGGGAGAGTAGGTCAGTAGTTTGCCTGTGTGATTGTGCGAGGATTAGGTTTGAGTCCTAGCACAGTTAAAAAATATCAATTAGGAAAAGGTACAATACACAGAAGATCTATATATTAATATGAAATAGTCTATCAGTGATTTTAAATTTTATTTTTAAAATTAACATCATTTACCTAGAGGCCAACTTCTCATTAATACTTCCAGAAAGCTTGTACCCAGATGACCTTGAACTTATGCTCCCCCTGCCTCAGCTTCCTGTGCCCAGCTGAAAACACTGTTAATATGCAGTTTAATGAACTGTGAAAATGTACACACCTATGTAAACATCATCCAAATCAATACATAGAACATTTCTGTAACCTTGATCTTTGTTCATTCCTTATGTGTGTGCATATATGTCACCGCATGTCTGTGAAGGCCAGAGGACAACTTTGGTGTTTCTCTCCATCCAACTTCATGTGGGTTGCATGGATCAAAGTCACGTTATCATTCTGCATGCACAGACAGCACGCACCTTTAGATGTCAAGCCATCTTAGGCCCTGATTTCTATCACCATTGTTATTAGCAGTTTCCAAAGTTCGTAAAATGAAATCTTACACATATTCTCTTAGGAATGGCTTTTTTTTTTACCCTATATTTCTTGAAATGCCACTATTATCACACAGAGTATTTAATTTTCTTAATTTATTTCTAATACTTATTTTATTAACATAATGCATTTGTTTATTCACTGGGAATGCCAGTTTAATTGGATCTGGAATCAACTAAGAGACAGCCTCTGCATAAGTCTAGGAAGGTATTTCCTAGAAGGTTTAAATTCATATTGCAAAGATCCTCTCCTAAAGGGAATAAGGCTACATAGTTAAATTCAAGGCCAGCTTGCCACAACAGCTGCCTTGTCTCCATTCCACATCACAGAAGAAATGCAGTCCTTTGCACCCGAGTAATAGGAAAGATGACATCAGGCATCTCGGAATTGGCCAGCACCTACCCATTACAACATTAGGGTACAGAGGTTTTAACTCATTTAAAAAATAGGTGCCCTGGGAAAGCGCTTTTCAGCTTCAATTGCTCGTGTACCCAGAGACTACTGCTGCTGCTGTCTTAGACAATCAGGCCATAACATGGCAGTCTGTGGTCTTGTCCATATGGTACTGGTTTTGTAGGCATGTAAAATACAAGAGTAATGAGCCTGGTGGAGGCTTTCAACCAGACTTCAAAGTAGGCATAGGATCCCTGCAAGAAGCCTGTGGGAAGGCAATGCGTGAAGCTGTCAGGAAGTCTCGGTTGCAATGGAGATATCAGGATGCTGAAGATACCAGCTATGTAGAATGTATGCAGAGGCGAGCTTCAAAGAGAAAAGTCTCATCGGCTATCAATGGCAAGGCAACAGGAGGGGAGCTGCCCCACACCTGCTGAACCTGACATCTTAATGTCACATGCCCTGGACGCTGGACATGGGGCTACAGTACTAATGTTTTCCCTGCTGTGTTCCAGTCTTATTTTGGTCCTATCATGCCTTTCTACAACTCCACTTCCCCCTTTTGGAATGGATTGTTCACCTTGTACCATTGCATATTGGAAGTAATTTTCTTTTTTATTTTACACAGGGTCACAGCTAAGAGACTGCTTTGATCTTATTGGAAACTTTGGGCTTTTGTTATGAACAGTGTTAGAACTGCTCAGAATTTTGGAAACTCTGGAGAAAGACAAAATGCATTTTGCATTGTGAGATGACAATGAGTCTTCAAACCAGGGGGAAAAGTTACGGTTTGATCATGAAATGTCCTTTACAAGCTCATGAGTTAAAATGCTTGTTAATACATGGTGGTGTTATTCTGGGAGATTCTGGGAACTTTAGGAAGTAAGGCAAGTTGGACAAAGTAGGTCAAAATGAGGTATGTGCTTTTGAAGCTTATCCACGGTCCCTAGTCGTGTCCACTCTGCTCTACCTGCTGTGAGCCCAGCCCTGCCCGCACTGTCTACTGTGAAGTCACTCACCCCCACTCGGCTCCGTACACTGAGAGGTGAGCAACCTTCTCGTCCACCTGCTCCACTCCCACTGGCATGATTTGCTCCAACACAGAGGCACAAGCAGTTACGTACTCAAGCCTCTGAAACGTGAGCTGAAATTAATCCTTCCTCCTTTAAGCAGTCCTCTCACAGATATTCCGACAATAATGATATAAAAGTAATAAACATACACACGTTCTTATTGATAGAGGTTTGAGCTTTGGTAACTTTTATCTATTACAAATTAAACTGCTTGTTTGTGTGTATATCACTTATGAACACATACTTTTATTCTCCATATCTAAGAGTACAATTGCTCGGCCAAATGTTAAACATAGAAGTAACTTTGGTAGAAACTGCCAAAGAATTTTGCATAGTTGTTATAGCGTTTATACTCCTACTTTTAGAAGTATAAATCGTCTAGGAAATACCCTCCTAGACTTATGCAGAGGCTGTCTCTTAGTTGATTCCAGATCCAATTAAACTGATAACCAAGACTGGCATTCCCAGTGAATAAACAAATACATTAGGTTAATAAAATTAAGTATTAGAAATAAATTAAGAAAAAGAAAAAAACTTTTCCTTTTTTTGTTTTTGTTTTTCGAGAAAACATTTCTCTGTGTAGCCTTAGCTGTCCTGGACTTGCTTTGTAGACCAGGCTGGCCTGGAACTCACAGAGATCCTCCTGCCTCTACCTGCCTGAGTGCTGAGATTAAAGGTGCCCGGCTTATACTCCTTCTAATGTAAAGTTCTAGGTAGTCTACATTCTTGTCTGTATGTAATGTAGTCAGCCACCACCCCTCCCCCTTTTTTGTACTTTTTCACTTTTTGTGGCTGTGTAAGACATTCACTATGATTTGAATTTCTATTTTTCAGGTGGCTTCTAAGCTTCAGAAACTTTTCATGTGTTTATAGACAACTAGTATGTCTTCTTTTTTAAGTTTCTATTCAAGAATTTTGCAAACCTGGGGGAGGACTTTTTCCCCCAGAGTCTGCGATTTGCCTCATTTTGTAGGTGAACTTTGGCTAACCTCAAAGTAGAGAGACTCCTCTCTCAGCCCTGAGAGCTGAGATTATAGGCATGCTTAATACCTTTTCATTTTCTTAATTTTAACCTTTAATACTGTGTTTTCAGCCATCTCTAAAAAGTGCTTGCTTAATTCCAAATTATGATACAATTTGTCAACCTTCTTTCCTACAAACTTTATAATTTCATTTTTTATATGTGAGATTATGATCTCTTGAGTTAATTTTTATCTATCGTAGGAGATAAGGTTTAAGGTTTTTTCCCATTTATCCACCTACTTTTTTTTCTAAAAACTTTACTTTTTTTAAATGAACTGACTTGATATATTTCTTGAAAATGAACTGAGTATATATGTGTGTGTTTGTGTGTGTGTATATAAATATATATAAATCATATAATGTCAGTGGTTTGAATTTCTACAGAAATTTATAGTGGCAAAAATTAATTTCATGGGTTTTTTGTTTTTTGAAGTAACAATAATTTTTACCTCCACGTCTTGAACAGTCCTTGGCTGAGCCATGCATAACTTATTAAGCAGCTGAAAAATCAGTTCTTCAATATAATAAAGAGACTCTTCATTAGCTGAAAGGGTGGGATGTACTTGTTCCTGAACCTTAAAAAGAAAATTTTTCAATTAATGCACTGGCAAAATAATATGAAATGAACAAATTCAATGAGAATCCTACATGCAGTTAATATTCACTAAAATGGCTATATACCAATATAAATATTTTTTAAAGCCAAAAATGTAGGGTAGCTAGAGAGATGGCTAAGTAATGAAGAGTACTTGCTGCTCTTGCAGAAGACAAAGGTTGGGTTCCCAGCACCAATAAGGCCACTTAGAACTATCTGTGACTCCAGATCCAGGGTATCTAATGCCCTCTTCTGGCCTGCTTGGGCACTGCATGCACACGGTACACAGACATACATGCAGGTAAAACACCCATGCACATCAAATAAAATTGTATTTCAAAAAGTTTTACGTTTAAAAAGAGACTACTTGTTGGTCTGTGTTCGTTTTTCTTACCCCTTCTTTAATCTTTGTTTTGTTTTGTTTTTGTCAAGATAGGGTTTCTTTGAGTAGCCTTAGTTGTCCTAGAACTCCTCTGCAGACCAGGCTGACTTTTGAACTCAGAACTCAGAGATCCACCTACCTCTGCCTCCCTAGTGCTGGGATTAGAGGCTTGCACCACCACTGCCCGGCTATATAAACTGTTTTAAATTCTGAGAATCTGTAGGAAGTCACTGGACTCTCTACTTCCTGCTATTTAAAAAATACATATTCAAGCTGTCAACTCATGCATGAGAGCATGAGCTCCATCCCCACAACCCATGTAAAAGTTGGGCATGTTGGCACATGCCCGCAGTCACAGCTCTGGGTAGGTGAAGCTGGCCAGATCACTAGGGCTTCCTGGCCAATTAGCCTAGTCTACTTGGTGAGTTTCAGGTCACAGAGACCCTGCCTCAAAAAAACAAGAAGTAATGACTAAATCTAACCTCTGGTCTCCACATGCGCATGAACACACATGTACTCAAACACACCCACGCTAATACATGCTCCATACAAATAAATACAAACACACACTTATCACTAATGCAAACATTTCCACACAAATGAATGTATGTGCGGGGGCACACATGCCTAGACATATGCATGCATGCCCACCCGCACGCATATTTATACACATTCACATACAAACACCAGCACACATGGGCACACATGGGCACAAGCATGCATGCATGTATACACACACTAACAAAGCATACTCCCAAAAACTATTAGATACAATTTTAGAGGAATCATAGATATCGTTAGTCCACCTAAAGTACCCACGAGGTGACTTAAAGCTAGCTTCCAAGTCTCTGCAGTAGACAGACACTTTCAAAAGCCCGAACCAAGACAGCGCTCAGCCTTTACATGGCATGTGCTTCCTACTGCTACTACTCAGTTATGCTGAGCTCCTAAAATTGTTTTCTAAAGCTAGAACCTGGAAATTTATCCAAATAATCCAGTGTGACTGAATATATATATATATATATATATATATATATATATATATATATATATAAACAGCAACACAGGAAGTAACAGTTGTCTCTACACATTGCAAATAGTTGTCGAAACAAACTAGGTACTGCTGTAACGTTTTATGCCATGGTATTTAAAAGGGTATCGGTACTATCAACACACACAGAGAACAGAAATCTTATAGAGCCTCAAAATTATTCTTTAAAACTAACTCAGTGATCGAACAGCCTTTCCACAAAGAAATCAGCACGAGATAATTTGATTACCAAAATTTTGCATGAAAATTTCCCTTCACAAGGGAGTAGACTGCTCCTGCAAATTACCAAGGGATAAACTCACGTATCTAACCCTCTAAGTCTGTGGTCAGGAGAGAAGCTCCACCCACGTAAAGTGTCCTCCTTCATTTTCACGCAGCATCCCTGGAAGCTACTGACTTCACCAGCTTCTCAAGGACCAACTCTTGACTTTCCTGATCCTCTAGCTTAACATTTCTTTTTTTTTGTAAAAAATATTTATTTTTTTAAATAAATTACAGTTTATTCACTTTGGATCCCAACTGTAGCCCCCTCCCTCAGCCCCTCCCAATTCTACCCTGGCCTGGTAAGGCTGCTCCCCATCAGGGCTAGGTGATCAAAGAGCCAGCCACTGAGTTCATGTCAGAGACAGTCCCTGTTCCCCTTAATAGGGAACCCACTTGGAGACTGAGCTGCCATGGGCTACATCTGTGCAGGGGTTCTAGGTTATCTCCATGCATGGTCCTTGGTTGGAGTATCAGTCTCAGAAAAGAGCCCCAGGCCCAGATTTTTTGGTTTTGTTGTTCTCTTTGTGGGGCTCCTGTCCCCTCCAGGTCTTTCTATCTCCCCATTCTTCTATAAGATTCCCTGTACTCTGCCCAAAGTTTGGCTATGAGTCTCAGCCTCTGCTTTGATACCTTGCTGGGTAGAGTCTTTCAAAGGCCCTCTGTGGTAGGCTCCTGTCCTGTTTCCTGTTTTTTCCCTCTTCTGATGTCTATCCTGTTTGCCTTTCTGAGTGAGGATTGATCATCTTACCCAGAGTCCTCCTTCTTGCTTAGCCTCTTTAGGTATACAGATTTTAGTATGTTTATCCTATAGTATATGTCTAATATCCACTTATAAGTGAGTATATACCATGTGTATCTGTTTTTGGGATACCTCACTCAGGATGATCTTTTCTAGTTCCCATAATTTGCCTGCAAATTTCATGACTTCCTTGTTTTTAGTTGCTGGGTAGTATTCCATTTTGTAAATGTACCACAATTTCTGTATCCAATCCTCAGTTGAGGGACATCTGGGTTGTGTTCAGATTCTGGCTTTTATGAATAAAGCTGCTATGAACATGGTTGAGCAAATGTCCTTGTTGTATAGTTGAGCATCTTTTGGATATATGCCCAGGAGTGGTATAGCTGGATCTTGAGGAAGCACTATTCCTAACTGCCTGAGAAAGCACCAGATTGATTTACAAAGTAGTTGTACAAGTTTAAATTCCACCAGCAATGGAGGAGGTTTCCCCTTTCTCTACATCTTCTCCAGCATGTGTTGTCACTTGAATGTTTGATCTTAGCCATTATGATGGGTGTAAAGTGAAATCTCAGGGTCATTATGATTTGCATTTCCCTGATGATTAAGTACGTTGATCATTTCTTTAAGTGTTTCTCTGCCATTCGATATTCCTCTATTGAGAATTCTGTTTAGCTCTGTATTCCATTTTTTAATTGGATTACTTGATTTGTTGCTGTTTAACTTGAGTTCTTTATACATTTCTTTCTGTTTTACTGTAGTCTGTATTTTAATTCTGCTAATTTCCTGAGATGGCTATTTAGGTCACTGTTTTTCATCTTTTCTACTGTGTATACTGTCTATAAAAATCTAGCTTCGTGAAAACTAAGATGTTTAATAAATTTTCAAAATCAAACTAATTCCTAAGTTTTAGTATGTTTTCTAATATACTTTAGAATTCCGAAATGATTTCAGAATTCCTCAACATAAGGGACTTTGTTTTGTTTTTGAAGCTAAGTATCCCCATATAGTCCAGGTTGACCTAGAACACTGTCCTCCCTTAAAGTGCTAGGATTTACAGATTGTAAATGCCTGGATTATTCTGGGTTGTAAAGATGTTTTGCATTGGGTTTTATAATAATTGCATGTGACAAAAAAAATTTAAAAACCCATAGTTTTGAGATTTGGAGGTCTAGTTCATCAACAGAGTGCTGGTATATTCAAGGTTCTGAGTTTGATACCCAGAAGCACAAAAGAACACAACACCAAAACTTGATGATTTCAGTTTTTTAAAATTTGTTGAGACCACAGTCTACTATAGTTATCATCACTGACAAAATTGTCAAGCATTTAAAGAAGAAATAGAACAATCTTAAGCAAACTCACTCAGAAAACAGAAAAGACTGACAGACCTATTTTAAGATTAGCCTAGATGAAAATAGTATGCCTCATGAACCCCTAAGGAAAAGCCAAAATAAAATAACAGGTAGCTAAATTCTACTATACAGACTCAGACACACATACGACAACATAAACAAGTTTGATTTCTCCTAGATAAAGAAAGTTGGTTTAATGCTGGAATTTCAAGTAATATAATTCATTATGTTAACATATTAAAAGAAAATTTATAGCCATCTTGATAGATGTAGAAAAGCATCTGAAAACATATCCAAAATTCATTCATGATAAAACTTTTCAAAGTGTTTCCTTAATTTAATGACAAAATTGTCTTTATTTGGGAAAAGAAACCTATAAGAATAATATAATAAAGTAACAGTTAATGGTAAAATAATAAAAGCTTGCCTCTGGGATCAAGAGAAAGGCAAGGAAAGGCTATTGGTTGCTCTCCACAAACTGATGGTAGACCCTATTGCTGAAGACAATGCCTACACAACTCATTGGACATGGAGGATTTGAACTGGTGCCTACCTAGAGCCTCACCCCTACTGAGTAGTGTTCCTGGCACTGGGAGGTAGTGGGCAGTCTATCAATGGAGAAAAGTAACCACTGCCCAGATACAAACCCTTCAATCTACAATGGCAACCTGTCTGCAGATTGCACGGTGCAAAAATGGCACAAAACCTGTGAAAGCAAGCAATCACTATCTAGTTGGATTTAAGGCCTACTCCATGAGACCGAACCCATCTTTGACACTGCTCAGCTGACAAGATAGGCCAAAAACCTAGGGAAAAAGCCAAATACTACTGTTTTGCTAAAGGAACATAGCATTAAAATGACTTTCAATAACATTTTGCTATACTCATAGATCAGTGTCTTGCTCAGCCATCATCAGAGAACTTGTTCCTTACTGTATGGGAACAAATACAAAGACCCACAACTGGACAATGTGCAGAGAGGGAGAGACCTTGGAATACTCAGTCCTCAGCTGGATGTCTCCATCAAATCCCTGCTCTCAGGGCTCAGGGAACCCTGCAGAACAGGGGGCAGAAAGACGGTAAGAGCCAGAGGGGATGGAGGACACTTAAGTGAGGCCTTCTAAGGACAGCAGGACTAAAGAACACACAAACTCAGAGCACCTGTGACAGCACGTACAGGGCCTGTATGGGTCTGGACCAGATGGGTCCCAGCACTGAGACGGGAAGTGGACACATGCCTTCATCCCTAATCCGCAAGCTATTTCTAACTGGTAACTGCTCACAAAGGAAAAATTCGTTTTTATCAACAGTCTCACCGGGTATACAGCCACTCTTAAGGCCAGGCCCCATGTCCAGCAGTAGACGGCCAACACAAAACAAACTCAATGGTATTTTTGGAGGTTCTTTGTCTCATAATGCTTTGTCATGCTTTTTTTTTTTTTTTAACATTACAGGTCCTTTGCAAATATATTATGGTTTCCAGCTTTGTGTTTTTATGGGATTTCTCTGTGTGTGAACATGGTCTATATGTCTTTCCTGTGCTTTTTCTTTTGTTTGTTTTTATTTTATCTTATTATTACTTCTTAAATGCCTGTTTGTTTTTTAATGAGACAGAAAGAGAGGTTGTATGCTTGGATGAGAGGGATAGATCTGTGAGGAACCCAGAATGTATTATATGAACATATATATATATCTTTTTCAATAGAAAAATTTTGGGGGGGGGGGAAGAGGCAAAGCATGGTGGCACAAGCCTTTAACCCCAGCACTAAGAGGCTCTGTGAGGTGGAGGCCAGCCTGGTCTGCACAGTGAGTTCCAGGCTATGTAGAAGGAAGGTCAATGTTTATCTGGACATATTAGCACCCAGGAATCAACTAACAGAAGGAATACCAAATCATCTGCAAATTAAGATTTTTTAAATTCTTAGTCTATAGATACATGTATGTGCATACTGGTTAGAGGAGGCTATTAGGTGTCCTGCTCAATCAGTCCCCATCTTATTCTCCTAATTCTGGGTCCAAGTCTACAACCTTCTTTCTTTCTCTCATTAGAAAACAAGCAGGCATTTTAAAAGTAGTAATAAAAACAAACAAGCAAAAGAACCAAACAAAAAGTACAAGAAAAACATATAAATGCAGAGACACACGTTTACACAGAGAGAAATCCCACAAAAACACAAATGTTTATCTGTCTCAAAAAACTAAAAGAAAAGAAAGGAAGAAAAAAAAAGACAGAAAGAACAAGCCCACAACCTTTCTGTCTCTCATTAAAAAACAAACAGGCATCTAAGAAGTAATAATAAGATAAAATAAAAACAAACAAAAAGAACCAAAGAAAAAGCACAGGAAAGATATATAGACACATTCACACATACAGAAAGAACTTTTCTACTATTTCTATTCCATATGATAGAGGTCCTAGCCAGACCAGTAAGGCAAGAAGAAGAAAAAAAAAAAGTGTAAGAATCAGTAAGGTCTGAGAGGTGGCTCAAATGGTTCAGAGAGTTTGCTACTCAAGCATGAGGTTATGAGTTCTAATGTTTAGCCCTCACATAAAAAATAAAATGTTATAACCAGCAACGTGAGGAGTGGAGATAGGAGGATCACTGGAGCTTGCTGGACACCAGCCAGTGGAGACCCTGAATGATAAGAGTAAGACAGAGACTGACTGAGCCGGACAGCTACTATCTTCCTCTAGCCACATACACACACGTACAAAAATAGACAAAGACTTTTTTAAAAAACTTAATTTGCAGATGATATGATATTCCTGCTGATAGTTGATTCCCGAGTGCTGATATGTCCAGATAAACATCTGAGTGTTCTGGTGACAGAGTCAAATGAAATTGTCATTTAAGTTGGTAGAATTAGAAAGCTGGATTGCCCTTCCCAGTGTGGGCAGCTTCAAGCCAATCTATCAGAGTTGTGAATAAAGGACAGAATAATAAAAATCATTTTTATTATTAGAAATTATTATTAAAAATCAGTTTCTTCTCTCTTCCTTACTAGATTTGTGATGTGCCATTGGTCTTCTGTCCTTCAGACATGACTCACACAGAAACTTACAGCATTGGCTCTCCTGGTACTCATGCTGCAGCCATGCTGGTGACTTTCCTGAGTCTCCAACATAATAAAAGCAGACTTCGGACTTCTCAGCTTCTATAAATGCATAAGCCAATTTCCTCATAGTAAGTCTCCTTTAAAATGTATCTACAAAGCCATGCAGTGATAGCACGCCTTTAATCTAGCAATCAGGGAGGCAGAGGCAGGTGGATCTCTGTAAATTCAAGGCCAGCCTTAGTGAACGCCAGCACAGCTAAGGCTACAGAGAAACCCTGTCTGGAAAAAACAAACAAACAAACAAACAAACAAAAGTGTATATAAGCATGTGTGTGATTAATTCTGTTTCACTGAGACTCCAGACTAACATAGTTACGCCATACAAAACTACTTTACAAAAAATGACTCCTATTCGGAAAACTTTCAGACTGAGAAAAATTAAAGATGAAACAGATTAATAATAATATCAGCTGTGTGAATTATCAGGCATAAGTATATCAATTCTTCCCAAACTAACTTACAGTTGATAAAATCTCAATCAAAAGAGCTTGTTGCAATTCAATTGACAAGATAACTTTCAAAATATATACAAAAAATACAAAAATAAAAATAAAAATAAATGGGGGGAATACAAAATGAATAAAGTGTAATTAATAAAAGTTAAATAAAAAATTAAAAAAAATAAAAATAAAAAACTAAGGAAATTTATCTACCATTTGCTGTTTATTCTTTTACTCTGGCCTGCTATATGCTTAATAAATTCATTCATTCAAAACCAAAAACATGGTTATCATAGACCAATCACAAGACCATATAAAATAGTATAGCAAAAGATAAAATACTAATGACAACTACTACATAAAGAATGGCTTAATCCTCAAACAATAGTAATGAAAGACACTAGATTAAAAGAACACCTATGATAAGGGTCAAGATAAGACAAAATTGCTGGACACAGTTCACACACTAATCCCAGCGCTTAGGAGGCAAAGGCAGGTTGATCTCTGTGAGTTTAAGGCCAGTTTGGTCTGCAAAGGGAATTCCATATGTAATACTATGTAACATAGGTCTACATAGTGAGGCCCTGTCTCAATAAATAAATGTGTAACATTAAATTTTAAAAAGACAAAATTAAACCACTGCTTAGCAACACATGAAAAAAGGGAAAGACTAATAAAAGCAGGTACTTTTTGGAGTGTTTTATTAAGAAAAATGATGGCTGGAAAGATGGCTCAGCCGTTAGGAGCACTGGCTGCTCTTCCTGAGGACCCTGGTTCAACTCCAGTACCCACATGGCAGCTCACAAGTGCCTGTAACTTCTGTTCCAGGGGATCTGACACCCTCATATAGACATACGTGCAGTCAAACATCAATGTAGATAAAATAAAAATAAGTTAATCTAAAAAAAAAGAAAAATGATGGGAATGTGCTACACCTAATTTAGATGACAGTTAAATATTGATGTTCTCTAGTTTGTGTCCTTATCCTTTATGTGTTTTCCAATTTGTATCAATTTTTTTAAAAGCTAAGAGAACTACCTGGCATGCTGAGATGATTTAACTGAGATGAGGTAAATCAAGGAGTTAAGTTTCCACTAAAATAATTTTAAATAATACCCATAGCATCCAGTTCAATGGTAGCATACTGGAGACAAAACAGCTTACAAAACTGAGAAGTAGTACACTACTTGGATGAAGCAAAATTTAACTAGTTTCAGACAGGAAGACCAAAAGCTTAAGATTTCCTATCTAAAACCAACAAATTATCAATCAAATATGATGGTAAAATAAAGGCATTCTTAAACATAACAAGGTTAAAAAAAACAAAAAACTTCATGCACCATTTCTCACTAAGACTCTGTGATATATACTACACCAAAAAACAAAACAAAACAAAAAAACCTGCAAATCAAGAATGAGAAAACATGCCAGAGAGAGGACTAAGAGCTTAAGAGCACTGACTGCTCTTCCAGAGGTCCTGAGTTCAATTCAGTCATGAATTCAAGTCAGGAGAGGGACTGCCCTCTCCTGGCATGCAGGTGAACATACAGACAGAACACTGTAAAATAAACAAACAAACAAACAAATAAATAAGAATGAGAAGATAGAAGAATATAGGAAAATGGGAAAAAAACAAAACATCAATATAGAAGAAAGGCAAAGGAATGCCCAGGATTAAATGAGAGGAAATTATATGGCAAGAGCCAGCAAGAGGCATAAGGGTAACCATCGTGGACTGGATCATGTCGGAAGACTCTGGGAACTGTCTCAACAAGATGAAATCAAGGGAATAGAACTAAAAATTCCAAAAGAATGCCAGGATGACTGACAGAAAGTCTAGGTTCAAGACTCAGTGTACGGAAAACAAGATGATTAGTGGTGTCATCAGATAATTATTAGTGCCATTAAAAGCAAAAAGAAAAAGTGCTTTAATATAAATAGCAATGAGTCATAATGATATAAAATAAGTATTAACCCAATCAAAATAAGTGCTCAGCCATGGGGAAAAGGAGGCAGGAAGGTACGCAAGGCAGAAAGGTTTGGGAAAGTACTTCCTTTCGCACTGCCTACTTCTTCACCTGACAAGAGGAAACCCAGGAACATCTTTACTGCACACATCCACGAAATCCTTGGCATAGAAAGCTTTTCCCACTTATGTATGTATGTGCATGTGTGCAGACATGCACATGCCATGGCATACGTGGAGGTCAGAGGGCAACCTGAAGAACTCAGTTCTCTTCCTCTACCACATGGGCTCGGGTTTTGAACTCAGGCATCAGGCTTGGCGGCAAATGCCATCTCACCAACCATGAGAAACCCTATTTTTTTTTTTAAAGTATTTGCCTAGTGAGTGCAGTGATGTCTGAAGGCTGCTACACAGCATCCTTCTGTAAGAGGCTAAGAGCCCTACTCAGTGAAAGAGATACTGTGTATGAAAACTAAGAAAAATCTAACTGGAAGTAATTTTTTCCTGTGATTATGATTTTGGTAAACAACCTGGAAAGAAACTTTAGCACTAAGCATCAGGGTTTCTTATGCCAAACTTCTCGATTTCAAATATAAAAACAGTCTGTGGCCATACCATCCAAAAAACACCCGATCAAATAAGAAACGTCATAAAAATATACATGCCATGTTTAAACCATCCCTAAAATACTCTCAAATAGCATCAAAATGACAATGAAGGCAGCCTAGTCCTAACACTTCCACAGTAACTACTACCTTAAAAGCCTAAAAGACAATAGACACAAAATTGCTATATCAGAACAGACAAACTTACCAATATTTTTCTGAAAGACTAATCAGAAAGAACAATTAAATAATTTTCAGTTCTTAACATGAGCATAGTGAGTCAGACCTGTATCACAGTTATGCCAGAATGTATTCCCTTCATATATGTACTCTATGTAAAATAATCATAGCCTACATGTGGAGAGCTACTGAAGCATTCACTAAAAGCTATTTTTAAATACTATACTTAACAAACTACATAAATGTTTTTACTAATGATGGTTTCTGTATTCACAATCAAAAAATCTTGTTAGTGCATCCGTTCAATCAACTAACATTTGCATCTCAAGAAAATGTAGTAAATAAACCTCTTTATCTTTACTTTCTGACTGACATCTATCTCTTTCAAATCCTTCATTAAAAATCTTCACAGAAATACAAACGTCTCAAGTGTCATTTAAACCCTGTATGTAACTCTGGAGTGGGGCCTGGTGGTTTTTCCTTGAGAAGTTTTGTGGTTTTAAGGTTTACAGTTTAGGCTTTTGATTCCTCTGAATTAATGTTACAAGTGATGTGACAATTATGTTTATGGTGCATGTGTTGCATATGGACAGCTGGCTGCTGAGAACTGAACCCGGGGCCTTCGCAAAAACGGCCAGCATTTTTATCAGCATTTTCATGCAGAGCCATCTCTGCAGCACTTCCATTAGATTAGGGTCTTTTTTAGACTGATTAAGCTATTCTACTTTCACAGCACCAGTATTTGAAATACCGCACCAAAGAAGAGCACCGGCTGCTCCTCCAGAGGACCCAGTTCAATTCTCAGCATCCTCCTAGTGGCTCACAGTATCTGTAACTCCAGTCACACCAAGACAGTGTCCTTTTATGGCTTCCCTGAGCACTGCACACATGGTATACACACAGACATGCAAGCAAAACAACCATACACACAAAAATTAAAAAAAAAAAACTAAACTAAACTAAAAGACACAGCAATTACAAAAAGTCTTGAGACCAACACACCCTATGTGTCTGTATTACAGGAACAAGACAGTAGGGGTGGGCACGGAACCAGACTCCAGAGCTCCAGAGCCCTATCAAGAGGACTTTTATTCTGAAAAGCAACGGTATCAACAAAAGTGCCATGATCTCATCTCTACAGTACTGAGAAAAGGCTGGACGGTGTAAGAGTAGGAAAGCTCCATTAAGAGACAATTCCAGGGCTGGAGAGGTGGCTCAGAGGTTAAGAGCACAGGCTGCTCTTCCAGAGGTCCTGAGTTCAATTCCCAGCAACCACAGGGTAGCTCACAACCATCTATGAGATCTGATGCCCTCTTCTGGTGTACAGGTGTACATGCAGGCACAACACTGTATACATAATACATACATACATACATACTAAACCAAATTTAAAAAAGAAAAGAAAAGAAACAACTCCAATAGTCCAAGAGACTGACAATGAGACTTGGTTCCAGGTGGAAGAGGAAAAGCATGAATTGATGACTGGAAATAGTTACAGTCTGAAATAGAGCTAAAAGGGCTTAGTAACATATGTTGTGTAGTATAAAAAGAGAATTCAAAAATAACTCAAGAGTTTTAGTTTGAGTGACTAGAAGAATGGAGCAGTCATTTATTAACATGGAATTTTACATGAAGGAATAAGTTCCTTCAGAATAGCATCTGTGTGGAAATATCACAAAAAAAATGAAGTTTAAAGTTTAGGGCTTAGGGTAGAAAAATTAATCTAGGGGTAGGTGTGTATTAGCTTGTACAAAGCCTTAGGTTTAATCTGAAATACAAAATTAGGGAGGTAGGAAGAAGGGAAAAGGGGAGGGGAGGATGAAGGGGAGGAAGAAATTAATTTTGAAACCAGAAGAAACAAGTAATTTGGAAATCACCAAATGTAGATGTGAAACACTGAGGCTGAGTGGGACCACCAAAACAGAGTGTATATCTAAAGGTGTCTAAACTCTGAGAAGGTCAAGGTGATGTGGTTTAAGAAGGTAAGAAATTCCAATAGAAGACCTACAAAAGAGAGTGACAGAGCTAAAAGCAGACAGACAAAGAAAGCAGGAGTGTTTCAAGGTTTGAAAGAGAAGTGGATTGTTGGGTTTTGTTTTTTGGGTTTTTTTTTTTTCTTTTGGCTTTTTAAAGTGATTTGTAAGGCAAAGGAGATAAACCATCAAATACTGATAATGGATCAATTACAAAAGAACTACAAAGTGCTTTGTTAAGGGGTGTGGTAGAATTTACAAAATGATAAACAACTAAATAAAGAAAACTAAAGACTTCTACATGGGGATACAGAGCAGTCTGAGGAGGGGAGAGGGAGGGAAGAAAGGAGGGATGTAGGGAGGGTAAAGAGACTTGGACCAACTAGAACCACCTTAATGTTATTTTTTCTTTGTGAGCCACCATGTGGTTGCTGGGAATTGAACTCAGGACCTCTGGAAGAACAGCCAGTGCTCTTAACCATCTCTCCAGCCCCTATTTTCACTTTGTTGCTTCACCTCTAAACATTAATTTGTGAATTTGGAATATAACACTTTATACATTTCAAAAAGCTTTCTACTTATTATCACATGTTTATAAAAAGAACTAAGCTTTAGTTGTTAATTTTTAACATGACAACATGAAATAATACTAAATCCATTAGTTCCATTAAAATTCCCCCCTCAAATATGCAGCCTAATACAGGCTATAATCAAACTTCTGTTCCCTTGAAAGGCCATGATTAATATAATAGACATATATTTGATTTATGTCAAGTGGTAACACAGGTAATGTTTTGGATACTCAGCATAAAGCATTTTAATGGAATATTATTGCTCCAAATATACCATACTAAAATTAAACTGGTAACAGAAAAAGGTTACTAAATCATGGCTGACAGGGAGCTAAATGCACCAAGTTAACGTGCATTCCTAATGCTTATCCAGTCTGGCTGAGCCCCTTGGGTCAGTTTGGGTCATTATCACTTTGGAATAATTCCAAACAATTCATGTGGGTTCCATTGTTCTAGTCTGCAGTTTTAGGAAATCCAGAACAGGCTTCATGTTAAGAATTAAAATTTAAATAAAAAATGTAACAATCATAGGCTCTCTATTAGTTTCAGAATTTTTTTTAAGTGCACTGCACATTTTAATAAGGTCATATGGCATCTCTGGGGTTAATTTCTGCAGTAGTTTTCACATACTAGTCTTTGGGCTGCTACAGCTGAGCATCAGCTCATGCCGTGCTGCTCAGAGACAGAAAAATATATGGTTACCCCCCCCCAAAAAAAAAAAAAAAACGCTTTTACACTGACAGAGGTGGGGCTTGGTACGTCTCAGGGACAAGAGTTTGTCAGGCCACTACAACATGGGGTGGGGGAAGGGCCGCATCCCAAGCACCACAGGAAACAAGGAAGGGAAGGGAAGCAGAGAAGAAAAGTCCCTTCTATAAGGCAGAAACATTGTTGCAAATGTATGAACAGCCCTGGGTGGAACTCACGCACCAGTTACGGACAGAGAACCCACCCGCCTCAATGCTGAAAACGCCTTCCACTCTGTCTTTCCGTTTCTATCCAGTATCGGATGGTACAACTTATGTTTTAGGCAAAATTAGTGTCTATCAGAACACCAGCAGTCTCTGCGGAAGGCAGTCTTCTCAGACACACACCCTTCGGCACATTCCAGTACCCACTACACTGAAACAGTTGTCCAACACAGTAGCAAATCTTCGGTATTCCTTACTCAACACTACAAATCTCCCTGGACGCATAAGCTTGTACCGCGAATTATACACCAGCGTGGGGTCTACTGAAGCCATGGCTACTACTCTAATGTCTAAACACTACCTTAAATGTTGCCATTTACACACAGTGAATGGTTGTGAAAGTTCGGGTAACAGAGTAAGCTGCCTCTCAGGTGAAGAGGAAACTGCCTTCCAATTAAAGGACAGGAGACAGACAGGGCAGGTGGGCCGGGAAGAGGGTTTTAGAACGCTGCTGTTTAGGAGTGTGCATTGGAGAGAATTGCTATACTTTGTTTATCCTTAGTCCAAGCCTTTTTATTCATGTTCATACAAAATATACTTCTACTTTAAAGGAGGTAGAGCAGTGTGTTAGGAAGCATGACCTTCGAGGGATCTGATGGCATCGCTCTCAAAAGTGCTGTTTACTTTGTAAGTCTTTTTGGTAGCAGGACTGTATGCAACTCCCACCTCCTTACCAGTGGGACAAGTGATGGTAAAACCATCCCTACTGTAGGCATTCTTCAGGTTTCTCCAAATGCTCCTCACTCCTTTAGAAATAGCACAGCTGTGGTCTCTGTTGGCCACCACCTTGTTACTGTGCTTGGGCAGCAGGCTGCAGTCCGATAATGTCATCTCACTGCCGACCAGAAATCTACCTGTGGATTTTTGGTCCTCCATACTGTTCTCAGCAATTAATGGGAAAGGGAAATTCAAATTCTCCTCCCGTTTCTGCAGCATTTTCAAGAACCCCCTCTCCAGTGTTTCATTAGTCTCTGGCCTTGAGTTCTTGCTATAAGCAGAGAATTTGGCAAAGATGTCCATTCCAGCAGTGCTTGACTCTGGGTGTTTGGTGAAAGATTTAAGTACTTGGTGGGGCGGGCAGGATAAGACTTCTTCAAGAAATCCCTCAATCTTATTTACATCCGTTTCGACTTCACTGTTGAAAGTATACCTGGTGGGTGTGTCCCCAGAGTCAGGGTCTACAGGTTCATATGCTTCCTTCATAGGTCAGTGGTTGTCACATTAAACACAACGCCTTGGAGCCAAAGAATCATGAGGAGTCTCTGTGATAGGGGGCAGATTCCTATGCTTTCTCCACCCTGCCAGCCATGAGGAAGAGCTTCGTCCTCCCCCTTCATCCCTTTCAGGAGCACTGACAGACGCCGCTTAGGCCCTGGCTGCAGTCCAAGGCTCACTCTATCCTTAGTATCACCTCACAACTCCTGCAACTCTAGTTTCTGGATTTCACCAGAGGTGTAATCCCCCCAACACCCAGTTATGACAAGGTTAATCTAAATGAGTCTGCTACAAGAATGATAACCCTACAGAACTTCCTCTCTCCGCTGAAAACATTAACTTCATCTACATATAATCTGCATCTCATCTCCTTGTGCTCCTGGTTCAGAAAACAAGCCCCTGCCTACCTTTCCCTTGGCTGCAAATCTTTTCTGCCTTTGTATTTTGTTAATTCATATGGTCTTTCAGAGAACTGCTAGCTTATATGCCTGTCTCTCAGACTTCTGCACCACAGCCACTTAGAACACAAGCTTTATGACAGCAGGACTCGTCCTAGAGCTTTAATATCAAAACCACTGCCTCACACTTAAGAGGCACTCAGTAACAGAGCTGCCTGTAATCTCCAGAATTTAGCTTCCTCAAAGATGCCTTCTTGACTCGATTATACATCAGTGACACCAACTCTATTTTCGCAAACCACCCTATAGATTTTCTGGAGAGAAAAGATCTGGTGTAATCTTCTAAAATGAACTCCAAGAAGGAACTACCACTGAAGCAAAACAGCAGATTCTTTCAGACTCTACAAGTGCACTTCTTAACCATTTTTTACCTTGCCACACACTATTATTTAATCCAGACATTTTCTCACATCACTAAGATCAAACTGTCACAGAATGGGAAAGTCAATATTTAACCCAAATCAAATTAGACCCAGAAATTCTTTCTAGCTCTTTCTTGTATTTGAAACTCAGATAAGAATATTTTCTTTTCCTTTGGCTAGCCTGATAAAAAAAAGCCATACAGAAAAGGTATCAATCAAAAAAAAAAAAAAAAAAAAAAAAAAAAAAAGTGAGACCCAAAACCTTGATTAAATGATCTAAAGGCAAAATTTTTATATGGAAAGTGTTGACGTATCTCAGCAAAATATCAAATAGCACATAAACAAAGTACCGAAAGCATTTAAATACAAAAGTAATAAAGTGCATCTACAAGCATACCGTGGTTTTTTGTTTTTGTTTTTTTTCCTCCCAAGTAATATGATAGCCTCACTGTTCTTAGAGAGCAGTGTAAAGGCATAAAGTTCCTGGCTCTTTTAGGGGTGATACATAATTTAGCAGTAATGTTAACAATCCATACATAATCCATTAGTAGTGTCATTTCACCCTGCTCTGTATGTTTTTAAATGCTCTAGGTGAAGCTTCCTTTTTAAAGGTAAAGAAAGGGCTGGGAGTATTGATCAGTGGTAGACTATATACTTAGCACGCATGAGGTTCAATCCTCAGCACACACACAATTTTTTTTTTTTTTTTTTTTTTTTTTTTTTTTTTTTTTTTGTGGAGGACCTGGGTTCAATTCCCAGGATTTACATGACAGCTCTTAACTGTCTCTAACTTCAGCTCCAAATTAACCAACATACTCTCTGGCTTCCATGGGCACCAGGCACACACATGTTACACAGACCTGCATTCAGGCAAACGCTCATACACATAAAATAAAAATAAATCTTTTTTAAAAAAGCAAACAAAAAATTCATTTTTACTTCCAAAATTGCTTCTTACAAGCCCACTGTTCAATCTCTTGTATTTTATGTAGTAAAATGAATATTTGATGCTTTTATTAAAGAAAACAGGGAAATCTGTCCATTCTTTTAACTTTTACTTACTTATTTTTGGGTGTGGGTGTATTTGTGCCATGTGAGTGTACAGAGGTCTGAGGACACCTTGTAGGAGGTGGTTTTCTCCTTCCACCATATGGGTTCCACCATCCCAATGTTAGTTTTCTTTTTAAGTCAGCACTTTCCTATTTTCTTGTCTTTCCTTCAAGGGAATTCATCATAAAATTTATGTCATCCTTGTGCAAGGGCTACCCAACCATACAGGAAGCCCTGGGTTCTATCCTGGGTGGTTGAGACATGAGGATCAGAAGTTCAAGGTCACACTCCATCATAGGCCAAGTTTGAGGCCAACCTGGGCTATAAGTGCCCATCTCTCAAAAATAAGTAAGTTTAAATCACCACCATATACATTTTCAATGAAGTCATGACTTTACCCTTCTGAAATGTACCAAATAGTAGAAGGAGACTAATCTGACTGAGCCAACTAAACTGGCCCCCACATATTCACAAAGGGGGAAAGATACTCCTAACAGAAAAATGAGCTCAGGGCCTGGAGAGATGGCTCAGTGGTTAAGAATGCTGTCTGTTCTTTCAAAGGACCTGGGTTCAATTCCGAGCACCCACATGGCAGCTCACAACTGAATGTAACGCCAATTCCAAGGGATCTGACACCTTCACACTAATGCACAAAAAATAAAAGAAATAAGCCAAAACCAGCCTGGTGGTAGTGGTGCACCCCTTTAATCCCAGCCCTTGGGAGGCAGAAGCAGGAGAATCTCTTTGAGTTTGAGGCCAGCCTGATCCACAGAGCAAGCTCCAGGACAGCCAGGGTTATACAGAGAAACCCTGTCTTGAAAAACAAACCAAAACATAAGCCAAAACTTTCAAAACAGAATTTTTGGCCTAGATAGTAAATACCTTTAGAGAATGACTTTACTTTAAAAAATTTACGTTTGAGCTGGGTGTGGCAGACATCTTTAATTCCAGAATATGGAATGCAGGCAGAGAGAGGTGGATCCAAGTTTGAGGCCAACCTGGTCTATAACAGTTCTATAACAGCCAGGGCTACAAAAAGAAACCCTGTTTCAAAAACAAAGGAACAAAAAACTGACTACAGAATTAATTAAAAATAAAAATTCACCTTTGCCTTAAAATTAGAATACATCACACCATATAAAATAGGAATTAGTATCAATAACATTTTCTTAAAAACATAAATGTTTTTCCATGAATTGTATTTCAGTTCCATAATACTAAGTTAATAAATTAACTGCTTTTTAACATTTACCACAGAAGATCAAATTTTTGTGGCTGTTTCTTTCATATGAGAACAGTGCTGACTGAGGTGGGGGGGTGACACACAATCCCAGCACTCGGGGAGACAGAGGCAGGCAGATCTCTATGAGTTCGAGGCCAGCCTGGTCTACAAAGTGAGTCCAGGACAGCCAAGGCTACACAGAAAAACCCTGTCTTGAAAAAAAAAAAAAGAGGGGGGGGGGCTAGAGAAATGGCTCTGCGGATAAGAGTACTTGTCTGCTCCTCCAGAGGTCCTGAGTTCAATTCCCAGCAACCACATGGTAGAATCTGATGTCTTCTTCTAGCATGCAGGCGTAGCATGTGCAGATAGGGCACTGACACATATATAAAATTTAAAAAAGAATCCCATTACTATGAAGTAATCTATTATTTATAAAGCACCTGTGAAACAAATACAACATATAAATGCACAGTCCTAGGACCAAAGCAGGAGACTGGGGCTAGATTTTAGTTTCTGATCTAATCTGAAAAAATAAATTTGTCTTTGTTTGTCAAGGATTATACCACCTTTTGCTGTCAAAAGTTCTAATGGGTATATGCCTGCCTCACAGGGTCAACACAGGTCAGGCTGATAAATGCACTCTACACTCTGTGAAGTACAAGGCCTAATTACTATCTAGGTATTTCCTTCCCCCTTTGCTTTTAATTCAACACAGAGTTTATTATCACTACTCCAAATGCTTTCCATTTCCACCCAGCTCTTTAAAGAGACATGACTTGGTGTGTGCCCCCAAGGAAACCAATAAACACCTCCTTATGAGAATTACGCCAATGGAAAATCTGAAATTCTGAAAGTACGAGGAAACATCTTTACCATTAAAGTGGAAAGGGGACTTGTCTTTCCATTCCTAGAAATGCATTAATTTTTTTCAGGTGCAGTTGTTGAGAGAGAGAAAGGGAGAGAGAGTCTGAAAACACCTTTTGGAAATCAGTTCTCTCCTTCCACTGTGGGTTCTGGGCATGAACTCAGGTAATCTGGCTTGGCAAAAAAAAAAAGCACTTTTACTCCCTGAGCCATTTTACAGGCTCCCTCAAGTGCGGTGTTGTTACTGATGGGAATTTGGTGTGTGTGTGTGTGTGTGTGTGTGTGTGTGTGTGTGTGTGTGTGTTGAGCGTCTGGCATGGCAAATCACCCTTCCCTGCTGAGTCTCTCACATGCCAAGGATTTAAGAAAAATTTATTTTATTTTGCAAAAAAGAAAAGCAGTAAGTTACAGGGAGCAACCCATGTCCAGGAGGAATGGCTGCTGGCCCTGAGCCCACGTAGTCTTCAAATGTGACTTACAAAAAGAGTTTAGCAACAGCAACAAAATGCATCGCTTAACGACCTAACTTCGTAAACGACTAACACCAACCAGTACAAGACATGCATCCTGGCAGCGCACCCAAACTTCCAGGATTGGTACAGAGCTACCCCCTGACAGTCCCTTAAAACTGATCACAAGTTCTCATCGTCCTGGAGAAAAGCGAGCACCTTTGGCGAGAAAGCAGCCCCTGTGTCCAGGTAAGGCTTCTGCAGGAAGTGGAGGGGCGCCTTAGGTTCACCTCAAGAGCTGGAAAACCAATATACTATGACTCACTGACACTTCACACATGTGAAACACACACACACACACACGTCCAGAGGAGCGAAAGAAGCGCTGCCTCGCAAGCGAATGGGCAACCTTGGCAAGCAAAACCGCCCGAACCGAACGCCCCCCCCCCCCCCCCAAAAAAGAACTTAATTAAAAAGTAGCTACTCGATCCGAATTTGCGCGAGCGGGGCTTGATTTTGCCCGAATCCAGCCTGAGAACAACAAATTGGTCAACGGCGGAAGTTGCCTGACGAAATGACTGTAACATGAAATCCAGTTTTATGATCATAACAAAACCTTCCTTCCGGGACCAGGCCAAAAAGAGAGAGAGAGAAAGTTGAGAAACCGTCCTTCGGGGGTGCAACAGGCACCGTGGCCGGCCGGCGAGAGCTCGGCCCGGGAGCCGGTGCGGGCGCCTCCCCGGGGCTCCCGTTACAAGTTGTGCGGGCTCCGGGCCCGGCCCACCCTGCCCGCCGGCCCGCGCGCGCGGCGCCCCCCTCGGCCCCGGCACCGACCTTCCGCAGGGCCGGGACCAGCAGTCCCCGCCATTTCGGGCTGTTCTCTTCGCTGAAGAACTCGTAGGGCTGCGGCGCCTGCTGCATGGCCCCGGCCGCAGCGCCTCCGCATCGGAGGCCGGGCGGGTGGCCTGACGGGCAGGCCGCCGCTCCGGGCCGAGCTGTCGGGGGCGGGGGCGGCGCCGGCCGGCGGGCGGGCGGGCGGGCGATGGCCGAGGCTGGGCGGCCCCGCA
>NW_026596166.1:10729531-10813513 GCF_907164565.1 Psammomys obesus | reverse complement strand
AAACAAACAAAAAACAGGCTTCCATGAAACATTTTCCAAGATACACTTCAAAGTAAAAGCACAGTAATATGCAGACTGACACCACTTCTGTTTTAAGTAGGTGGCATTTTATGTATATAAATATAATACCTATGAGGCATCACAGGGTTCTTTGCTAACACAAGGATGAAAACCAGGTGGCTGGGACACAGGGAGAATTTTCACTTAGAAATTTTGTAGCATTTGAATCTTCATTCTCACGGATGTATCCTTTATTGTTTATTCACGTTAAGTCATCTTTCAAGCATTTCTTAAGTCATTCTCTGTGTGTAAAAGCCTGCGCTCAGCCTGTGTATGTGTACAGAGGACAGCATCTAAGAATCGGTCATTTGCTTCCACCACATGGATCTTAGGGATCGAACTGAGGTTGTCAGCCTGCCCTCCAGCCCTGGTTAAGTAATTTTTAATAAAAAAAAAAAAAAAAAAAAAAAACAACTCCACCCAGAACACAAACTTTACTTCAAGTATTAAAACTGGGAACATTAAAATACATACCATAAAAGGGATTGTAGTGACAATTCTGAAATTTTGATTTTTTTTTTAAACACAAAAATATAAGAATTATGTTTTTGGTTTAACCCCAGGTGTGGGGATATGGGACTGTTTGAGCCTGTCCACAGCAGCTGATTGTGATTTGCCTCATGCTGTAGCAGAAGTGTGGTTTGGCCAGCAGCAGATAGTTTCTGTGATTGTGTGGCATTTAGAATTCTGGGAACTTTTCAAAGAGTATATAAATGCTAGCGCACTGAGCAGCAGGATGGATGGTTGTTGGTCATTCAGAGGGTTTGGTGGTGGTTTGTTAGTAGTTGTGTTTAAAAACAAGAAAGAAATTAGATTCAGAGCTCTGTCTCTGTCTCTGTCTCTCTGTCTCTGTCTCTTTCTCACACACACACTTCTCTATCCTTTCTCTCCTATCTGGTGATGGGGGTGAAACGAGGGTGTTAAAGACTGAAAAGAAGAACCCGTAAAGTAGCTAAGACAAATCTCAAACGTAAGTTTGAATTTAAAGGCACTAATTACATATTAATGATTTTGTCTGCCTTTTTAAAAATTTAGAATGTTTTAGGTTTGTGGTTTTTTGTTTTTTGTTTTTTTTTTTTTTTTTTGTAAATATTTTTTATTTTTTAGTTTTGTTTTTTTTTTTTTTTTTTTTTTTTTTTTTTTTTTGGAAAATAACTTGAATGTCTGAAGTACATTTTCATTTTAAAAAGATAAGTTAAATATTTTTACTACTAATAGTCTCCCACTGAAAAAAATATTTTTGAGGATTTAACATTTCTTCCATCTTCTGTTTCATACTTCCTCAATTTACTCAGAAGTCACCAAGTGCTGTCAATCAGTAGCAAACCAAAGCAACACCACAGGAAATAACAAATGTTATTGTTGCTTACTTTTATAGTTCCCTGCCAGAGCTTTTGGCCACTCACAGCCACCTGTTCGAAAGAAGTTGGAAAAGGTACAGAGAGAAAGCATTATTTTGCCCCATGACCCTCACTGGATATTCAAGCTTGTCAAAATATCAGCTCCCTGCAAGAGACTGCATGTCAAAAATGCCTTCCCAGTAGCAATTATAATTTTCTGTTTACTTAATTAAAATACAATTATATCAATTTCTCTGTCTCCAACCCCATTACATTAAGCTATAAACAACAATGTAATCATCTACTCGATATAGATCCAACCAGGGATCTGCCAATGATCATCTTATGTACATGGACCCCAATTCCAGAATAAGGAATTTAGAAAACAGAAAAGAAAGACATTTGTTTTTCCCCAGTATTAGTAATTTGCATAATGTTTTAATTACTAGGTATAGTAAATATAGATATCAAAATAAATCTCTTTTGATATTCTCAGTGGACAAACTTAAGCAAAATTAAGTTTAAAAGGCATAGGAAGGGCCAGGAGAACTTGGTGGACCATTCCTGGAGATAGAGGCAGGCAGGTGTCTGTGAGTTCGAGGCCAGCCTGGTCTTTAGAGCAAGTTCCAGGACAGCCAGAGATACAGTGAGAAACCCTTTCTCAAAACAAAATAAAGCAAAGCAAAACAAGCAAGCAACAACAACAAAAATAATCATTCCAGAGCACCAATGTTAAGAGAGCTCATCTTAAAGATAATCAAAGACAATTTTAATTAAAACTTGGCTGAAATTCAAGGTTTTCTACTCAGAGATCTGTTTTGGTTTTTGAGAGAAGGTCTCACTATACAACTCCCGCTGGCCTGGAACTCTCAGAGATCCAACCACCTCTGCCCCTGCTGGGACTAAAGTCAGACATCTTTTAACACTGTCCCTCAGATCTCTTGCCGAATTGAAGGGGCTCTCCATGGGCACAGCAGTCCATACTTCTCACCACACCTGAAAGTCAAAACCCCTCATTTTATCCAGGAAACAAAAAGACTCTTAACATAACTTTGATGTGAGAGCCTGCTTTTAGTAGACAGGAGCACTTACCAAGGGGAACAAGACCCTTTGCAGGATCTGAAGGCAGCAAGTGGAGCCTGTTGGTACCAGCACTGTCTTCCTTGCAGGCATTTGGGTCTTTGTTTCTCTTCTTAAAACTTTCCAGTGGGTACAAACCATTTGAAAACATCCCTAGGCATTTTTTTCTCTTTCATGTGACTAGAAAAGCACACTAGGTCTAGTGAGATGGCTTGCTAGGTAGAGATGCTTGACCAGCCTGATTTCAATCCTTAAAACTGGAAGGAGAGATCCAATTACACAGAAGACTCCAACCTCCACATGCATGACACGGCATGACACATATGCACACAGAGTAATAAAAACATTAAAAATCCGGACACTGATCTCACAATCACTCCTCCAAAGCGATTGCGTTTAGATAATATACTGAGAGGTACAAGAAAACATCTTACCGGAGAAGGGTTGTGGACAGAAACATGTTTTTGTTTTAATTTCAGGTGTGGGATGTGGGACTGACTCAGATGGTCCACAGCAGGAACTACTTGCCTCCTGGGGCCTCCAAGAAGAGCTCTTTGACAGCTGTAGATGGTTTAAATCTGAGGACTCTGGAGAGAGAATAAATGTCAGAGCCCAGAGAGTGCTGGAGAGCTCTGAAAAAGAACAAGGCTGCTGCTGCTTCCTCCTGTGGTTCCTGGTTGCCGTCAATGCAGTGAGACAAGGAGTTGGAGATCTCCTGAGAGGAGGATTGGACGGGCTCCAAGGAACCCGAATACCCTAATCAGCAGGAAGCAGCTAAGAGAACTGCGCCCCCTCTCCCACTGATCCTTTCTCTCTCCTACCTGGTGTTGGGGTGTTGGAAGGGGTTGGGGTGAAGTAGGGAGAAAGATACAAGAAATGTAAATAAAAGTTTTTTTAAAAGTACGCCAACAGAGAAGGGTCTGAGGCCCTTGTCCTAGTCTCAACCATTACAGTTGGCTAGCCTCCAATGTCCGCCCCACAGACTTCCATGCCATAGGTTGGCAGAATAAACCACTATCTTTTGAAGAAAGTTCTAGGAGGTGAGGTCATCCCATAGGTTAGTGGGCATATCTCTAAATGGCCTCAGGAAAAGTGGAATTCTGCCAACAGTAATGGCACTGCTCCAACAAAGCAAAACTCTAAGAGCATCAAGGGATGGACTTTGATATACACATAAGTGCGTAGATAAAAGAGTAAAGTTTCCTGACATGAAACACTAAAAATGTGCATAGGAGTTCCCCACAAACTAAGCACACTGAAGCTAAAATAGAAGATGATCAGACCAAAATATCAACATCTCTGCCTAAATTTTCTATTATTCACAAACACAGAAGCAATTGTATTATTGTACTAGGCAAGAATCTTAGTCTACAGCCCAGGATAGCCTTGAACTTGTGATCCTCTTCCCTCGGCTTTCTGAGTGCTGTTGACCAGGTATGCACTATTATAACCAGTTTCAGAGGGGTGTTTAAAGACTTATCTACAGTTATGATAGTTTACCTAATATAGAGTTGTTGTGTGACAAAATTTCTCCCAGGGAGATGCAACATACAGGTCTACTCACCCCAGATAGGGAACCCACCACAGACCAAAGTAAGGACACCACCCAAGTCCAGCTTGGTGAAACAATGGGTTTTATTGGGCTCACTTACGGGAGTACGGGTGAGGGCTTGCTTACTGGAGCAGAAATGACTCCAAGACAGCTGCATCACCAAGGCCCACCCCAGCATGGGTGGTGACAGCTCACAAATGCTTGGAACCTGGAATACATTGCACAGCCTGAAGGCAGCTCAACAGATGGAAGAGTGTCCTTTCCAGGTAACTCAGCTGGTCTGGGCTTTCCTAAGAGTCTTCTTTGCAGGTGGGCTTCCTTCAGTCCGATATGGACTCTAGTTTTTATCACTTACCATGGCAGGGAGGGGCTTAGCAAATCTGGTCCGTTTCAGGGACTTCCTTAAACTATTTTGAATTGTTTACCTTCTTTCATAAACGACTTCCTTGCTGGATCAAATGTTACAATCTTGGAGAAAAGTGTTATTTAAGAAGGATATCCAGAAGGGGGAGTTAGTAAGACTTGGAGAGGACAGGAGCTCCACAAGCAGAGCAACAGAACCAAAATACCTAGTTTTCTTTTCTGAGACTGATACTCCAACCAAGGTCCATTCATGGATATAACCTAGAACCCCTCCCCAGATGTAGCCCATGGCAGCTCAGTATCTAAGTGGGTACCCTAGTAAGGGGAACAGGGAGGAACAGCCTTGCCAGGCCACAGAGGAAGACAGTGCAGCCAGTCCTGATGCAACCTGATAGGCTAGGGTCAGATGGAAGGGGTGGGAGGACCTCCCCTGTCAGTGGACTTGGAGAGGGACATGGGAGGAGAAGAGGGAGGGAGGGCAGGATTAGGAGGGAATAAGGGAGGGGGCTCGGCTGGGATATAAAGCGAATACAATGTAATTAATGTAAAAAAACAAAAAATTAATTTAAAAAAATTAAAGAAAAAAGGACAATTTTTTTTTGGAACTTGTTCTATCAACCAGGCTGTCCTTGAACACAGAGATCTCGGCTTGCCTCTGCCTCCATGAATCACCACTGTGTGGCAACTTTTTTTTTTAAGTTATCTTTAAATTTTTATTTATCTTATGTGCATTGCTGTTTTGCCTGCATATGTCTGTAGACCACAAGCATGAGTTACAGACAGTTGTGAGCTGCCATGTGGATGCTGAGAAATGGATTTGGGTCCTCTGGAAGAGCAGTCAGTGGTCTCAACCACTAAGCCATCTCTCTAGCTCCTCAGTAAATATTTTAATGAAAATAAAACACAATCATAACATTAAGAATCATTAAAATATTTTAATATTAATATACATTTTTCTTTTCTCCGAAAGACACAAAATTCTTATGTATCACTATTTAACAAAAATCCTATGGACATAAATATCAAATATTTTACAACCAGAACAAGTGACACATTTCAACAAAATTTTCTCTATTATTTGGGGGCATACAATATAGATCCAACTGGAATAGGATTGCTTCAATCTTGACAGTTATCTTTGTACCTTTATTCTTTCACAGCTCAGTGCATGTACACAAGATCTCACAGTTTATGAAACAGAGAACTTCTGTTTCTTGCCACATTCTCATCTTATTCACAAGGTAGAATAATCTTAATGTAACGTTTGTGTCGCTTAGAAGTCTTGGAACAGAGAGGTACTCCATGTGTGCATTTCTTGTAGGCATCAATTGTTCTGGAGAGCCATTAGGGTCTGTTTCCTCTGCAGACAATTTCTCAGTTTCAGTATGTCCATCCCCCATTCAAAGCGTTGACTAACTGCCTGACCTATTAACCGGGGATGTGCTATCTCTTGAACGGAAGCTCATGATATGTACTCTTTCAAATTAACGGATGAGATAGCTTAATAAATGTAACCACCAAGGGCTGAAGTGAAGGGGAAAAAAGTCCAAGAAAAGGTTTTCCTATCAACATGCACATCCTTCTCATGCATCCATCACAGTGTTGGTGAAGAAAAGGAAGATTAATCTTGAGAGAACAGAGGAAGTGTCTCACCTAAGTGCTGGCTCTGTTTCCATGGCTGGGTTGCCAGTTTTTCATGTACATTTCTATTTTCCAACTTTCTGCATTGTAAGACACATTTCATTAGCTGAAACACACACACATAAATATATATAGTATACAGCATAGCACTATACATACAAATACAAACAGTAACAGCAGAGCACCACACACACAAACACACACAGTACACAGTACACAGTATGGCACTTGGCACCAACTCAACATGTTTGTGAAGTACATATGAAGAATGTAAGGCACTTTCGCGGTTTACAAAAGTGAATGCCTCCAAGTTAGATATTAACCAAAAATGGAGAAATGTCCTCACAAAGTTTATAGAAATTCTGAAAACCCAAGGATATAGTAATTCTGGCCAACACCTTGGGAACCTTAGAGTGACCAAGAGACTGAGGTATGAAATAATTATTTAAAATTATACAGTGCCACACCCAACGTCAGGATTTAAACTGCTCTTATAAAAACATGGTCCTCTTAGGGACTTTCATTTCTCAGCCAGAGAAAACTGTAGTGTAGGAGAGAAATGCACAGGTACACTGCTAATCAGATGCAGAGATGATGTCGCACTGTGTGACATAGGCTTACAAAGGGCCTAAAGGACTGGCTTTGTTTTAAGCTATTTAGAAATTCCATTTATTTTCTTGAAATCAAGCTCTTCCAATTTCTAAATATAAACCATTAAATAATGTAAGCTTTCTTGACTTCAGATTAAAAGAATGCCATATCCTACAATATACTGTGACATATTTTTTCCAGAAAATATTATAAAGCCAAACACTGATTTAGGGAACAGTCCATTTTTTTATGCTGTCTTCCCAAACGATCTGCGGGATCTTCCTAAATCACGGTAGGTTGGGGTAAATCTCTTATAGATTTAAGGTTCCAGACCAGGAACAGACACACTTTGCTTCTTTGTTCACAATATGGACCTGAGTTTTAAAAAATTATTATTCTGTTATATCCTGTTAATAAGTCATTTATTTTAACCTAGATAGTATGGTTTTTAAATCATCTTCTTACATCATAATTTAGAAACGCAGCTGGTAGACCCTTGTGGCTGATGTTGGGAAAACAAGGCAAACGCAGCTCCCGTCCTTGTTCACAACTTAAATCTTTGCTGCACTTCGTCTGCGATCAGTCTAGAAATTGCCAGGGAAGAAGTGGCTGCTGGAGAAGGTGCATTTCTCACATGAAGAACATGATCTCCAATTTCCCCAGATCCTCCATCAAACACGAAATCATCTACCAGATTTCCATCTCTGTCCAGGGCCTGGGCTCTTACTCCAGCAGGGCCTCTGCACAAGGAAAACAAAGTGTTAATTATCTGAGCCAAAGACAGAGTTGGCTCACGTTTCCAAGGAATTCCTAAGGCAATAAAGTCCTCAATGTAAATGCAGTTGTGTGGAAATCCACTTGCTTTATGTTCAGCGGAAGGCTGTGGATGACACTGGCCAAAGTACAGCCTGAGCTAGAGCAGAACGAACATTAAGTAACTGTGTAACAAGTACTACCAAATAAACATCCAAATAATTACGTTACTTGTAATATCTGTTCTTTCCAAAAGGAGCATGCAAATTCACATTTAACAAATTTTTATTTAAAAATCATAAGATAGACTTATTCTAGAAGTCAATCAATGGCAACTGTGGGAATCAGTGGCGGCAGCAGAGACTTTTTATAAAGCAGGTTGACATGGAGCCTCAAAATTCTCACTGTTCGGTATCTTCCAGTACCCGTCGAAGTTCACAGGCTTTGGGGGACTGACTGGGAATGGTTCGTGATCAGCTACAGAGAGAAAGGGAGCATTCTCGACCTTGAACTTCTTCATCCTTGTCTCTACGTCCTGAGTGCTGGGATTATAGGCATGTGATTCCATGCCCAATTTATCCCAGTCCAGACTCCACTTTATAACATACAAGACTTTTTTAGATTTAGAATTCTGCAGGTTCATAAAATAGTTAAAATTTACAAATGAAATTTGAACTAACTGCATTTAGAATCCAAAAATCATCTCCTTTGAAAGTGTTCACTTTCAAAACATGGCATAAAAAAAAAAAATCTATGCATCATCAAGACATAAGAAGTCAGGCAATCATAAATAGTTTTGATTGATTCTGGGACATATGGATACAAAGAGCAGCAGGATGACCCTGTCCTCTAGAACTCAGCCTGGCTGAACAAGGACAAAATCTGCTCCTATTGACCAAGCATGTGCTGGGGACCCTCTCGTTTATCCTTACAACTGCTCTAAGTCTGGTGTAGCATCTCAGTGACCTCAAAGAAACACAGAGATTGAGTACCTAGCCTGGAGCATTCAGTTCCAGTTCTCTTAGAAAGCTGAGTAAGAATTACAAGTGTGAGAAATTGTGCAATAAAGGTAAAGGATTGGCTCTAGAGAATCAGGGTTGGGAGAGTTTCCAGGTGAGCATCTGACACAGCAGGTGAAGGGTAAGACGAATGGCACAGAAACGAGCATTTCCGAGGACAAAGATATGTGCTAGCGTGAGTCCCTTCTTTGCGATCTTTGTAGCTTATCTAACTCGTCAGTGGCACTCCTCTGTTTTCTTAGCCAAGATTACAGCTGCTGGTTAAAGCGGTCTTCTTGTCTGTGTCATCAGAACACAGTGTGCGCTGAGGCAGCGTCACTTCCCTCTGTACAGAGACCCAAACCGTATAATCCCTTACTGCTGAGCATATTGGAGTTGAAACTGATTAACCACAGCATTAATGTATCTACAGTAACTTCTCATATAAAGACGAGTTTTCCCTCAATTCCTTTTGCTTAAGTGTTTAAAATCTATTAGTCAAACTGAAAATAAAACGCCGTGCTTTCCTTAAGAACTGACTGCACTTCAAGCCAGCATGAAATGTCTAAACTACTGAGCACCTGGGTTTCACTTTCAGCATCTGAGGAAGCCTTATGTTCTCTCCTGCAGAGTTATATGGGGGCTTTCCTTTCAGAAGACTTCAACCTGACGTAAGCATTACAATTTGAAACCTTAGGAAAGATAAACCAAAAATGCCTTGAAGGGGGCTGGAGACATGGCTTGGAGGTTAAGAGCATTGGCTGCTCTTCCAGAGGTCCTGCATTCAGTTCCCAGCAACCACACGGTGGCTATCAACCATCTCTAATGAGATCTGGTCTCCTCTTCCAGTGTGCAGGTGTACATGCAAACACAACATTGTATACATAATAAATTTTAAAATTTATTATAAATTTTAAAAAATGCCTTGAAGGCAGACAACGTCTTGTACAACACCTTTCTCACTCCATGTCTAGATTTAAGTATCACAGTTTATACACATTCAGTAAGGCTACACACTATATTTTTAACAACTTTTTAAGAACTAAAAGAAAGATTTAGCAAATTAATAACTGGGAATTCAATTATACTGAATATAGTGCTTGCTATTGGTAGCTACATATAATGGCAAGGTACATCCTGGATACTAAAATATGTTCAGAAACAACACACCTGAATACACAGCTAAGTACACCATTCTTCCATCTGAGCTACCCTGCGCTATATTACTGTCCCAGGGCATGTGGAAAATAGCGATGAAAAGTCATAACTGACCTCTCCGGCTGGTCCTAAATAGGAGAGCCGGGAACTTGTACAGCTCATGGTCGGAACTAGTACCATGTGAACACTGGGACGTGCTGCTGCGGAGAAGGTAAGCAAGCTCAACCTAGTTTCCGGACGTGAAGGAGCAGCTATTTTCCCTTCTGCTCTTTGACAAAACTGGACTGTGAGAAAGTATGACTTTGTTTATTTATTCGTTTATCTTTGGTTTTTTGAGACAAGCTTTCTCTGTCTAACAGTTCTGGCTGTCTTGGATTCGCTTTGTAGACCAAGCCTGCCTTGAACTCGCAGAGATCTGCCTGCCTCTGCTTCCCTGAGTGTTAGGATTAAAGGTGTGTGCCACCACCGCCCGGCGAAGAATATGGTTTTTATCTTGGCTCATCTTTCCTTTCTTTTCTGGCAGGTGGTAGGGATGGAATCCTATGCCTTGTGTGTACGAGGAAAGTGCTCCACTACACCGCAGCTCTATATGCCTGTGTTAGGACCTAGGACATCATGAGATCCTATAAATGCTCTGGAAGAGGCTAGATGATACCAGGGTTCTATGGTGGGGGCAGAGGGGAGCTAGTTGTTAGGGTCTAGCTCTGTAACTTACCTGCTGACTCTCGGCTGACTGAGTCTCTGTTCAGCAGGACCTTATCTGTGGGAATCCTGGGCATATGAGTATGTCTAGGGGTGTACTTCTGTACAGGTTTTGCATTTGTTTTTATCAAGTGCTCCCAGGGGAACTTTTTAAAAAAAATGTATAAAAGCAAATAGAACTTCTATGTATGAATTACTATTAGCATTTTGTATGACAAATTTTTCAACAATTATGCAAACATAACCATTTTTTTTATCCATATTCCCACCCCGTAACTTTTCCCAAAGGATTTAAGGCATACCCCTGGTGACATGCCATTTCATGTCAATGTGTATGAAAACTATGCTTATTAATAAAGTAGCACATTTAGTATTGACAATATTCAGCCTGTATCAACCAAACTGACCTTAACTTTTCACTCTCTACCTTACGGGGCGGGGCAGGGGCAGCGCAGTGTCGGAGAAACTGAGCTTCAAGCAGGATCACGCATGTCTGGATCCACTTTTATACATTAGCTTCTCTGCTTATGGTCCTTATGCATTTAAATTCTCACCTAATTTCCAAGGATGGACCAACAAAATTCCTTAGTATATTTTGGTACCGAGGGACATATTTTTTCTAGATTTCTTTTTTACTAAGAGAGCCTCAGTTTTGCTGGTCACGGTGGCGCACGCCTTTAATCTCAGCAATTGGGAGTCAGAGGCAGCCAGATCTCTCTGAATTCAAAGGTCTCCAAAGGGTTCCTGATCAGACAGACTACAGAATGAGACCCTGTCTCAAAAATACAAAAAACAAATAAAATAGAATACCTTAGGGTCTAACTTACATAGATCAAAAGCCCCCTTTCTACTACGTGGGGGGAAATGAAAATAAAGCTCCTAATGCTATATTATCTTGTTATGTGTGATGGACATATATAATTTTCAAATTTCACTGAACACTTTATTGCATACATATTTTATTGCAAGTGAATCACACATCAACTAAAGATAAACTTAATGGGAAGAGCATATGATAGGGAGAAGGACTGAAAACCGCCACCTGTGAACCTAACACAGCCACTGTGAGAACCGCTCACGGCAGCTGTAGCTGCCCACGCTAGGTGTGCACAAGAACAGGCCTGTTGATAGTCAGGTATAAACGGGATGACCTGAGGGGGCTCTCCCCTCTCTGCTGACCTTGTGCTGACTGGTGAACCCTAGGAGGAGAGGAGTCATGGCTCGCAGCTGTGTGCCCACTGGCAAGCCCACAGTCAACTCTGATTAAACTCTGCCAGTCACAAAAGAAAACAGAAACCATGATCTGGAAAAGGGGGTTGAGAGGAATGAAATGGAGGCAGAAAAAAAAAAGGGTGAAGGAGAAAGAAAAGAAATAAAATGTTATCAAATGCACCGTATACATGTATAAAATTGTAAAAGAATAAAGGAAATAAAAAAGGCAAAGAAAACCTGGGTGGTAGTGGCGCACACCTTTAATCCCAGAACTCGGGAGGCAGAGGCAGGGGATCTCTGTGAGTTCAAAGCCAGCCTGATCTACAGAGTGAGTTACAGGACATCCAGGGCTGCACAGAGAAACCCTGTCTCAAAGGCAAAAAACAAAAACAAAGGGCAAAGAGGCTGTAACCCAAGCCTCTTAGTTATTAAAATCTTCTGCGCTAGGGCAGCATCAGCACAACCGCTCTTGGAACACAGGTTTTCAGTTTCTTCTGCTGGGGTGTATGAATAGCCCCTGCTTTCCCTCAATGTCAGCTATATGAGGAGAGAGCTCAAGGATGTTTCTTATATTGTCTCTGAATTTTGTAGTGTGAGGGTTACTTAATTCTCTAGACTAGTGGTTCTCAACCAAGGGAAATCCTGCCCCCTAGAGGATACTGGCAGTATTTGGATACATTCTGGAGTGTTAGAAAAGGGAGCATGGGTTAAAGGCCAGGGGGGCTACTAAATACTCGGCAATGAGCCAGATAGGCCTCACAGCGAAGAATTATCTAGTGCAAGATGTCAACACCACCAAGGTTATAAAGGTGGCTTGCTTCTGCAATTTATAATGACATAGTTTTCCTTCTTGCTTGAACTTTTACTTTTGAAATCCTTAAGACATTTATTAGGATGATACATAGGGAAAGGATGAGTCATTGAATATATGACTTCGTCTTTTTACATCCTTATAGTGCTGACAAACTGCAGTACTATTAACATGTAGGCATCATATTAATCAGAAAATATCTTAATGAGCATAGAGCTAATATTAAGAATTTTAGTGACAAACCATTTAATAGTACGTTTGTACACCTTATGTATGTATCTAACAGCTAAAAACTTTACAATCCAGTCTAATGTTAATGTATAATAGTAAGTTATTGTTCACAATGCTTTTCTAAGCTTTAAATAACAATCAGGACAAATGTCCTTTTGTAGCTACTGATATTTAAGGGCATAATTCTGAAGTGGCACAATGCACCAAGTATGGCTTCTATTAGCTTGTTGTTTCTTTGCAGCACTGGGCTCCAAATCAGGATTCAGGTATGTATGCTCTGTTAGCTTTTACTATCTAGTACCACTTGTATGCTTATGGCACAATAATAACAGGACATTTATGGTTTGAATACACAGGGTTGCATGACAAATAAGACAGGACTGAGGCTTCAGGCTGTGAAAAGTACTGTTGATCTTATTATCATTTAATATTTCAGGCATATTATATAGATACATATATGTGTGCGTACATATATATATATACATATATATATATACATATATATATATATATATATATGCAACAGATATACCCTTTAATGAAAGCAAGAAATAAAAAATAAAAGAAGCTTGACGTGGTGGTTCACACCTGTAGTCCCAGCACTCGGGAGGTAGAGGCAGGTGGATCTCTGTGAGTTCAAGGCCAGCCTGGTCTACAAATTGAGTCCAGGACAGTCATGACTACAGAGAGAAGCCCTGTCTCGAAAAACAAAACAAAAAGAAATAAATTAAAAAATTAATTTTAAAAAGGAAATAAATAAAAAAAGGAAATAAATCATCAGAGATATGGTAGAAGTCCATTTGATATTCACAAATCCTAATCTTCCTTCCCTCTATTTACTGCCTTTATTTTCATAGCAATCCATAAATAATATATTTTGCTTTTTTTTTTTCCAACTCGTACAAATCCTTGTTTTTAGCAATTTCCTGAATTTGCTAGCTGGAGGAGTCAGTCTCAATCAAGTGAGGGAACAAATAGGATTATATTCAGCACCTTTGTCCCTGTCATTTACGATGGAGTTCACTGTCCCCACATGCACCTGCAAACGGGTTTGCCTCAGGCTTCTGTAACGGATAGTAACTGAATATGGGCAGTGAATTTACTGCCACAGTTTTGATACAGAATGCCAGATGCCCACCCATCCAAAGAGTATTAGCAGCAGTCAGAGAAACCTGATTCAACCAGCCTGTTTTCACCTTTAAGACATTTTAAGTCTGTAACTGTAAACCACTGAGAACATAAAAGGCTTTATTTATAAGTAGACACAAGAAAATAAAGCCTCAATATTTTCATCCCTTCCATTTTAGAAGGTGAGTAGAAGAGATAAGAAAGAAAAGAGGAACTGGGTTTTTGTAGTCCTTCTAAAGAATCAAACAGAATGGTCTCAGAATGACATGTTAAAGACAGAGTTAGAGCAGGAAGATCCCCCTACCTCCCACCCCTAAGAGAGACAGCTGACATGACTGTTGTTCTTTCCAGATACACAGTCAAGCTCACTGACATACTATACCAGGCTACTTTCAACAGCTGCTCCGAGAAAGTAGACAGTTGGTCATGGAGGGATGTATTTTAACACAGTACAGACACATTATATTATAACACAGTACAGTAGGCACTAAAATAGCACCAAAGAGGAAAAATACATAGGCTTAATGAATTCACAATTATCTACACATCCAGTCGACAGTCTTCAATTCTAAGAAAAACAAACAAACAAACAACTTTTCCTGATACCCCTGAAGCAGATTTAGATCAAATATTGAACTGAAAAAAAAAAAAAAACCAAAAAAAAAACAAAAAACCCTTTCTTTCTTTTTTTTTTTGGGTTCTTCCAGACGGTTTCTGTATGTAGCTCTGTAGCCTTGGCTGTCCTGGACTCACACTGTAGTCCAGGCTGGTCCTGAACTCAGAGATCTGCCTGACTCCGCAGCCCTGAGTGCTAGGATTACAGGCATTCACCACTGCCCCCAGCTAAAAGTATCTGTTTGTAACAGTGGAGTGGCTCAGCCCTTGCACACATCTTTAATCCAAGAGCTAAATAAAGTCAACCATAGGTCAAGAGGCAGAGCAAGCAACCAGTCAGAAAGGGATTGAACATAAGTAAAGAGAAATAAGGGACACTGAGTTGAAGGTTTTTAAGACAGAGTGGAGAAGGAGAAAGGGCTTTTTCCTTCAGGATGTCAGCCGAGAAGGAAGGTCAGCTGGGTGCTTTCTCTGCCTCTCTGAGCTAGCAGGCTTTCACCCCAGCAACTGGCTCCTGAGTCTTTATTGGTAAAATCAAATGTCTGAGATTTTCTTTCATTAAAACAACAGACTATAGCCACACTACTTCCTACTTCTGTCCTACAAGCAAAGTTGACACAAACAGGAGAGAGGGGCTAGAGAGAGACTCCCTGACTAAGAGCATGCATTGCTCTTAATCCAGTTTGATTCCCAGCACCCCACCACGGCGACTCACAGCTCCTACAACCTCAGTCCTCAGCGCCTCTGGTCTCCTCAGGCACCTGCACTCATGAGCACATAGTCCCCAACACACACACAATTAAAAATAAAATAAAACTTAAGTAGAGAAGAAGAAAGGCAAGAAATATATGTCTAAAAGGATTTTAAGGCTCAATCAAGGTGACACACAACTGTAATCCCAGCACTCAGGAGTCAAAGAAGACAGAGTCCTGTGAGTTTGAGGCCAGCCTGGTCTACAGAGAGTTCCAGGACAGCCAGGGCTACACAGAGAAACCCTGTCTCAAAACAAGAACAACAACAAAAGGGGTAGATGATCATGAACAACAAGCACTAAGAGCAAAAGGGATGCGAACCTCTTGGGAAAAAGAAAGCAAAGATTCTGAGGCCGTGGCACCTGAAAGCCACCTGAACGCGCTACCAGCAGCAGACCAGCCTCAAGTCACTGTCTTCACCCCATTTTCTTACCGAAGTACATCGCTGACGGTAATTTCAGGAATGAACTTTTGAAGATGCTTCACTGTTTCACTGAGGAAACAGGCTTTGTACATTTCATTAGCTCCATAAGAGAAATTCTGGAACACCAGTTTAATGAAACCACTAAGAAAAAAGAAAAAAAAAAACCCTTTTGAGACAGAGAAACCTTTTATTACTATAAAATATCTATACAATTTATGAAAAGCCAGAAAAAATTACACAATAAAGAAACTTGGGGTCAACATAAGGAGAGGAACTCATTCATACTCAAAATTTATAAGGAATGTGGTTTCAACCTGGTAGTCTATGAAGCTTGATAACATTAACGCTTTCTAATGCTTTCAATGCACTAAACAGGCATCTTTAAAACAGTGAGACACCTACCCTAACTTAGTCTGGCCGAGGTTCTCAAGTGAGAGTCTATGTACACACTAAAAAAATTGAACCTAATCCTTCTGTTACAGAATCTGCAGAGGACAAAACCCACATCCAGTTTAAAAAGCTTTCTGGTGGTTTGATATAAAATCTGCTGAAGAGAAACATTACTAAAAGACCAGAGGGCTGTGGAGATTGCTCATTTGGTAAAGTGGCTGGCACCCAATCATGAGGACCTGAGTTTGGATCCTGAGCGCCTGTGGAAGAAGCAGGCACGTCAGCACATGCCTGCAGTCCCAGCACTGGGGAGGTGGAGAAGGGAGGAGCCCTGGGGTTCGCTGGCCAGCTAGTCTAGCTCCTAGGTGAGTGTGAAACCGTCTCAAAAAAGTAAGGTGGACAGTGACTAAGGAAGACAGCTGACGTCAAACTCTGGCCTAAACATACACATGCATGCTCATCTACAAACATCTACATATGCACACGCTAACCCATACATAATACTTACAACAGTAAAGAGTCTGTGTCGAAAGTCCATAGAGAGAGTCACATACACACAGCATCTCATCAGGAATTTATCTAGTGGCTTACAAAACAAGGCTGACTAGCCTGAAATGGTCTTCTCAAAGTAAGTCTTTTTTAGTTTCTGATCTCTTACAACAGTTAAGACGTGGACCACCAGGTGTACGGATGGCTTTGGCCTTCCTTTCTGTTTAGCTAAGACACTGTCACCCTGCTTCTTCACAGTCTTTGTGAGGTAGTTAAACATTACACTGGGGTCTAGTTGTGCAGTCCAGTGGAAAAACCCTGGTTAGTATGTCCAAGGCTCTACTTTCCATTCTCGGCATCAAAAACCAATAATCAACTTTCTGCTTATTACAGAAAGAGCTTAATTTGGATTAATAAAAAAGTTAACACAATGGTCACATTTACGATGGTTTATTTGGTCAGAATTTCAGAACGACCCGCATTAAAAAAGAATAAGCACATAAAATCTTCTTAAAGGCAACTCTTACCTCTTGAGAATTGTTTCCATAGTGTCTCTGGCATTGAAGTCGAAGGGTCTGTAACCTTCCCGCTTAAAGGCAAGTACTGCATTAGGCCCTAGCCAAATACTGCCGTCCAACCTTGGTGTAAAGTGAACTCCTAGGAAGGGCACACGGCTGTCTGGGACCTGCAGATTCAACACAGCAACGAACAATTGATTAGCCTCATCTCACATCCCACCTGTATTACACAGACAGACATCTAGCTGGTGATATAAGGGAGCTCCTTCCAGACATCTGTATGCATCATTAGCCACACTCAGACAGGCTTCTCTACTGACATGGGTGCGTTCTGGTTTAAAATGCTACTGACATTAATATATATATTTTCACTTATCCATCCTTCTGGAAAAGAGGGGAAAAGATTAACTGTCCTATTCACATTATTGCCTCTTTCTCCCATGAGAGAAGCCTGTGACCAGCAGGAAAAACAGAGGTGCCAGGAGAAAGAATGTACATATTTATAGCATGGGCCTCAGTGAGGCCCGAAGCAGCAGATGAATTTACTTTTTGGTAGGGTCAAAAACACCAGTTTCATCTGGTTCAACCTAACATATTTTCCAGGACTTGTCCATCAACAAGGTTAGTGCAAGCAGAAGAGCGAGCTCTCGCTTAAATGCCGCTGGCTTTTACCCTTTTCTGCTCCTATGCAGAGTGCACTGATGAGCTGGGTATCTGGATCTCCCTTCCTGCTCCTCCACCTCAGAGGGAGGGCCTGGTCCTTAGTACCTCCACAGTGTCCTCACGCTTTTTGAGACGTGCAGCCCACAGAGCACAAGGTGGCTTTAGGGATGTAGCCACTGGCGATGAAACGACACGCCCAGTCCTCCAAACCCTCTCTTCTAATGCTGGTAGAACTTTTTATTTTCATTTCTTTTGTGCCTACAACCAGCTTGATGAGTGAGACAGAAGTATCATCACTTACCGGATAAATATTTCCTTTCACAAGGTAGCTCTTCTCGGGCTTTAAGAGCAGGTAATCTCCCCGGAATGGGACAATCTGAGGGTCAGGGTCGCAGCCGCTCAACTCTGAAATACGGTCTGAGTAAAGTCCAGCACATGTCACAACGTAGCGACACTGAATTTCCTCTCCCTGGAACAAAAGAAAAGAGCATGGTTAGGCTCCAAAAATGAGAAAGAAGGTGCGGTACTTGTCTATGTGTGAAAGCTAAAAAAAAAAAAACAACCTCCAACTAAATGGAGAATTAACAAAGGAAGGTTGAGTTTAATCAACAAACTGTATGTACAGATGGCAATAGCTCACTGAATTACATAGTTGATGTATGCTAAGTAAGATATTTTTCCGAGGGGTGGGGAATGCAGGCAGTCTTACTATGTAGCTCTGGCTAACCTTGAACTTCACCAGGTCCCTGAACTCACAACGATGTACCTGCTTCTACTTCCCAAGTGCTGGGATTAAAGGCATGAGCCCCTGTACCCAGCTATATGATATTTAAAAAAAAAAAACAATATGCTGGTATAGGGACTGGAGAGATGTTTCAGAGGTTAAGAGTACTGGCTGTTCTTCCAGAGGTCATGAGTTCAATTCCCAGCAACTACAAAGTGGCTCACAAACATCTATAATGAAATCTGGTGCCCTTAGGTGAGCATGCAGGCAGAACATGGTATACATAATAAATAAATATTTTTTAAAAATGCTTGTATAAAGAATAAATAGGTCAAAAGAGGAAAACGAGAAGCTAAAAATAAGGATAAATAAAAGTTTTTCTTTCTTTTAAGATTATTTATTTATTATACATATGAATGTCTTGCCTTCATGCATACTAGAAGAGGGAATCAGATCCCATTACAGATGGTTGTGAGCCACCACATGGTGCTGGAAATTGAACTCAGGACCTCTGAAAGAGCAGTCAAGTGCTCTTAACCATTGAGCCATATCTTCAGTCCTATCTTTTTTTTTTTTTTTAAGAAACACATTTTTTTTTCCTAAAAGAAGAAATTCAACTGTAACTATCAGCAAAATGGGGACTCCCCTTTTTATAAAACTCACAAAAATAAATTTGAAAGCTGAGTATGGTAGTGGTTAATTCCTATAATTCTAGAACTTGGGAGGCTGCTGAAACAGAAGTGAATTCAAGGCCAGCCTGGACTACATCCCAAACACCAGAGCAGGGCTACTTGGCAAGACCTTATCTCAGGAAAAAAAAAAAAAAAAATCTGCGATAGAGTTAAAACCTATGACTACAGAATGCAAGAAAACATGAAAGATGCTCCTTGACATTGGCCTTGGTGACCATTTTTGTCAACAGGCACCACAGACCCAGGTAAAAGAAGCAAAATTGAACAAGTGGACTACACCCAACTCAGAGCTTCTGCACAGCAAACGAAAGGCACATGCAAGCCTGACAAGAGTCAATTCCTATTACATATGAGGAACTCAGTGGGAGAAAAGTAATGACACAATTAAAACTGGGGAAAGGCGTTGCGTGCGCTGTAATTAATATATGCTGGTAGAAAACATTTAAGAAACCATGCGGTGGCTGACTCCTGAGGAACCGTAATTCAGGTTGTGCTCTTACTCTCACATGGATACATACGCATGCGCATATGCACACACATGTATCCGTACACACTTGGACATGCACAAAGACACAGCAATCATTCAATAATTCAATTTTGCAAGGAAATAAAATTGAAAAACAGCTTAAGAATTTTTACCTTAGTGTTCGTGACAGCAACTGGATATTTCATTCCTGGCAGGGATAAAAAGAATTAGTGAAACTTTTGTTTGAGCCAAAGAAAGCCGTCATTATTTAAAATATTATACCAGTAACAAATTGAAATGATTATCTTAATTGTATTTTAATTTTCATTCTGAAGCTTTTTACCAAGTAAGAAGACTAAAGCAACTCCTATTTGACAAAATATGAAACTCTAGAGTGGTTCTTTAAATTCATTTAATTAATACATATTCTCTCGCTTACCTGAGCACAGCCCCAACTTTTAATAACAATACCATGCTCTGCATGTACAGATTTAATTTAAGTGGATTTAATTTAAGCATGGGCTATTGAACACAAGACGACCTTGCGTCCAAGTGTCGGTAACATGATTCCTTGCAGTCTGGGTCATTCAGAGAAGCAAGAATTTCACAACAAAAAATTCCAATAATGAACTGACCATTTTTCAAGTTTGTTCCACTTACTGCTGAGATACTAACATCCTATAAAGCATATGTAAAAGAGACTACTATCTACCTATGTTGTAGATTTGACTCACTCTGCTACCCACTTATAACAATTGTATCTAGATTGTAGAAGGATGCTGGGCAAGTGAGTCATATAATCCAGACCTTCTTTAACACCTGCTAAGGAAGAACTTGATTCTCCCTCAAATTTTCCTGCAGTAAATAGGCTTCTAAGCCTATCTGACTAAAACCAAACCACAACAAAAATTTATCCCAAAGCAAAATAAAACATGCTTTACTTCAGTCTAAGATGGGCATAGGAGGTCAGACTCAGAATGGCTCAGTCTTTTTATGATGTTAGTTTGCTGTTTGAAATTTGGGTGTGTTCAAAGATAACCAACCAGTTACTATTCCTAAGTCATATGGCCCGACAGTCTGATTCAGGAAGGCTAGATGGTGCTAAAATCTGCATTTATAGTAAGCATTTATAGAGTTGGCTGAGAGGTGCCAACTTTAGCCTTAGGAACTGTCTGGAGGCCAACTGTACGGAGCAGCCTTGGCTCTTCAGACTTCTGTGCCAGTCAAGTGTCAACTCATGAACTCTAGGAATTCTGGGTGCCCAATGTCCCTTCTGCAGCCACCTCTGGCTCTGTGTCCCACACTAGCCCGGCTCCTGACAGTCTCCTACTAGTACCACCCAGAAAAAAAAAAAACAGTCCTTTTTTCTTTTTCAATCAAAACACACTTTTTATAGAGAAGACAGGGATAGCTTACCATCCTTACTTCTTGAAGGACTTTCTTTAACTATTTCAATATCTTTTACCTCAAAATCTTTCAAGATAGAGCCACCTGCCTCTTGGAAATCCTGGGCAAATGACAAAGCTACCTGCTGGTAGTTCACAATGCCAGTATATGGGCAATCAATGGCCATTAGACCCTAGGACAAACATACAAAAAGGTGAAATAATACAATCAAGAATCAGTAAGGTTTGTTCAAAGTTTTGTTTTTGTTTGAATTTCTGTATTTGTTTATTTTGTTGGGTAACAACACATTATCCTTGCTTGACAATTATTTGGTCATGAACATGTATATATACACACACATACTGTATATAATATACAATATACATACACTATAATAATCATATACACACATATATGTATACACACACATACATCAATATAAATAAAATGTGTCTACTAGAGGGGAAAAAAACGATACTAGCTAAATAAAAACATCTCATAACCAGGAAACAATTTTCCTTCATTTTTTTTTAAAAATAAAGATGCTTGATTTTCAAAGCTGCCCCAGATTGCCATCTTATTTTTTTTTTTTTAAGATTAATTATTATTCAGGACAGTTCATTTCTGACTCTGAGGTGATTCACACCCGATTTTGAGTTGAATTCTCAAAAAAAAAAAAAAAGTATTAAATAGCCTGTAAGGAGACCTTTGCAGTGGTGAACGTGTCATGCCAGCCAGCGAAAACGCAGAGCCTCTCTACCCCCTGGCCACACTGCACGCAGGGCACTGCCAGGACGGCTGCAGGTCTTTTCTGCTTGACCTTAAATCGGGTGACTACTTCACTTCATTCAGGTAATAAGAGAAATGAACAGCCTGGCGCTGTTGTTTTTCTGTCACTGAAGACATGAATTTAGACCTAAACTCATACTCATGCTCCCCTTCTCCCTTCCTCCCCTCCTTCCTTCCCTTCCTTTCTTCCTTCCTTTTCTGTGAACGTGGTGAATGTGTCACTGGCCTGAAGAAAAGGAAAAGAACAGTATACCTCACGGTAAATTCCGAGTGTGTCTTGGTGCCCTTTCAGTGTTATACACACATCAGTTATCACAGTCGTTTTCCTTAGAAGGTAATTAGTTCCCAGATAACTAATGCCCAGAGCTGAGTGCAACCAGTCGTTTCTTATGTCTTTTTGTTTGGTCAACACAGCAATATTGTTAATTTTAAAAATAATATTTGAAATGGCATTTTCATTGGTTCACTGCCCCACCCCCTAAAAGCTTTTCACTTTCCCACCCACCCCCAAACAATGACTTCAGATGCCCAGGTTGGGCCAGGGCTCACAAAACATTACCATTTGGTAAACCTCACCATTTACCTAACCAGGCTTGACACTAGAGCATGCAAGCCTTTGTTAGTGTTAGGAAATCCTTCCTGTTTTGACATGATCGACACACATGAGACTCACTGCCCAGCAATCCATAGGTTCACAAGTTAACAGCTACATTCAGTCTCAACTTACAGATAGGGTTCTGGGTGCAACAACTCTGGAAAGTAATATATCAACAGTTTAACCCATATAACATCCTAACCCAGCATTAAAAAAAAAAATGACAAGGGAGGGAAAGAAATGTTCTGCAAATGTGCTTCGTTCTGAATCAGTTCTTTAGAATACAAACATCCTCTGTATTCACTCTGTATTCCTGGTACCAGCACACAAATCACTCAAGTATTTCCTGAGTGAATAAACATTTGAGGTGTGTTTTTAAATGACTGCGTTTTCACCTTTCAGAACTTTAGAGAGTCTCCCTTCTGTTTTTCTCTTTCTGGTCTTGGATTTGCTCCTTCTTAGGCAGTGTTAGTGTTCCTGACTAAATGTGCATAGAACGTGTGGGACAAATCACCCCGGCCTGGCAGTCCAGTTCCCGGGTCCTGGCTGGCGGTAGCACAGTCAGCTGTAAAAGCAGTCTTTTATTCTCCTGATGTAACTGTTGTCCTGAAGGCTTACTGCTTCTGTCTGCTAACCAAGGCCTAGTCCTGGAAGCTTCTCCCCTCCTTACAATCTTTCTAGGCCTGTAATGTTTTCATCCTCTGAGACTTACTGCTGAATCAGCTCACCCTTTCTAGTTCTAAGTTCTGGCTAGCTGGCTCAACTCATTGTTCTGGCTCAAATTCCTTTCCTAGGTGCTGATTCAATCTTGTTTCTCTCTTGGCCTCTTAGTGAGTTGTTCTCCTTGGCTTCAGACTAATTCTAACAATCTGTTCTAATTTTCTGGATCCTTCGCATCCTCTGGCTCTTTCTGTCTTCACCTATGTCTAGCTCGTTCTCTCTTCAACCAATCTGTCTCTGTAAAACTCTCCCAGTACAACTGACTATAAATTCCGCGAACTTAACTGCCAGGAACTCTACTCCACTGAACACACTGCCTCTCAACTCACTGAGTCAATTGAGCCGACTAAACAGAACTGACCAGAACTCAGAAAGATCTGCATGCCTCTGTCTCATAAGTGATGGGATTAAAAGTGTACACCACCACGAGTGGACCTAAGCGTTTCTTTACCTGAAACTTGCTCTGTATCAGGCTGGCCTTGAACTTCGAGACCTGCTTGCCTCTGTCTCCTAGAATTAAAGGCATGTCTGTATTGCAGCTGATCACACAGACCAGGGTCTTTGGATGTGATCTCTTGCCAGAGCAGCCATGTTCTGAATTAAAATTCTACAGTCAGCTGAGATGGGGCTTGTGGACAGACTCTCAACCTGGAGGTTGGCCATGTACTAGCCAGATTAGCAGGTCAACAGCTTGCAAAATAACGCAATGGCAGGTCAAGTGGCTTTCATGCCACTAAATTAAATCGCTTATCTAATCTTCTAAAAAAAACCAAGAGGCAGAAATAACAGCCGAATCTCCAAAGCAATCAGTTCTGGAAAACCTGACAAAGTTTTTCTTATGTGAATGACCAGGAAAGAAGCACTAAGACTACTCATTTGCTCTGTGCTCTATTTCTGCTTTCCTTGGCCCTTTCTACCCAATCCTCCCCGGCTCAGCTTCCTGGAGCCACTTTTTATCTGAGCTACTGTAACTCAGACATTATACAGCACATACTATAAGTACGGCATAATAGAAGAGACGGTAGGACAGAATACAGTCCATTCACAACCCAGACACACAGACACTCGCTGTCAAAAAGGGGTACTGCATGCAGCAGAGGATTACAGTCTCTCTGTAAAGGCTGCTCTTTTAGTCAACTGGACATTCCTAAAAGAGGAAACATACCTTGACCTATGTCTCATGCTACATACAAAACTCAATTCCAAGGAAAAGGTAAAATGCAGTTATTAGAAAAACACATAAAGCACTTATTTTACAGAGTGTGGGATAGGAAAAGATTTCTCAAACAGAATACTAACGGCACTAACCATTAAAAAAAACACATAAGCTACTAAATTGATTACATTAAGAACTTCTGTTCATCTGAAGATACTATTAAAATAAAAGGACAAGTTACAGAGAGGCAGAAGGTACCTATAATGTATATTTAGATGTACTAACAAGTATACATTTATGTACACAACAGATATTTCCAGGCTATGTAATGAATTTCTAGACTTGGTGGGAACCAATATCTGTAAGAGGCAATAAACCCCATAGAAAAACAGGCAAACCTCTCAAAGAGGAGGAAGACAAAAGTTTCCAAGTGGGAAATAAACAAATGAAAGGTATGTAACACTGAGTCATTGGGAAAAGATAAATTAAGAGCATAATGTAATGCTACGGTCCGAGAATCTGTAATCTGAAAATACACAAACTTTTTCAAATATCAACAGGGTGCTTAAAAATATTTGAATTTGGGAACGTTTTGAGTTTTCTGAAATTTTGGATTAGGGATGTTCAACTGGTAAAGCAAACATACCCATATGTGAAAGACTTCTGACCTGCTGCACTTTCAGTAAGACATACTCGGCTTGTACCACATCCCCACCAAAGTAGCTTCAGTGGAAACAGAGACCACGCGGTCAGTGAAGATACGGAGCAGCTGGAACTCTATATGACTGACAGAATAAACCAAGGGAGTTTGGAAAACTTTTTGGCAGTATCTGCCAAAGCTGAACATAAACACATACACTGTAACCTAACAATTTCTCCCTGAATTATATACCTAATAGCAAAAGAAACATGTATTTACTGAAACATATATTCTAGAATGTTCATTCATAGCAGCATTATTTGGAACAGCTTTTGGAAACTACCATGTGCACAAGACTGGTCGGTCACTTACCCTGCAATATGGTTCCTTCTTTTTTATGTCCTCCTGCTGGATCAGTCTCAAGCCTTGGACTCCATTTTGCAGGCCTCTCTCATACAGAGCCTGAAGTCTGGGAATTTCCTCTTGCTCAACAGCCACAATAAGCTTCAGAAAATGACGAAAATGCACGAATAGAGTTAGCTATAGAATATATAAGGTCAATGTAAAAATCATAAATTATCATATGTCTTAAACAAGGTTGACATAAAACGTTTTTCTTCCATAAATCTACTTCTCCCTTTGTTCATTATTTTCTTTCCTTCACCAGGACAAAAATATCTTAAGAAAATAGGATTAAAACTGATCCCCCCAAATGTGAAACGCTGCTCAATTTCCACTTCTTGCTGAGAGTCATAACATGGTCCCAGTCATATACAACTCTTATCATCATCACTTCCTCCTATCCCAGCAGCAAGAGGACTCGCTTGCAGCTTTCCCTTGTTTTTATGCATATGGGTGTTTTGCCTACATATTTGTCTTTGCACCATTTGTGTGCAATGTCAGTGGAGGGCAGAGGGGGTCATGGATCCCCTAGAACTGGAGTGACAGCTGGCTCTGAGCTACTACGTGGGTCCTGGGGATTGAACCTGGGTCCTCTGTAAGAGCAGCAAGTGCTCAGCAACACGCTGAGTCATGTTGCCAGTCCCCTTTACATCCTTCAAAGTAAGTACTCCTCTTATTTTCACAGGGAAATGTGAAATGCCAGTTCCGAAAGAAGACAGTCAGTAATCAGTGAGTGGGGCACCACTCTCAGCAAATTATTTTTTGATATCTTAAAAAAATTTCAGTCTTTACTAGTGTAGAGGGAATTATTATTATTAAATCACCTATTTATTCTTTAACTAATTTTATTTATTTATTCAAGACAGGGTTTTGGGGGTTTAATTTTATTTTGAGATAGGGTTTCTCTGTGTAGCTTTGGCTATCCTGGACTTGCTTTATAGACCACGCTGACCTCAAACTCAAGAGATGTTCCTGCCTCTGCTTCTCTGAGTGCTGGGATTAAAGGTGTATGCCACCATGACTGGATGGCTTTATTTATTTGTTTGTTTGTTTATTTGTTTATGTGCATTGGTGTTTTGCTGGTGCACACTGGTGTTTTGCCAGCTGCCATGTGAGTGCTGAGAGTTGAACCTGGGTCCTTTGGAAGAGTATCTAGTACTCTTAACAGCTGAGCCATCTCTCTAGCCCCTGAGAGAATTATTAATTAATCAACTTTCTTCAGAACACTTTTTCTATTTATTTCTAGGAAAGGTATCTAAAATTAAGTTTCTTATTTCACAGCACAACAAAACACAGATTCATGGGTATATTAGCATATACAAGTAACCACTTCATACCAAACTGTTTAACAGAATTCCATGAGGTAATGCTTTTGGTCAAGGTACAAGGCTACTTAAGTCAATAAATTATTAACTTTTTAAACAAAAGATGAGTTGAAGGGCCCAACCAAGAAAGTAAAAAGACAAGTCACAGAGTGGGAGTATTTGTAAAGCAGATAAATGTTTGCCATCTTGACCTCTTAAATCCAAAAACTTTTTACTTCTTTTTTTTACTTAACATTATGTCAAGGTCAATTTTCACCCTATTAAAAAAAGAAAAAATTGTAATTCATCATTTTTGTTTTTTTTTTTTGTTTTTTTAGCATAATGCATCTTTATTGATAGTAGTGAGCTTTCAGTCTTAAAAATATGGAGAAAGGACACCATGACCAACCCATAGAAATAAGACTCATAAAGGGTGGTATGAACAATTAACTGTATGAAAAAGAAAGTAGATCATCTAGATGCTCAAACTGTTAGGAAAAACCACCACCAACAAAAAACCTGAATAGAACCATAACAAGAGAATAGGAACGTCCAGCAGGATCCAGGCGCAGTGCTGCACACCCGTACTCCCAGCACTTGGGAGGCAGAGGCAGGCAGATCTCTATGAGTTCCAGGACAGCCGAGGAAGGCTGCATAGAGAACCCTGTCTAGAAAAAAATAAAACAAACAACAACAACAAAGAAAACTAAGTATAAAAAAAGGCAGGCAGCAAAGCCTTTACTCATTAAGGTTGCCACGCATTTAAGAATCAAACCTGATTCGTCATAACCACTTTCAAAAAATAAGTGAAGGAGGAGGAAACATTTTTTCAAACTACGTTTATGAAGTCCTACACTCCTCCCCTGCACCACTGAGCTACTCCTTTAGCCCTCATTTGTAAATACTGATGCAGAAATCTTGGACAAACCGTAAAATGAAATACAGCAACACAGACAGGGCCATATGCCACAACTTAGTAGGATGTATCACAGGAAGACAAGATCAACTCAGCATCCAAACGCTAGTTACTGTGTGATACACTAGCGCAATGAGGAAAAAACAGGAAACTCTCAACAGAAGCAGAAAGCTAACACTCTCACGTTTAAAAAACAAAACCCAGGGGCTGGTGAGATATCTCAGCTGGAAAAGGCACCACCACCAAGCCTAAACACCTGAGTTTGACCCTTGCACCCATATGGAGGAATGAAAGAATGCCTCCCGCAGGCTGACCTCTAACTTTATACACACAGCATGGCATATAAGCAAAAGCATGTGTGTGCACATACACACACGCATACACACACACAATAAATAGATGTAAAAAACAAATAAATAAAAGACACCCAAACTGAAAAAAAAAAGTCTACTTGTAGATAACAAGATCTTGCAGGCAGAAAAGCCTAAGAAACATGCACACATAAAACCCTAAAACAGCGGCCCTCCGTGGCGGGTTTTTGGCTTGTTTCCTGTTTTCTTCTTCTTCTGATGTCCTTCCTCTTTGCCTTTTGGGATAGGACTGAGCATTTTAGTCAGGGTCCTCTCTCTTGATTAGTTTCTTTAGATGTCCAGATTTTAGTTATCCTATATTACATGTCTATATGAGTGAGTATATACCGTGTGTGTCTTTCTGCTTCTGGGACAACTCACTCAGGCTGATCCTTTCCAGGTCCCACCATTTACCTGCAAATTTCATGATTTCCTTATTTTTCATTGCTGAGTAATACTCCATTGTATAGATGTACCACAGTTTCTGAATCCATTTTCAGTTGAGGGGCATCTGGGCTGTTTCCAGCTTCTGGCTATTACAAATAAGACTGATACAAACATGGTTGAGCAAATGTCCTTATTGTGTACTTGAGCCTCTTTTGGATATATGCCTAGGAGTGGTATAGCTGGATCTTGAGGAAGCGCTATTCCTAGTTGTCTGAGAAAGTGCCAGATTGATTTCCAGAGTGGTTGTACAAGTTTACACTCCCACCAGCAGTGGAGGAGGGTTCCCCTTTCTCCACAGCTTCTCCAGCATGTGTTATCACTCGAGTTTTTCATCTTGGCCATTCTGATGGGTGTAAGGTGAAATCTCAGGGTCATTTTGATTTGCATTTCCCTGATGACTAATGACGTTGAGCATTTCTTTAAGTGTTTCTCTGCCATTCTATATTCCTCTACAGAAAATTCTGTTTAGCAATGTTCCCCATTTTTTAAGTGGATTACTTGGTTTGCTGCTTTTCAGCTTCTTTAGTTCTTTATACATACTGGATATGAGTCCTCTGTCAGAAAAAGGGTTAGTGAAGATTCTTTCCCAATCTGTAGGCAGTCGTTTTGTTTTGATGATGGTATCCTTTGCTTTACAGAAGCTTTTCAGTTTCATGAGGTCCCATTTATTGATTGTTGCTCTTAGAGCCTGTGCTGTTGGTGTTCTGTTCAGGAAGTTGTCTCCTGTACTAATGAATTCTAGGGTCTTCCCCACTTTTTCTTCTAACCAACTTAATGTCTCTGGTTTTATGTTGAGGTCTTTGATCCACTTGGACTTTAGTTTTGTACTGGGTGATAAGTATGGATCAATTTGCATTTTTCTACATGTAGACATCTGAAAGGCTCTGCCCTGCAGACTATCAAAGCAGATGCTGAGACTTATGGACAACTGTTGGGCAGAGTGCATGGAATCTTATGTAAGAAGTGGGAAATAGTAAGAGCTGGAGAGGACAGGAACTCCACAAGGAGAGCAACAGAACCAGAAATTTGAACACAGGAGTCTTCCCAGAGACTCATACTCCAACCAAGTACCAGGCATGGAGATAAACTAGAACCCCTAGCCCATGGCAGTTTAGTGTCTAAGTGGGTTACATAGTAATGGGAAGAGGGACTGCCTCTGACATAATCTGATTGGCCTGCTCTTTGATCACCTCCCCCTGAGGGGGGAGCAGCCTTACCAGGCCACAGAAGATGACAATGCAGCCACTCTTGATGAGGTCTGATAGACTAAGATCAGAAGGAAGGAGAGGAGGACCTCCCCTATCAGTGGACTTGGGGAGGGGCATGCGTGATGAAGGGGCTGGGAGGGTGAAATCGGGAGGGGAGGGGGGCTTATGGGGGGACACAAAGTGAATAAAGTGTAATTGATAAAAATTAAAAAAAAATTTAAAAAACTAAAACAAAGAACATTAAGAAAACAATCCTCACATTAAAGCATCAATAACAATAAAATATGAAGGAACAAATTTAACAAGGAGTGGCAGGATTTACACATTGAAAACTACAAAGCAAGCCTGGCAGTGGTGTCATAGCCTGTAATCCCAACTCTCAGGGAGCAGAGGCAGCAGATCTCTGAGTTTTAGGCCAACCTGCTCACAGAGTGAGTCCAGGACAGCTAGGGCTACACAGGAAACTCTGTCAAGAAAAGAAAAGAAGGAGAGGGGAACGAAGGGGAGGGGAGAAAAGTACACAACAGTTGAAAGAAGTTAAAGATCCAAACTCATAGGCACGGGATGAAAGAGCTAATACTGTCAGGGTGACAGAATCTGGGGCTGGAGAGATGGCTCAGTAGTTACAAGCACTTGCTGCTCTTGCAGAGGACCAAGAGCTTCCAGGAACTGCAGCTCACAACTGCTTGTAACTCCAGCTCCAGGGGATCTAATGCCCTCTCCTCACCTCCATGGGCACGTGTACACACATGCATAAAAAAAATAATAAAAATTAAAAAAATTTAAAAGATGGTAACGTTCTCTAAATTGATCTACATATTAATACAATCTCTATCAAACTCCCAGCTGCCCTTTTGGAGAGATTGACAAATAGCCCTAAAAATCCTTTTGGAAATTCAAGGATCCACTAATAGCCAAAGCAATCTTGAAAAGTAAGCATTAAAGTTAAGGGACTTACATCCTGTATACAGGAATGTATACTAGTTGGCGATGGGGAAATCCGTATTTATGCTCAATTGATTTTATAGAATGGTGTCAAAACAATTCCTATAGACAGAAGATAGTCTCCAACAAATGATGTTGAGACACATGGGCATCTACATACAAAAGAACCAAGTTGAACCCTAACATACTCCAGTTATCAAAATTAATTCCAGTGTGCTCACAGACTCATATGTGAGCAATGAGAGATACAAAAGCTCTTAGAAGAGAAGTGCAGGAGCCAATCTTTATGAGCTAGCGTCAGCTGGTGATTTCCTAGATATGACCCTGAAAGCAAAGCCACACACAGTAAGCAAAAACAAAACCCCAAATCCCGGCTCTGGTCAAAATTCAAACCCTTGGCGCCTCAAAGGACATCATCGGGAAAGCAACAGGGAAGCCTATAGAATAGGACAAAACCAAAACGCTGAGAATCACATAGGTAACAGAAAACTTCTCCGCTCATGGGCTTCATCTTCCGAGACTTCAGTTACTCACAGCCAAACACAGTGCAAAAACATTAGATGAAAAGTTCCTGGGATGCGGACCAACATTTTGTCTTGCGTCCATGTTGTGTATGCCACACACTCATTGGTCATTCTGTAGTCACCTATGATACCAGATTGCACTATCGTGACTGTGGTCAGGCAGCCCCTATTACACTTCACAATGGCCCCAAAGAGCAAGAGTCCTGGTGCTGGCAAGTACTTCACAACAGCATAGAAGGACAAGTACAGTACAGTAAGGTGTTCTGAGAAAGACCGATCATAAACTTAAGCCCATAAATAAACTTAAGAGGGTTGGGAAGACGGCTCTGCGGGTAAAGTACTTGCTGGGCAGGTAGGAGGCCTTGTGCTTGGGTCTCCACCACCCTTGTGAGAACTGGTTTGCGGACATGAGCCTGTAATGTCAGCACTTGGGATGCAAGAGACAGGAGAATGAGATATAACTGAGGCTTGCTGGTGATATTCTAACCAATCAGTGAGTTCCAGGCTCAATTAATAGACCCGCTGTCAAGAAATAGGGTGGCATACGATTAAGAAACATACCTGATGTTGACCTCTGGCTTTCACATGTACACAAGCATATGCACACACACAAACACACACACTTTTCATACACACAAAGAAAAGGTACTTGGTATCATCATTAATCGCCACAATGAGGAAAGCCAGTTATACTGTTATAAAGCTATACTTCCACTGGGAGACTGAGGCAGGAGACCTAAAAAGTTCAAGGTTAGACTGAGCTACATTGTGAGACACTGTCTAAAAAAATTTTTTTTTCAATGAGGTACTATTTCATAGCTATCAGATTGGCTAAAATAAAAACATTATGGTGCATGCCTTTAATCCCAGCAATCAGGAAGGCAGAGGCAGGAAGATTGCTGTGAGTTTGAGGCCAGCCTGGTCTACAGGACAGCCAAGGCTACACAGAGAAACCCTGTGTCAAAAAAAAAAAAAAAAAAAGATTTTACGAGTAACTAGTAACATATGAGAATTGGGAACTTCATTAATTAAAGTGAAAATGTAACTGTACATTCTGGAAAAATGTTAGGCTGTTCCTTCAAATATTAAAGATGGAGTTTCCACAGAATGCAGAAATTCCGCTTGTAGGAATATTCCACTGAGAAATGAGAATGTGCTTCTATAAATGTTATACATAAATACTTATAACTGTATTATTCATAACAAAAAAATCGGAAACAACTCAAATGCATACCAGCTGACAAGCACCTAAACAAAATGAGACAAATCTGCATAATGGAGCCAGCCACAAGGACGGAAAACCTCCGAGAACATTATGATAAGTGTACATCTTTTTAAATGTCGTAAGTTACCACATGAAAAAAATGTTCTGACGTAAGCCTATTTATAAGATGTACATAAAGCAGGCAACAGTCAACCGGGTGTGGTGTGGTGCACGGTTAATCTTGGCACTCAAGAGGGAAAGGCAAGTGGATCTCTGTGAGTTCAAGGACAGCCAGAGGTACACAGAGAAAACCTGTCTCAAAAAACCAAAAAGAAGCAGGGAACTGCATAGAGACAGTGTTAGGGCTTATCCTGGGGGTGATGAAGATATTCTAAAATTAGTGTTGATAGGTACACAATTGTATAAGTATACTAAAAACCAAACTGTATGCTTATTATATTTCAATAAAAATTTATTTCTAATTACAGAAAGTCACAACATCATTTTTGTTATTCCTTAGTACTATATTAAATTACATAAGCACAAAGCAGGAAAAGTCACGTCTTTTTAAAACCTTCAACATTAAATGTAAGAAAATGCTTAGCCCCTAGTGAGCTGCTGTACCTTGCCACATTGCCTGTAGGGAATTCCCTTGAGATTACAGTACTCATAGATGAGGGCTGCGCCTTCTACGCACAATTTTGCTTTCAGAGATTCGGGTTTATAATAAATCCCACTATGTATGACACCACTGTTCCGTCCAGTCTGGTGAAGAGCTATGAAACAACAGAGACACGGTTAAAAAAAAAATGATAATAATAATAAAGTAAATTACTCACATAAAACCTAAGAGGTAAAGAACAGTTATACATATACATACATGCATACATATTTATATAATAAAGATACATACATGAAGCTATCAGAGCTCACATCATTTAAAAATCCTGCCTAGATCTGTTCTACTTATTGGCAAATTCCTATTTATTGGCAGCTATCCCTGGCATCCAAGCTAAATCACTTCTGCCCATCCTGGAGTTCCGCTTAAGCTTTCTTTAAACACCACTTCATCAAGCCACTTTAAAGGCCTGCCAAGACTCTCTGCACATATTCCAAGGCCTTTTCTGGCTTTTTGGAGGAAAGTGGAGATGTTAGCATCAGTAGGGACAACCCTAGAAGCTGATGGATGAACACGCACAAATTGGGGGGTCCCAGTGAACTCAGCTTTCAGCAGCACATTTAGAATGTGCCCTCATGTGGTCTTCCTCCCCTCATCCCTCTCCTCTTCTTGCTGTCTCATATAATCACTCAAGTAAACCACCTCCACGAAAACTCTTGTTCCAGACTTAGCATTCCAGAGAACCCAAAATGAGACACTGACATCAACATTTTTCATAATTGATTCAGCCTGACAAAAATAAGCAGGTTCCCACTAGGGCACACGTACCTAAATTCTTCTCCTTTTCCACCACACCAATTGAAAGTCCGGGATGTTTCAGGATGAGTGTTCTGGCAGAGGCAAGGCCCACAATTCCGCCGCCGACAATGACAATGTCAAATGAGCTTTAAGAGAAGCAAGCTTTAAGAATTTATGTTTAAGTCAGACATGGTAGTGAGTGTCTTTAATCCTAGCACTTTGGAGACAGAGGCAGGCAAATCTCTGTGAGTCTGAGGCCAAGCCTGGTCTACAAAGTGAATCCAGGACATCCAGAGCTTTTGCTACACAAAAAATCCTGTCTGAAAAAAAAAAATTTATATGTGTATAGACCTTACCAAACTTCACTTGCATAATTTTCATTAATGAGCAATTAAAATCCTAATTTCTAATAACATTTGTTATTTATATATTATATAACACATATAATGGATATTTATAACATGTTATTTATATATCCGGCTCTTTGCTCTCCCTGACAGAACCAGAGACTGAAGTTCTGCTGGGACTAGTGTCTGAATGAATCTTCTGGCCATTGACTCTTCCTCACTTTAGCTCCAGCCATGACGCAGTGTTTACGGCAGGCTCCTGGGTGGCAGGAGTGTTAGGGTAACTGTGGACTGAAGTGGAATGTGGGTGCTGAGGGTAAAGACCCACTACATGAGACAGATGACGGATGCCCCAATGGAAGGATAGGCTGTGGCCAAGATTTTTCTCTCCACAGGTGGTATAACAGGCCCCCAGACCTTAGCACAACTAACACCATGTTGAAGGCACCATTCTGACCTTAGAACCTAGCACGTAGGCCCCAAATACTGCCAAAATGGGAACAAAGACCTTGCCCATAGTTCCAGGATCCAGGAAAGTCCCTAAATGTACTAACCTTGCTTTTTGGCTTCCATGTTTTTCCCTTTTCACTAACTGTTCCTGCTAATCGAAGTGTATCAACCAGGATATGGTCTTTCTGTCAAAGAACAGTGAGGCTCAGGGCTGCATGATTCAGGCAGGCTCCCTGCGCATCCACTGCTGGCAAAACAGACTTCCTACTCAGCTTTGAGAGTGCCCGTGTGTGCTCTCTGATGGAATTACCTCACAACAGCACGGCTGGTGTCTCATCACTTGTCCTCCCTGCACGTTCGTTTCCTCAGGGGAGAGTCATTCTGTACCTGCCAATGAGTGAAAGATCCTTCTTGGGGATTCAGGGTGTCCAGGGCAAACAGCCCTGCCCTTGAAATGTAGTTACCCTTTCCTGATTTACAGAGTTTAAGCTGTATCCTTCCATAAGAAGCATGGCCATTTGGCCCCTAGCGGAAGATGAATTCAACCTTTATAAAAATTAAATAATCAGAACCAGGTGAACCTGCAGTTTGACCCCCAACAACTCCAGAGGTATTGTTGGCATTCTTATATAAATGTTGATCTGGCTGATCCCCTGCTGGCCACACTTGATTGGCACCCATTTCTTACCAGTGTCCCTGCTGACCATGACAGAAGCCTGCACTTGGCAGACATTGTTCATTGCTACCAGGACAGGCACTGTAGCTCAGTGTCTGGCTGAGCTGTGGGCAGCCGTTAGGCTTCATCTTTGGTAGGCCTCAGGAGCTGACTAACAGCTGGGCCCTACCATCCTGGTGGACACTTGTACCTAAGTCCATAATGAAACATTTTGCAAAAGTAACTTTTATTTGCCTGGTTCAATTGTTGTCTGGGAGACCTACTACCTTTTTCTTCAAACCTAGGCTGGTCATGAAACCTTCTAGGCTCAGTACAACCTAACCTAGGCCAAGAATATTTTCAGCCTCTGAGACTTACTGCTTAATAAGCTCACCCTGCCGAGTTCTTTCTCAGTTTGGGGCTGGCTGGTTCAACTCAGCTATTCTGGCTCAAACTCCTCTCCCAGCTGACTTACTCAATCTAGCTTTTCTTTTAGCCTCTGAACTGCTCTATTTGGCCTCAAACTAACTGAAGCAATCTGCTCTAATCTCCTGGCTCATTTGGTCTTCTCCTGAGTTCTCTCTCTGCAGCCTGTCTCTCTATTACTATTTATTAACATTCTGGTAAATACTCCTCCCCCTCTCATTGCCCCTTAAGTAGTTTCCTTTTCTTTTTTCTTCTTTCTTCTCGTGAGAATTGGGCATATCTTAATCTGTCAAGTCTTTCTCTGATTCATCACTGTTTTTGCTATTCAATTAGACATCACTATCAAACATGTGTGCGTCCTACAAACTTCACCTTCATCGTTTGGAATTAAAGGCACGAACCACCATGCCTGGACCTAAGCTTTTCTTTTCCTGAAACTTGCTCCATGCCACCAGGCTGGCCTTGAACTCAGATCTGCTTGCCTCTGTCTCATAGATTAAAGGGGGTGTTTGTATTCCAGCCAGAACACACAGACCTAGAAAGTCTTTAGATGTGATCTCTTGCCAAAGCAGCCATGTTCTGAATTAACATTCCTCTACAACATTTCTAAGTCCAAATTTAGGAAATTGCACAAAATATTATTAAACTGTATAGAGCTACATGCCAAGTGCATGTAAAACTGATGAAACCAGAACAGCGTGTGTACATTGTATCAATATTAATTTTCTGGTTTTGCTGTTATATTATGCTAACACTAGGGCAAATGATGGGGAAGGAGGAAGGCGACATAAAGCCGTTCTATGATTTTTGCAACTTTCTATGGATCTACAATTGTTTCAAAATAAAAAGTATTTAAAAATTGGGATAAGGCTGGGCATGGTGGCACACACCTTTACCCCCAGCTCTTTGGGAGGCAGAGGCAGGCGGATCTCTGTGAGTTCAAGACCAGCCTGGTCTACAAAGTAAGTCTGGGACAGGTAGGGTTCTATTACACTGAGAAACCCTGTCTCAAAAAACAAAAATAAATAAATAAATAGAAATGGAATTAGGAAAATGGTTAATTGATAAAAGTGCTTGCCTTGCACGAATGAGGACCTGAGTTCGTATCCCAAGCACCTCTGTAACCTTGGGGTTGAGATAGGGAGAGAGGCAGAGCCCTGGGGCTTGCTGGCCAACCAGTCTCCTTAAGAGACCATATCCCTCCTCTACCTCTCCAACCCCGAGGTGATGGCGCACATCTTCAGTCCCAGCACTAGGAAGGCAGAGGCAGGACAGCCAGGGCTGTCCCAGAGAAACCCTATCTGGAAAAACCAAAGAGAGAGACAGACAGACCTTATCTCAAAAATTAAGGTGAAGGGGTGGAACATGCCTTTAATCCCAACACCTGGAAGGGAGGGACAGGTTGATCGCTGAGACTTTAGAGGCCAGCCTGATCTACATGGGGAGTTATAAGACAGCCAGGGCTATATAGGGAAACCTTGTTTTGGAGAGACATGAAACATCAGTACTTAACAGCTTCCATGGCCCTCAGACCAAACGAAAACACTGCTATGCCACTGCCCCTTCTCCACCGTCTTTCCACACCTTTGTCTTTCACTGAATCACGCTCCTATTGCTCGCCTTCTTGTCTCGAACAACCAAAAGCTTTCCCCCTTACAGCTTTCACACAGAACCCCGGATTTGCTGGCTTTCCTAGGCAGCTCACGGTAGGCAACTGCGTTGCCTCTCACGGGGACAACTCAAGCGTGTGTAAGGAACTGACCGACTGAAGCCCAGTTCTGGATCTTCCAAGCAACGCAGGGAATGCCAGCTAAGATGCAGCATACTTATTTAGAGTGTGCTAGGTCCCTTTATCCTCAAAATGCCCACCTAGAGAAGCCCAGTCCCCGTTCACCCTTTAAAGTGGTTAACAGGGAGGGGGTGTGTATTCGGAGGCAGATTCGCTCCTGACCTCCACTCAACGCTGCCTCTCCTCCAGCCCACAAAATGCTGCGGATGAGACCTACAGGTCAGCAGCTCCCGGAGTCCGAGGCTGGGCCACAGAGTCGGGGCACAGGTCGAGTTCCAGACACCTCTGGGGGAGCAGCAAGCGCAGGCCACCGCCACTCACCTGGTGCTGGAGCTGCGACTACCGCCGCACAGCAGCCTAGGCCCCCGGGACGTCGGCCCGCTTGCCCGGAGGATGTCCCCAGCCAAGCGGCATCGGGCCGGCTCGCAGGCGCCGCCCAGGTAGCGCAGGGTGGACCACATGGCCTGCGCCACCTCTTTCTCCAACCTGAGAAGCTACAGCCGGAACGACCCTACGGGAGGGTGGGGTGGGGGAAACGGGCGGCTCTCAGGCCCCGCCCCCAAGCGGGGGCCAATGAAACACGCGCTTTCGCCTACTGTGGGCGTGGCTCCCGCTGGCCAATGGGAGAGCGCGGCGGAGAGAACGGCTGCGGGCGGAGGGCGGGCCGGACGCAGGACGCCGCACTCAGTGAGTAGGGAAGCGAGGGCGCGGGCGGGGCCGGGTGGTGGTGCCGGCCTCCCGGAGCTACGCGGGCGCAGGCTTGGCTGGACCCCGGCGCGATGCCGAACAGGCCGAGTGTAGCGGGGTGACCTCTGGCTCCCGCGGTCACGCCCCCTGGCCAGTTGGCGACCCCTCTGGACGGTGAGCCTGGGCTAAGCCATCTCCTGCCGCTCTCCGTCGCTACTGGCTTCTGGGCCCTTCGTGGGGCTCCTGGGTTGTGCTGTTTATTCGACTGCTAACTCGGATTGTAAATATCGGGCTCTAAGCTAGGTGCTGGACCTAGCTCGGTCCCTCTCTTCATTGAGTGCGTTTTTTTTATGACTGTCTTATTTATGTGCAATATGTGTGTGTGTGCCTCTGAGCTTAGGTGCAACAGGTGTGCTCAGGAGCTCGTAGAGACCAGAAGGAGTAAAGGATCCCCTGGAGGTGGAGGTTTGGGGCAATTGTAAGCCGCCATTTGTGTGCTGGGAATCAAACCTGGGTCCTCAGGTATGACCAGTTAGCAGTCACGGGACCATCTCTCCAGCCCCAACCGTTTCTTTACTTACTTTTCTTTTTTAATTTTTATTAATTAATTTATTTACTTTACATCTCTACCACAGTTTCCTCTCCTCTCCCGCTTTTCTGTTTCTCTTCTCAAGGCCTCCCATGGATATCAACTAGTCCTAGCATATAAAGCTGAAGTAAGACTAGGCACAGCCTCTCCCATTGAGGCTAGACAAGGCAGCCGAAGAGGAGGAAAGGGTCCCAAAGGCAGGCAGCAGAGTCAGAGACAGCTCCTGTTCCCACTCTTAGGAGTCCCACTTGAAGACCAAGCTACACAGGTGTAACATATGTGTAGAGGGCCTAGGTCAGGCCCATGCAGGCTCCTCGGCCCGGCCTTTTCTTAATCACTGGACCGAGATACAGTTTTAAACGTCCATGCCTCAGAACAGACCCTCAAAAGGCAGGGCCTTTACTCATGGTACCTCTACTGTGAAAATGAGAGCTATGTAGTCCCTTAAAGACCTTATAACTCTGTAAAGCTGTTTGATTCTTTGTCACCATAGCAATGTAATTCCTATTCTCTGCTTGATGGTAGTTCTTCAGTTTTAGTGTTGGAACAGCTTACCCGGACAAACTATTGCTGGAAGGACTCGCTGGTGGGAATGTTGGTTCCAGCTCAGGCTCAGGGAAATCCCATCATCCCCGCATCAGACGTGACTCTAGTTACTAGGGCCCTTGAGCAGATAATAGTGTATATGAGGAGATTCATCACAGGTGGAGCTCAGCAAAAACATTAGCTTTTTATTATGTGGGAATGAATCTCATGAGCAGGACTAGATATTTTGTTTCATTGATGGGAAAGAAACTCTGTTCCCTGTTTATTCACACGCAAATAGCATGGATAGTTGTAGCTTAAATTCAGTGTGTTGTAATTGTAGGTTCTCATGCAGTTTGCTTTTGATATGACAAGTATCATGACCAAAGCAAGTTAGAAGGGAAGGATTTATTTCATATTACCGCTTATCCATCGGGAAGAGAAGTCAGAGCAGGAACTGAAGTGGAGGCCCTGGAGGGGTGCTGCTTACTGGCTTGCTCAGTTTGTTTTCTTGTATACCTCAAGACCACCTGTCCAGGAATGGCACCTCCCAGTGTGCTTCGCCCTTCTTCCACACTGAATCATCAGTCAAGAAAATGCCCCACACTCTTGCCTATCATACGGAGTTTTCTCAATTGAAATTCACCTGTCCCTAGTTACTGTCAGTTTGATCAAAAATTAACACAATTGACCACTTGTCAACTTGACACAAATATATCACTATTAAACCATAAACTTTCCTTTCTTGTTTGTTCCCAAGATGCTATGTTGCTATTAATATCACAGTATAAAACATAGTATAACTTTTATATGCATGTATGTTTGTGTACCATGTGTGTGCCTAGTACCCATAGAGGCCAGAATAGGGTACTGGATCCCTTGGAACTAGAGTTCCAAGTGCTTCTAAACAGCCATGTAGATTCGAGGAATCAAACCTGAATCCCCTGGAAGAGTAACCAGTGCTCTTAACTGCAGAGCCATCTCTGCAGCCCCCTAAATATAACTTTAAAAGTCCCACAGTCATGATGTCATCTGTAGCAGTATGTGCATCTTGGGTGTCTCTGCTGCTGGGCTGGACCTGCCAAGGGGTAGGATACCCCTTGTCAAGTGGAGCCCCTGGCAAGGAGAGCTCAGTTCAAATGTCGAAGGCACTCACCTACTTCATAGCACTGCCAAGGATGGAAGTGAAGATGCTCAATGTTTTCCTGAGGTTGCAACTAGAGACCTGAGTTGGTCACTTACTCCATCTCTGAATCAAGACCAAGCCCTTTCTCTGGGGCAGTGGTAGCCATACCCTCTTCCATAACTATTATGTTAATCCGTTTGCAACTGACTATGCAAAGGAATGAAAAATCAGGACCTTCACCCAGGCAACAAGGGGCTCACAGAACTGGGTATGACCATTACTCTGCATATGGACCACAAAAGCATCTGGTATGCTAAGCTCATCATTCCCTCTGACACATGATGGCCATTATACCAACCTCTGTCCCTTTGCTTGTGGGAGGAGATGGCTTAAATAAGTAACTTGAACTTTGGAGAGAGTCCAATGGTCTTTATAATTTTTAAAGCTTTGAAAGTCTCAGTTTGGGGTCAAGGTCTTTCTCCAAGGGGCTTGGCCTACCTTGGTTCAAAGAGCTCTGTGAGGTCTGGAAATTGGCTGGCACCCAGATTCCTTATTGCTATACTATAATGTAGATTTGTTCCTTTTATTTGTTCTAGAGTTTTTCTGTTTATGCAAATCAAGTAAAAACTTAGGCTTCTTGTTTTCTGAAAACAAGGCGAAAGATCAGTCAGTAGCAAAGGTCTGCACAATTCAGGCTATTTAAAAACATTGTTCTACCTCTGCTGCCCGTCACAGTAACTACACTCATTTTGCCTTGGGTGATTTAATGCTGCCACCTGACCCCTGCTGATCCAGGACTCAGACCTATCACATTGACTTCAATTGAACAGTGGTGTCTTCAACCCTAAGGTCTGGCACAAGGAAAAGCTCAACAAAGCAACAACAAAGCTCTTGAATGTACTAGTGCCTCTGTTTTCAGTTTTATAGGATTATTGAAAGGTGTGTCTTCTGGACCCTCCCATTGTGGAATACTGGGTTTTACGTGTACCTTCTCTAGCATTCCAATTTCCCTAAGCCTTAAAATTCTTTCATCAGCACTGAGCCAAGGAATGTTAGGCACCTCCAGCCCCTTTTCTGTAGCATCCTTATTTTGACACACTCTCCAGCCAACCAATCAAACTTCTGACTTTTATTTTTTTTAGCTCCGTGAGCTTCCATAATAAACCTAGAATCTCCACTCAGTGTCTCCATATCTATAAATTCAGCCTGATCCAGTTTTATGTTCCTTCCATCATTATCCCATATCTTAAAATCCCATTCCCATATGTTTTCCCCAGATTTCTGCTTGAATGAATAGAAAACTCACTGAATGAAAATGAGGACATGACTGCTCCAAGGTACAGTGTAGAAGGAACTTTTAATTGACTGTTTCAATTTCAGTTGTCTCTGAGGCTAACTGCCTCTGTCTGCTAACCTAGGCCTAGTCCTGGAAGCTTCTAGCTTCCATACAATCTTACCTAGGCCTAGAATGTGTTCAGCCTTTGAGACTTACTGCTGAATAAGCTCGCTCTTTCTTGTTCTTTCTGAGCTTTGGGCTGGCTGGTTCAACTTATCTGTTCTGGCTCAAACTCCTCTTCCAGCTGACTTATTCAATCTGGCTTTTCTCTCAGCCTCTGAATTGCTTTTGGTTGGCCTCAAACTAGCTCCAGCAATCTGCTTTAATCTTCTGACTCCTTCTCATCCTCTGGCTCATTCAGTCTTCCCCTGAGGTCTCTCTCTGCAATCTGTCTCTCTATTACTGTCCCAGTAAAACTGCCTCCTCTCTTTCTGCATTGCCCCTTAGGTAGCTTCCCTTTCCTCTCTCTTCTCATCAGAGTTGATCATATCCTATTCTGCCAAATCTTCTCTGATTCATCACTTTTTCTGCCACTCAACTAAACATCACTTTCAAACATGGGTCCTTCCTTCTACAAACTAACTTTACCTTCATTGTTTGGGATTAAAAGCCTGTACCACCACACCTGGAAATAAGCTTTTCTTTACCTGAAACTTGCTCTGTACCAGGCTGGCCTTGAACTAAGATCTCCTTGCCTCTGTCTCCTGGATTAAAGGTGTGTTTGTATTCCAGCCACATCACACAGACCTAGAAGATCTTTGGATGTGATCTCTTGCCAGAGCAGCCATGTTCTAAATTAAAATTCCTCTACAGTATACTTGAGAAGGATTTTATTGTAGATAGTGAGGGAGAATTCAGCTAGAGGCATCTGGAAAGGGTCCAGACCAAACCAGGCTGGGAGAGGAGAGAAAGAGGAGCGGGCGAGCAAGAAAGGAAGAGAAGAGTGAGGTCAAGTGGACCCAGAGAACCAAGAATGGAGCCAAGAGAATGTGTAGCCAAAATGGCTGGGTTACAGGAATCAGAAGCTGGGGGGAGGGAAGGGAAGCCCAGCCTCTAGGCTGAAGAGGTTTAGGGTATGGGATGGGGTGAGAAGTACTGGGAGAAGGTACTGTGTGAGCCTTGTCCTGGGTTTCTTTGGGACCTGACATGTCAGCCTTTTTGTTGATGATAAGAGGCAATGTAATATATTCTGTAACTGCTTCTTAGCCGAAATTAGGGTGTTGTTAATAGTCAGGGGCCCAGAAAGGCTGGAATGTTGGTCAAAGGCCGAGAAGGGAAAGGACGGTAGGCTGGGTGGCATCTGTCTTTCTCACTGCCCGGGTTCTGAGGGACCACATGCAAGCCACTTTGGGGCAGTCTAGGATGCAGTTCTGAAGGAACACCTGGGGTTGGCACATTTCAGCAAGTTCTGGAGCAATTTGTAGTCTTGCAGTTGATTGGAAACCTGCTGGGACAGGTATGGACTAGGGACAGAAGAAAAATTAAGGAGTTTAGGGAAAAATCTTGATCTTAGGTATACAGTTGCAACTTCTAGGCCCAGGGTCCTGGTAGTTGGGAGAAAGGAGGAATTCATCATCACACCAAAATCCATCCTAATCCAAGATATTTTGGAGACCCACTGTTGCCTCCTTAGTCTAGAAAGGAGATAAAATGATGAGCAGAGGTCCCAGTAAGACTTGGAAGGATTGCTGCATTAATCGGCTTATACCATGTGGTCATCTTAATGGAGATAGTGGTAAGGTTACATTGTATGTACTCTATTTTAACCTTAGTAAAGATGGCTGCCAGCTACATGGTTGCTTCCAACCTGATGAGGTTATCAGACAAGATGGAGGTGAGGTTGCTATTTAAAACATCAATTTTCTTAGTAGATATTACTAATAAGAAAGTATCTATTTTTTTATCTTTTTAAATGAGTTGAATCCAAGTTACATATACAATATATCTTAAATAGAATCACATATATAGTAATTTGTAGCAAATTAAGATTACTTACGTGCAGATTTTTAACTGTAAGCCTTTTGTTATAACTTTTAAGCTAAATTTTGTTCCAGAGTTTGTTTTTGTTTTTTTCTTTAAAGAGGCCCACCTGGTTTTTTTATACAGTTTAATAGAAGTGACACCAAAGTAGTGAAGGTGATGTTGCTGAGCTGTTACAGGTGGACAGCGGTAAGCCAGCACTTGGGAGATGGATGCTATTGAATAAGGAATTCTAGGCAAGCCTCAACTACAAAGAGTTAGGCCAGCCTGAAATAATGAGACCCTATCTCAAAGAGAGAGAGAGAGAGAGAGAGAGAGAGAGAGAGAGAGAGATCAGTAATGTTTCAGTTTGGAAGTCTCCATATCCATCCCTGTATCCTAATCCAGTGGCTGCCAAAGACAGAAGGGGTTGAGGAGGGGACTTGGTCACAGGAACACTTCTCTGGCTGGTCAGCATATGGGAATGGGTTTCACCTCTTCACAATCTGAATGACGTCTTCATCTTCCAACGTATGGTCTTTACCCAGTTTCTGAGGATTATGCTTCACAGAGAGACCCCAGACCAAAGCGTATTTAAATTCTTTGATAAGATTTTTGTCGGGGCCTGGAGAGATAGCTCAGAGGTTAAGAACACTCACTGTTCTTCCAAAGGTCCTGAGATCGATTCCCAGCAACCACATGGTGGCTTATAACCATCTATAGTGAGATCTGGTGTGCAGGTAGAATGCTATGTAAATAATAAATAAATCTTTTTTTAAAAAGATTTTTGTGAATCTTCATGCAGAAATCTTCTAGCATTGTCCTTGAGTGAGGCAGTACCACTGGAGGTGTGTAACCTGGTAACTAGCCTTTGGGTTTGGTGTAAATTCTCACTAGTTTCAGATAGTCCCAGATCTTCTCCAACAGGTCATCAAAATTCCAGCAGAGATGAGCAGAAATGGGCATGCAGTGAGGCACCTTATAGATAATGTTCAATTCCTCATTGGAGAGCTGATCAATCTTATTTAATGCGTAGATACATGGGATATAAACTTGATTATCCTTCTCCCACATCAATGAGGCCATCAGCTGTGGCGTCACTACAGCATTATGAATTCTGTACTCAGCCAGAATGCTCTTCACTGTCTCAGCATCCAGTTCACTCTGAAGGCAAGTGGCTGTGAGATTAATGCCTCCCTTGTCTTTCTTCTTAAAGCCAGTGTTGGGGGGTTGCTGTTCAATCGAATCCCACAGCCTTCCAATTCATTTTCAGTTATCTTCTCATGTCCCAAAGGTTTTAGGACATCCAGAACAATCAAGATCAAATTACCAGTGTGGCCGCTGTAATGACTTGACAGCCTCTACCTTTCCCGTCCTTCAGTAATACCTGGGAGATCCAGGAGCTGGATCTTGGCACCTTTATATCTGATGACACCCGCACAGTGGTCAAAGTAGTACATTCGTAGGCTGCCACTTCAGAATACACTCATGCTAGGTTCCTTAGCAGAGTTGACTTCCCCTCAGATGGAAGACCCACAAACCCAATTCAGGCATCACCTGTCTTAGCCACATCAAAATCTTCCCTACCCCACCGCCGCCGCCGCTACCTTTTGGAGCGATGAGTTTCTTTGAAGCTTAGCGAGTCGAGTCGAGCCGTAAGCAGCCCAAGGCAATGTGCTGTAGCCTCGTTCTTGCTGAGTCCGAGCCATCTCGGCCTCTATCTCCATGATCTTCGCTAAGGTCCTGCTCATGGTGGGGACGCACTGGCCTTCTCACTTGCTAGATTCCTGTGTGCTCCGACCGCGCCACAGGCTGCTGCCGCCCCGTTCCAGAGTTTTTAACCATACCCAATTAACTTACAAGTTTTGAGATACCTTGCAGCATAGTCTTAAGAGGTTTTTGTTTGTTTTTGAGAGCAGAGAGCAAAGAAATAGTAGAGATAAAAGATTTTCAAGAGTGGAAAGTAGAAAAGGCTTAGAGATAAGAGGCTTTTGGGTATAGAGCACAGAAAGTTTAGACATAAGAGATTTAGGGATAATTTGTGTGTATGTGTGTGTGTGTGTGTGTGTGTGTGTGTCACAGTTGCCATATTCGAGAATTTGGAAATTAAGTGTGCGTTTTTTTGGCCATTGAAGTATAATGAGGTCAACCCCTTTGCAATAAGATAGTGAGGCTGTAATGAAGTGAGCCCAAGGAGGAAGAGAGAAGGAGTCAGTAAGGCCTGGGGGGAGCTAAGGAAACTGTGGGGCTCCCAGGAGGGATCTGAGAGATAGAAGGGATAAGCTTACAGACAGTAACTCCAACAAAGGAAGGGTCCTAACACGGAAGGGTCCCAGGAGGGCTTAAGCCATGGTACTGCAGCTCCTAGGGGGAGGCGAGGAAGCCCCAGGAAGGAACTAACAACAAAGGAGCAGGGGAGGGTCAGATGTCATGGTGACAATATTTCAATCCAGGGCATCCCCAGACAGACTGAAAGACTTGTCAGAGAGAAATGTCCCAAATCACCCAGGAGAGGTGTCCCTTCCATGTGGCAGGGGCCCAGCCCAGTAGGGCCAGAGGAACACACTGGCACACCAGTGTGGCTTTTGTAGTGACGTAGACAAAGTAGGCAGCGCTAGGAGGACACCTACCCAGTAGAGGAGGAGAGTCAGTGGTTAGAGCAGGTAGAGGAGAAAACAGGCAGTCCATGAGAAGCTTTCAGGAAAGGAGGGGCTCCAATAGAGGCAGAGATGCCCAGGTGTCAGACGCTCACTCGGTAGGCGGGGAGAGACTGGTGGTTAGAGTGGGTGGAGGGAAGAATTGGCTGAAAGAGACAGACTCTAGAATTTGGAGTCAAATTTGGTGGTTGGCAGAAGCCAGCAGAAACAAATGATCCGTACATACGTTAGGAGAGTCAAAGCAACAGCTTGCTTGGTTTGAAGAGGCTGAGTCCCTTGGAAGGGAGCTCAGATACCTCACCTAGGTTTCAATCAGTAGATGAACGAAAAGGAGGACATGATGGTTCCAGGGTATGATTGAGCAGGATTTTATTGTAGATATGAGGGAGAGTTTAGCCAGAGGCATCTGGGAGGGCCCAGACTGAACTGGGCCCTGAGAGGAGAGAGGGCAAGCAGGCGAAGAGAAGAACCAAGCATCAAGAGTGAAGCCAAGAGAGCACATGGCCAAAATGGCTGAGTTATGTAGGAATCAGAAGCTGGGGGAAGGGAAGGGCAGCCCCTGGGCTGGAGAGGTTTAGGGGAGGGAATGGAATTGGAAGTGCTGGGAGGAGCCACAGGAACTGGGTGAGCCTTGTCCTGGGTTTCTTTGAGACTTGATGCTCATTAAGCTAGTTAATGGTTTAGTAGACTTCCTCAGGGACTAAACTTTGTTTTTCACTTCTAGGATACTCCTTAGTCTTGAGTCTGGTTATAAGTCCAGAGGCAACTATTGGTGGGTACTGAGGGACATCAATGTTGTCTTGTATGGCATCTCCTTCAGAAAAGGTCACTGCCAGTTCAGCAGACAGTGAAGGGTTTATTCCCTCAAGCAAAGGTAGAGGAGGTTAGAGCTGTTCTGAAATAGTCACTCATTCTGATGCGCCCCCGGCTTTCCACAGTAGCACTCTCAGACTTTGGCCAACAAACCAGCCATCATTTGCCAGCCTCTTCAGGGATTGCAGTTAATGTATATAATTAAAGGTTCTACCTTTAAAATACTCACTTATGAAAATGAGGAAGTGCTAGCAGATGTACTCAGAAAACTCTCTCCCTCCACCCCCCCTCGTGTGTGTGTGTGTGTGTGTGTGTGTGTGTGTGTGTGTGTGTTTGTAGTAACACATTAGAGATCTGGCCTTTATTAATTCACAAACATAATTGCAAATGTTAGAGATACTGTAATAAACTTAGGGCTTCTTCTGATAGTAAATGGAAGTGTGTTTTCTTTTATAATTTAAATTTCTAAATTACTTATTGCATGTAACATATAACGTAGCAACAGCTGTCTTCTAATTTGCCTTTAACTGGTTTAATTCCCTGGAGTTATAATCACTAACTCACCACTAGAGGTCTCCTCTCTCCAGACAGTATCACCCCCACTACTTGCTGCTTTGTTTCAAGCAGGAAGTGTTTCTCAGATGTCAGTTAGCAAATTTAAAGTTGAGAATGTAAAACCCCACCAGATTTCTAAACCTTTATTTCTGGATATAAATTTAATTTTACCATAACTCATTTTAAGGAAAACATTTAATGTTTTCAGAAACCATAGCCAAAATAATAAAATTTAAAAAAGCCTTGCCTTTATTGAAGCTCAATTAGAAAATGAACCAAAATGAATCCAGCAAAAGTATTCAGTTTTTGGAGACTTTGTATTTCACCTGCTTAGTGACAGCTTCTCTGCCTTGGCTTTTGCACATGGAGGCCAACTAAAGACTGTGAACCAACAGACACTGTTAAATGTTTGCATTGTGTTGAGAAGAGGAAGCAAATGGTCCCTGTTCTTCCTTTAGCTCTGCTTGCTCCCCACCACCCTTCTCTCTGCTTGTCTCCCCCTCCCTTAATCTTTCTGATTGAAAACTCTTGTTTGTGATACAGGGACTCACTGTGTAGTCCTGGGTGGTCTGGATTTTACTATGTAGACCAGGCTGCCCTTGAACTCACAGAGATCTCATGCCTCTGCCTACAAGTACTACTGGGAATAAAGGAGTGTACCATCACACGCTACTTGAAATTTTCTTAATCATTGTCTAAGACCTGTCTTAAAAGAAAAAATTCTCTGGCTTTCTGACTCTTTTTGGGTACTCAAGATGTTGAAGTAAGGATGTAGTAGATCCATCCTCTAGAGTGAAATTCCAGATTTCCCTGGGTCTTCCGGCAGGGGCTGTGAGCAACTGTGCTGGCAATACAGGAGCCAAAAATGTGTATATCATCTCTGTGAAGGGAGTCAAGGGACGGCTGAATAGACTTCCCGCTGCTGGTGTGGGTGACATGGTGATGGCCAGTTAAGAAAGGCAAACCAGAACTAAGGAAAAGGCTCCATTTTTTTTCTCTCAGCAGTGGTAATTCAACAAAGAGAGTTACAGCAAAGAAAAGATGGGGTGTTTCTTTATTTTGAAGATAAAGCAGGGTCATAGTAATAAAGGCGAGATGAAAGGTTCTGTTTTTACAGGTCTGGTTGCAAAGGAATGTGCAGACTTGTGCAGGACTACATCCAATACAGGCAGCATTGCATGGTTCTCAAGGATGTTTGTAAAATATATTCATTAAAAAGTCTTGCTCCAAGAACTTGTCTTGACACACCTTCTCCAATATTAGCTTTACAAAGGGAAGCTACTAGATGTCAGCTCTGGGCATTCGCTTGCAAAACATCACGTTCCAGTCTCAGTCAGTCACCGTTAGGGCTGGAGAGGTAGATCATCTATAAAGATCATTGACTCCTCTTCCAGAGAGCACAGGTGTGAGCATCCTCGGTGCCCACATGGTGGCCGTAACTCCAATACTCTCTTTCAGGCCCCATCTGGGACCAGGCCTACACATGGTTTGCCAGTAAGCAAAGGCTTGTACGTGTACTATAAACTATGTACAGCAAATTATGTAATTCATGTACAATAAGTTATCTGTGTGTTTTGAGTTCCTAAAAAACAAAACAAAACAAAAAACTCTGGTGTGAAGCCTTCTCTCACCCCCTTTTTCAGGCTCTCAAGGTACTATATTGGATATTTGTGTTTGCATATCATCTGTCTTCTCCATTTAATTATAGATTCTAAGAGAACAACAGGATGGGATCTTTCTCTGCATGTCTTTTGTTGCTGCTGTATCTCACCATTGCTAGTTTGTACTAAGAATAGCAAACATTTATGAGCATTTATGAATGAATGAATTAATGAATGAGTGGATGAATGGATGGATGAATGAATAGATGGGTATGGCCTTTAAATGAGAGGTTAGGTAAGATTTCAAGATGAGGTTAGGGGTAGAAATAATAGAGGGAATAGCCAGAGGAGAAGATGAGAAAGCCCAGATTTGTAAATAAAATTGGCAACAAAGGAGTTGCTCAAGATGGGCAGAGGTGGACAGAGTTGTGACGAAACTCTGGAAAGACTGACTAGAATGTAAGCAGAGACAGAGATTTGTGGTGCTGAAGAGAGCCTTTGTAGAAAGATGGAGATAAAGATGGGGACCGAGTCGATTGAAGAGCAGAGTACCTACCTAACATGTGCTCTGCCGTGAGGTCAATACTCAGCACTGCCAAAAGGGGGTGGGGGTGGGGGAAAATGGAAGAGGAGAGTAGAAGAGAGGCATGAGAACGGTAGGTATTTCTGATAGGTTTCCTATCTCAAAGAGGTGTTTCCTCAGCTTTGAAATGCTTCCCGCTCAGCCATCTTTCAGGTCTCTCTTGAGTTCTAGAACCTTTCAGAGCCCTGACTGGTAGGAAAGAGTACTAGTTCAAATGCAACACAGATACAAATTAGCTTTGAAACACTGAGCAAGTTCCTTTAGAGCATGCATTTATTAATGCCCCACCTTGTTCCAGAAAGGATTTAGAGTGTCAGCATGTTACTTCATATCAAGGCTCAGTTTCCTCATCTCTAAATGAGAGGGTTCATGTAGCTGACCTAAGTTGCTTCCAGACCTAACACTTGGTGACTCTGATTCCAATGAGCTTGTTGATCATCTTCCCTTAGGAATCCTGCCAACACTTCATATTTAAAATGTGAAAAACGGAAAGGGAAAAAACCCTGAACCCATAACTCTGTTCCTTGTTCTCATACCTTGGTGTGTATGTGTTCATGTGTCTATGTCCATTTGTGCTTACATGTATGTGCTAACATGTGGAGACCAGGGTCAGCATTGAGGGTCCTCGGTCACTTTCTGTCGTGCAGTATCCACCAGAAAAGCCTGCTTGGACTCAGGTTTAGGCCAATAAAGTCTTTATTAGCTAGCCAGTGACTACACTGAGTGTTTGAGTTCCTGGTGTTTGTAACCCTGAGCCTTTCTCAGGGTGAACTTTTAAGCACAAAAACCATGTTCTGGGTTGCTGTGCTCCAGTTAAAAAGCAGTTAGCCAGAGTGGAACTGCAGAAACTAAAATGCGAGGTTAGTACATTTAGAGACTTCCCCGTAACTATGGGCTTTGATAGACCAGGTCTTTATGTTTTCTTTGGCAGATGCACTGTCTACATGCTGAGTTTTATGGCATAAATGGTACTTCCATCTTAGAGTCAGTTGTGCTAAGGTCTGGGGCCCTGTTACACTTCCACCTTATTTTTTTTTTAGAGGGTTTCACACTGCTCCTGGAGCTCGCCCATTAGGCTAGACTAGCTGGCCAGCCAGGGATCTGTCTCTACTTCCTCACCACTGGGATTACCGCATGCTGCCACATGGGCTTTTTTCATCAATGCGGGGGATCTGAACCAGGTCCTCAGGTTTGTGGCAAGTACTTTACTCAGTGAGTCATCCTCTTGATCCTGGCTTCTGATGATGGCATCACTATTCTACCAGTGATACAGGACCAAAGCTTAGCATCATCTGTAAGACCTCTAGCTCTTGTCTCTGTATGTCCCTTACTGAGCCATATGGATTCTTAGCTCTAATGTCATTCCAGCCTTCTGTGAATTGGTCCACCCTATGAGGTGCTTGTTAGCTCTTTCTGTGCCATTCTATGTTCACTTATTTATTTTGAAGCAGACTGTAGCTATATGGCTCAGGCTACCCTCAAATTCCTGTGCTCAAATGATCCTCCTGCCTCAGCCTCTGAAATACCTAAGATCATAGGAACATGTCATCATGCCTGACTTGACCTTTGTTCTTGCTGCTGCTGTCTGAGTAAACTTCCCGGAGTATAGCTTTAACAATGGCGGTGCTCTGTTCTGATAGCCCAGGGACTCCCTGCTGTCTGCAGAATATAGTCCAGATATCCTGGCTGCGAGGCCTCTTGTGATCTGATAGTACAGTGTGACCATGGCTCTTCTTTTCATGACCTCCATGTATAAACCAAACTGGTCTACATCTTGCCTTAATTTCCTGCCTTGGCTTAAACCCTTAGCCTAACTTTGCTGGCTTAAATCACCCTGGTCCTTATTTTAGCTATTTTAAACTAAAAGTCTTGTCATTTATTTTAACTACTTGGTAACTTGTCTTGGGCTATTCCTCCCTGGATTCATTTGTAATTTCCTCAAAGACAGAGATCACATTTCACTTTTCTTGGAACCCCCAATCCTCACACCTGGCCCACAGTTAGAGAAGTTGAATTGAGATAAATCAATGGAGACCTTGCCAGAAATTATTTTCTCAGCTGTTCATGGCTGACAATCATCCAAACAAATTATCTCTTTTCACAAAGGAGAAAATCAGGGTTAGAGATGTGAAATTTCTCGCCCAGCTCCCTCGGCTGCCATTCCTAGGTCTGTCTGTGCGTTCTGCTGACCCACTTGTGTCTTTATAGGTCTGCTTTTCTTTTCCCCTCCCCACCTGGCTGGGAACACTGCACACGCGTCACGCTGTTCCCTACAGAACGATAGCTCATGGTTTTGTTTTTGAAATGTGTACTAGGAGTGGAGCCGTGTTCCAGGGAATAAACAGTAGGGGGCAGCACTGCGTACAAATTAAGGTTCAAACACTGTTAAGCCAGAATGGACCTCAGACATCTTGTAGTACCAACTTCTCATTTTCAGCAAATGAGAAACAAGCCACAACCAAAAGTAGAGACAGGGGTGATTGGTCAATAGCATAGCTCTATTGATACTGAAGCTGTGGAGTCAGTTACTAGATGTGTGGGACTCTCTCTGCTCGCCAGCTCATGATTTCACAAGAGTACTGTTTTGTGTGTCTAGATCAGTGACGATGTTTGGAAAAGTTTCCAGGCAGCTCTGCAGCTTAAAGAAAATCCCATGGTCATGTGACTCAAGATATTTCTGGCAATGGTTGAATACAGTGTTTAATAAGTAAGTGATTATTTTTTATGTATATGAGTGCTCTGTTTTCATGGATACCAGAAGAGGGAATCAGATTCCATCCCAGATGGTTGTGAGCAACCATGTGGTTGCTGGGAATTGAACTCAGAACCTCTGGTAGAGCAGTCGGTGCTTTTAACCACTGAGCCATCTCTCCACCTCTTCTTTTGTTTTTTTGAGACAGGGTCTCTCTATGTAGCCCTGGCTGTCCTAGAACTCAATCTGTAGACCAGGCTGGCCTCAAACTCACAGAGATCCCCCTGCCTCTGCCTCCAGAGTGCTTCACCACAGCCTAAGTACGTGAAGAAATGTGGGAATTTTTACCACTGGACAGGTTCTAAATTGCTCATTGGCTAGTTGGTTATTTCTTGTGTTAAATTATTTTTCTTTTGAATAATATGTGTAGTATATCCTAATTTTTATAAATAATAAAATGTATTTAAACAGAAAAGTAGCTTACAAAATATTAAATTTGCTTGTCTGAGTTACAGAATATCGGCATTTTTTCTTTTAAGACTTATTTATTTCTGCTTTATGTGCAGCACGTGTGTGCCTGGTGCCCACAGAGGTCAGAAAGCACCAGGGCCACCATGTGGTGCTGGGGGGCTGAGCCCAGGTCCTCGACAAGAGTGGTTAGTGTTCTTACCCAGTAAACCATCTCTCCAGCCCAAGTGGGTTCTTGCTTATTTGTCTGTTGATGCCCTTCAAGTTTTCTAAAATGAGTATTTATTCCTTGTACACTCAACAACATATGTAACTTTGCAATAGCATGTTCTCTAGCTTCTTGAGGAATGTTCTCAGCCTGTTGAGAACAACGAGGAGCGCTCTGGTGTTTGAAAGCTTAGTGTGTCTGGATGTGGTGGCTCACGCCTTCCTTCCCAACACTTGAGAGGCAGAGGCAAATGAGGTTCTATGAGTTCAGGTCAGCCTGGTCTACATGTGAGCCAGAACAGTCAGGACAACACAAAAAGAAGTAAAAATAAAATAAATAAAAATTAAAAATAAATAAAAATTAGTATATGGATACTTGTAGAATTCTCATATTGAAACAGGTATAATAAACGGTTTCTCACTGCTTAATGCAAAGTAGAGAAAAAGGCATTTGTAGAAAGTAGTAAATAGTACAAGGAAACTAAATTGAAATGGGTTCAAACTTATTCCCTCCTTAATTGTTTGCTTGAGACCAAGTCTCTCTATGTGGCTCTGGCTGTCTTGGAACTCAGTATGTAGATCAGGCTGGCTTGAAATGCAGAGATCCAGCTGCCTCTGCCTCCCAAGTGCTGGGATTAACTGTGAGCCACCGCACAGGGCTCTCTTTCATTTTTTATCAGGAATGAAAGCGGTTACCAGATCAATACTGTATTGTGATAGGGATCTCTACTCTCCGTGACATGTGAGCTCTTGCCTGACGTAGGAAGGATCTGGGTTCAAGCCCCAGAACCAAAACAATCAATAAAATCTCAGTATGCCAGGTATGATGAACATGTACCTGTAATCTCACCCCTGAGGAAGTAAAGGAAGAAAGGTCATGAGTTCAAGGCTAGCCTGGCTGACACAGTGAGACTCTGCCTCCAAGTAATTATGTTGATATATCATGTTAGAGCTTGCCTAGAGATAAAAACGAAAGCAAAAGAAAAGAAGAAATAAAAAAAAAAAGAAAAAGAAAAAGTGAACAGAAAGAGCTACAGTTTTTATTTTTACTTAATTTTACTGAAATGGGCAAAAAGCAAAAACATGTCCTTGTCACAGTGAGTCAACTCTAACAAAACATTCATGCATGTGCAAGTCCTAAAAGCATTTGAAATGCTTTCATTTGCTTTGAAAGGAAAATGTATTTCTGGTCCTTATTTGTTTGTTTATTGTTTTTTGTTTTCGTTTGTTTGTTTTGACACAGGGTTTCTCTGTGTAGCCCTGGCTGTCCTGGAACTCACCCTGTAGACCAGGCTGGCCTCAAATTCACAGAGATCTTCCTGCTTCTGCCTCCCCACGTGCTGGGATTAAAGGTTTGCACCACCATCATTACCCAGTGCTGGTCCATGTTTATGCTGGTGAATAGAGCGCAGGAGCTGGTGACAGTGGAAGTGAACGACTTCTGTTTCCTTATCAACAGAGTAGATTATGAGCGCATTCGGGATGTTGGCCCTGACAGGGCAGCATCTGAGTGGCTGCTTCGGTGCGGGGCCAGAGTACGCTACTGTGGCCAACAGAAGTGGACACAGGACTATAACAACCTCCCAACAGGCCCTTTGGACAGATACAAGATTCAAGCAATTGATGCCACCGATTCTTGTATCATGGGCCTCGGATTGGCTCACATGGGTAAGTCCCTGTCATTTGCTTTTAGGACTCGCAGGTAGTTAGGACATGCATGAATGTTTTGTTAAGAGTTGACTCACTGTGATAGGGGCATGTTTTTGCTCTTTGCCCGTTTCAGTAAAATTGTTTGTTTATTCCTGTGTTTGATATTGAGCTTCAAAGTAAAGAGAGGTCACATTCACCCTTTTTTCCTCTCTCACTCATGAGCTTCTTTGTGTATTCTTTCCACTTAAAATCAAAGTCTGTTTGACTTTTGTGAAGCTGTCGTTATCAAATGTATGCCTCTGTGCATGCTTCAGTGATGGAAGACTAATTCCTATCTAGATAGCTTCTGCTCTTTTTTCCAATGCAAGGGTATGTTCTGAGAGTGGCCCTTCCTTCAGCACATATGTTCTGTGTAATGAACATATTATATGCTTAACAGGGTGAGCAGTTACTTCCGTTTTCATAGGACAGTGAACGCCAGGTTCACTGAACGCCAGGAGAACCAAGGACTGTTGGTCATGGTACTAGTCAGACAGAGTCCTAACTATACATTTCCACCCCCAGAGGGCCTCGAGCATGTTGAGAAAATAACACTAAGCAAGTGTCATTATATTGAAGATAGCTGTTTGAAAAGACTTAGTCAACTTGAAAAATTACAAAAAAGCTTGTTGGAAATGGAAATAATTGCTTGTGGGAATGTCACAGACACCGGCATCCTTGCTTTGCAACATTTTAGGTAAGTGGTCAAAACCAAAACAAAAACTTGATACGGGGAATAATCAGACTATGTAAGGGTTGGGAGGTGATGCCTGTAGTTGTAACAAATACACTTTAAAAATACACTTTAAATATTGTTCTTACTGTATGTATATGAATGACTTGCCTGCATGTATGACGGTACACCATGTGTTTGCGGCCTTAGCGGCCAAAAGAGGGCAGTGGGTCCCTGGAGCTGGAGTTACAGATGGTTGTGAGCCACCATGTGGGTGCTGGGAATCAAATCCCGAGTCCTCTGGAAGAGCAGCCAGTGCCCTTAGCCACTGAGTCATCTCCCCAGCCACAAGAATATGATCCTAACTCACAAGTTAGGAATGCTTGCTCTGCAATCGTAAGGAGCAGAGTTTGGCTCTTAGCACCCAAATAAAAGCCAGGTATGTTGCCTGCTCACACTTGTAACTCCAGCACTGATGAGGGTACAGTGCTAGGTGTAAGTGAAGGGTGCTAGGTGTTCCTGGATACAGGCTAGCTGAAAAACAGGTCCAGCAAGAGGCTGTGCCTCAAAAGAACAAAGGAAAAGAGAGATAGTGGAGCATACCCAACACCCTCTACAAGCCTCTGTGTATGCACATCTGTGTGCACACCTGTACGCATGCGCGCGCACACACACACCTTACATACATACACCCCCTTTCTTTGCCTGTCTTTCTTTTTTTTTTTTTTTTTTTTTTTTTCTTATTCAGCCTTGGCTGGCATGGAACTCATAGAGATCTGCCTGCCTCTGCTTCCTAAGTTCTAGGATTAAAAGCATACACCACCACGCCTGGCCTCATTTTCACTTAAAATTCAAAATTATCAGCCTAAATATGATGATGGATTTATTGCATTTTTAAGGCCTTTTTTTTTTAATTAAAGTAACATAAAGCCCTCAGTGCCTACCATAAGCCCCTAAGAGAAAGCTGTTATGGTCCCTCCGCCTTTAAACCACATTTTCCTGTGGTTTGGGTATCCGAATGGCATTTGGTAGAGCAGTGACTGAGTTGTCGCATCTCAAAAGCAGGGGTGAACTCCAGCAAAGAGTGTGTCGTTGTGTGGGTTCGGGTGGGCCAGGGGTGTAGGTATAACGCCTGCTTGGCGTGGGCCATGCCCTGGTGCAGTCTTCAGCAAGCGGGGAGGGGATGGCGGGAAGGGGAATTGCAGGGTTCTGGATCCTACCAGACAATGACACGAGCATGAAGTCTGTTTCGTTTAATCCTGTTTTATTCATCCTACATTCAGACTGAAGCTGCTTGGTGTATTTCTGTTTTAATATGTAATGGATCCACCAGTAATCTCAGTATCACAGGCAGCTTGAGATGTTCGAAACGTTAAAACCAAAAGTACTCAGCCATTTATCTCTTAATACCAGCTGAGGCTTGAAGTCTTGCTCCTCTTGCAGAAACTTGAATACCTTTAAGAACTTACCCATGGGGGGTGTTGTTGGCATTATTATTAATAGTTTACATACAAAGGAGATCTGTCTTATATGTGTATAGAAATAAAAAACTCAGAAATATCAATGAAATAAGGAAGTTATAATTTCCAAGTCTCCACGAGCCTCCTTTAAAGTGACCCCACAAGACTATTGCCCTGAAGCCATCTGGGAAGTGTGGGTGATGGTTCCTCTCTCCAAAAGCCACCAGGCTGAATTCGGATGAAAGGGACACTGCAATGACTGCCTTTTCTCTATTCGCAGGAACCTCAGGTATCTGTTCTTAAGTGATCTTCCTGGAATAAAAGATAAAGAAAACCTCGCTCACCTCCTGAAGGTAGCACTGCCTTCTCTAGAACTGAAGTTAAACCTGAAGTGAAATAAGTGTCAGCTTTTACCATAAAGGGTCACTTGAAGTTGCTGATACTAAATAGCTACAAATAGTATATAATCACCAATAAAACTGTGATGATGACTTAGAAATGGATGTCACAAGTGACTCACTGACGTTACATAGTTGGAAGAAATTATGTACATTGAATCATATTAAAATATGACATAGCATTTGTACTCTAATGTATTACTCACTGATATATATCAGTATATATACCTATATATATATTGTGTGTGTATACACACACACACACACACACACACTGCTTGGTGCAGATATTGAGGCAGTTATTCACACTGCAATGCAAATATTTTTCTTTATAATAATTTACATCACACTGAAGCATGTTACTGTAGGCGTACAAGTATGAAAACCTGAGCGCTCAGTGACAGATTTCCCGATGGAGTCTGTGGGGCAAAGGCGTCAGTGTGTTAAGAGCAGAGTGCTGTGTTGCTTCCCAGGATTTGCGTGCATTGCGCAAGCTCCTGCATTGCCACGTTCCCAATAGCACATACTTCTCACAGTCCCTTTCGCCGATGGAAAGGTGCTGGCTAATGCATCCTACATTTAACCTTGGGCTGCTTATGGTTAAAACTGAACACAGGTACTTGTCTCTACCCAACCAGTTTTGCTGGTAAAACAGACAGTAAGGCTGTCTGTCCTTACTCCCCATCTGCTTCAAACAGGAAATGTTAGCATGCTGATTGAAGCTACTCTTGCTAGCCTTCAAATATTTTGAATGCTACCATCTGTGAACTCAAGGGACATAAAAATATAATATAAAAATGAATTTTATATCTCAGAAACGCTAATAAAGATGTCGTAAGTGGATCAAAACTAGTCTTTAATTTTTATACTGGAAGGACCTACAAGTCCACCACTAGTTGCATGCTGTTTCGTGTGTAGGTTTCCATATGTATGGGTGGATGTCTTGCTGAAGATAAGTCTGACTGTGAGTGACATTTTGCAGTACAGCTTTCAAGCAGAAAAGTGAGCTTTAGCTGTATTTCAAACTATGCTTATAGAAAAACACCCTAATTCCCAGGAAAGTACAAATTACATATGCCACTGTCATTTACAAGTCAGAAAACAGCAAATAAAAGCAAAGACAAGGTGAACACATGTAGAATGGTCGTGTGTGTGTGTGTGTGTGTGTGTGTGTGTGTGTGTGTGTGTGTGTGGTATCTGGTGACTCCATGTGTAACAGGAGGCGCTCAGAAGTGGCTCCATTGAGCATAAGCATAATAAACTACGTCGAGCAAAGACAAGCCCTTTTCTTCAGTTTGTTTCAGTGCTCTGTGGCCCAGCAGCAACCTCACTGTGATCTCATCTGGAGTGACTCTGCTGCTCTAATAAGTTCTGTAAAATTAGTGGATAAATTAGGCAGTTACAGTCATAAGCTTCCATCAAATACATTTTTATTGATTTCAGGGGGTAAAAGAGAGGCAATTTTAACTATTCGCAGAAGTTTGTATCCTTCCTTGTCATTTAAGCCATGGCTGTTTATTTAAGAGGAACTGAATAATACTGGAGCTGTCATTTAACCCACTGCCAGGTCTGTGGTAGAAGCTGTACTCATTTAGGAAGCTTTACTTTGCCTTGGAGTAGCCAAGATAATTGAACAGACAATAGAATTTAGTGAGCTACATAGGGTAAGTGAATAGGGCTAAGTGATGAACGGAAGACAAGAGGAATTGGGAGTGCGCAGGAAATGTCCCAGAGACTCGGGAAAACGGAGCCCTGACATCCACGTCTGGGAACCCTCGTGAGACAGCAGCGTGACAGTGAGAACGTGACGTGGGGCTCACACTGCCCACGTGCAGGGGCAGGGAATAGACCACACCAAAGGTAATTTGAATTTTCAGTCTCGCTGGTTAAACTAAGAACTCCCAGTAATATTCCTGAGCCACTTATTAGATGTGTGGTACCCATTAGCATAGTATATGCACACACGGGTACAAGGATATGAGCGTGTGCTCACAGACATGTACCTGTGATGAGAGATACTTCAAAGAAAGAATGTCAGTTCACCGACATGTTTCCTGATTCAAGCTACTGCAAGCCGCCATGTCTATACCCAGCTCATTACAGAAATTTTGCTCAAACAGTCTTCAAGTCTAAGAGCTGAAGAATGAAGTGGTAATTATTCTTTTCAGGCTGACAGGTCCATTCTGTGAGGCCTGTGGGTCTTGTTCTATCCTTTTCTGGTGCATCCTTTCTTAGAGTAAAGATAGAAGTATATGTGAGAAGAAGTATAACATCTCATTGGTTACATAAGCATAAAAAACTACCACATTTTAAGATAATCCATATGATTTTAGATATTATTATCAACTTAGATAATTCTTAAAAATTATTAATACACAAAATCAAGACAGAGCCAAGAGGAAATAGAATCACCAACATTTTGCCTTCTGGGACTAAAATCATACATGATATGAAAACTGTAGGAGCTAGGACCCCAGGCAACACAGATCTGAAGAACTGTGAATGGACATGGGATCTACTTTCCGAATGTGGCATAACCTCCTGACACCATCTGATGCTGTGGTTGTGGGCAATTAGATACAGTTTGTTTTCTGTTCATAAGCGCTACTGCTTAGATAAACAAAATCAAAGTGAAGCCCCAAGCTTTTTCTCTTCTCCGGACATCTCCACCAAGCATGGAAGTCTGGATCTGGAATTTCCCTTCATATCTTGGCAAGTGGCCTCCAGCTTCCTGTTTGTGGTTTTTTTCTGGTGGGTGTTCAAGACAGGAATCAAAAGTATACATTTTTTTTCTTCAAATTATTGATCAATTCTTCATCACTTGGCCAGCTCCTCAAATATTTGGAAAATGGTAGTTAAATTTCTTGGTACTGCAGGGGTACTTCTTATTGTCCAAAGCTGGAAGGATGCTGCTGCTAGTTAGCTGAGGTAGGTACTGCAACTGAAACATAAAACACAAGATTGAGTTTCAAACTAGGCCTTAGAGGGGGGTTCATTATTAATTAGAATGCATCACAAAACAAATGACTTTGGAGGTACAGAAACAGATCTTTCCCCTGTAAAATCTAGAACCCGAGAGGTGGAGAAATGTTTCAGTTTGGTTTCTTCCTTTTCTTTTAAAGGTTTGTTCTAGATTTAAAAGGCTTGTTGGCACTCTGGGAGCAAAGGCAGTAAAATCACAGTGGATACAGTCTGGGCTACACACGAGACCTGCCTCCAAGCAAAGCAAAAAACACAAGCAGCCAAGGTCTTGAGTTAAGTCCCACCGCCATAACCAAACACAACCCAAATTAAGAAGGAAAAACACACAGAACCCAAATTAAGGAAAACCACACAGAACCCAAGGTGTGCCTCGGTAATAACTTGCTTGTTTACACATGAGAGGGAGGCCTTAGATTCCAATTCCGGCACCAGAAAGAAACACACAGAGAGAGAGAGAAAGAGACAGAAAAAAGAATACAAAAGAAATCAGGAGATATCAGCATTATTGGGGAACAAACAGATTCACGGTGTTTGAGAATATCATGTAATTAAAACCATGCCTAATAGAGAAAACGTGTGCAGAACATGGAGGCACATTGCCCGCCCACTCCTCCTCTAATTAAAACGGCAGCACATCCGTCTTCCCTCAAGCCGCCAGAAAAAAAAAGGCAGTGTCAAGTGAAAATATATTTTTTAGTTGGTACCATGTGGTCTTAGGTATCTGGAAGGAAGATACTCTTTAGTTTTAGTTTAGTTTTTTTTTTTTTTTTTTTAAGCAAACAGTCCTTCAGATTTCAATACACTGAACAGTGAGGTTCCTTATTCTTTCAGTAAAAACATTTGCAGCAGCAGGTTGCTTTGCTCTTGAACACAGAGTAACACTGAGTAATGGAGATAACTCAAAGTGGCCAGAGAGCGAGGACTTCTAGCCTGATTTACTCACTAGGTCATATATGGTAGACGATAAAACACCAGCTAATTGTATAACTATGATCTGCCTCAGAACCCTGACATTGAGGAAGCATTCAATTTCTCCCTTTCTTCCCTGCCCAAACCACCCATCCACCATCCAGGTGTACAGCTGAGGAAGTAGGGGCTACAAGGGAAAGACTAAGTGTGCTGGTTTGAATGAGGATGGCCCTCAGGGGCTCGTAGATTTTGAGTGTTTGGCTTCTAGTTGGTGGAACTATTTGGGAAGGATTAGGAGGAGTGGCTCATCCCAGTCTCTGCCTGCTTCCTGTGGATCCCACAGGAGCTCTCAGCTACTGCTCCAGCACCATGCCTGCCTGCCTGCCGCCATCCTCCCAACCAAGACGGTTCTGGACTCACCCTCGGACACTGACGCTTTCTTTTATAAGTTGTCTTGCTCTTGGCATCTCTTCAAAGCAGCAGAAGAGTAACTAAGGCACTGAGGCAAGATAATTTGAAGCTTATGTATCTTCATGGATCCAAAAGTGGTCAGGAACAGCCAACCCATCTTAGCTGTGGCTCAACTAGATTTTAGGTTACTACAGATTTTTGCCATTTAATTTAAGGCTGTGTAGCCACTTACAGCAGTCAGGACTCTCCACTGATCCATGTGTGTGGACAGATCCTGTTCTCTGGTTAAATATGCTATGGTGCAGCTGTCCAGTAGGCCCTGTGGCTGTGTCCATCTTCACCAGCTCTGACAAGGCAGAAGGGAAAACAATTCCCTGTGGGGAGAAGCCTATAGGGCTAACTCTGGAGGTAACATGACAAGGCCTACTTTGGAGTAACCTGACTTCATTCTCCAAAGTCTGGGAAACATGCTTAGCTGAGTGCACAATGACATACCGGCCTGCAGCCTGAGGTCATGCACATCAGACAGCTTGGCTCCTGTGTAGCAGGAACAGCCTGGCAAGGACAACTTCAGGATTCAGGAAAGGAAGGGCCTTAAGAAACAGATGTCTCTGAGGCCCTGGTTGATAATTGTGCTGAGCTGTCTCCTACCTCTGGCCTGAGGATGCTGGGGCTGCAAGCTACAGTTGTCACTCAGCCTGAGTTCCAACCCAGTTGAGAGGCGTGAGGTGACGTGAAGCTGGCCCCTTGGATATTTGTGTAAGGCAGTATGCCAGTCTTACCCCCGTCAGGTGCTTTCGACTCGGTCTCAGGGTCTTCCTGGCCGGTTTGTCATGTTGTCTCGTCAAATCCCCAGCTTCTCGCATGCTGTCAAAGTATGGATGCTGCAACAGCTGTTCACACGTCAGCCTCTCGGCGGGGTCCATGTGCAGGCATCCCTGAAAGGACAGGAAAGCCCTGTGCTCCTTCGAAGTTGCAAGAACCTAACACTTTTCTTCTTTGAAAGACTGAGCACTTCCATTTATTTTGAATTTTTGTTTTTGTTTTTGTTTTTGTTTTTTTGTTTTTACCACTTGAAATTGTTTTCCATGTGTTTAAAATTTACGAACATGAGTGCTTTGCCTGCATGTGTGGCTGCAGACCACGTGCGAGCCTGCCTGGTGCTCATAGCGGTCAGAAGAAGGCAGCGGATCTGCTGGGACTGGGGTTAGAGATGGTGGTGAGTCACGCGGGTGCCGCGAACCAAACCCCAGTCCTCCACAGGAACAGCACTCCTCGCTGCTGAGCCTCTCCAGCGCGGGTCGTCAACATTTTTAGTTGACATATACAAATGTATGGGGTGCAGGGTGATAGATAGATGCATACATGTGTAATGGTCAGCATTTCCATCTCCCTAAACACCGTTTCTCTGCTAAGGCTGTAGCTCTTCCCTCTGGCCCTCCATAAAGCATGTAATAGACTAAGTTGCAGTCCCCCGCTGTGCTGCAGCACATGAGAACATGTCCCCGTCTGTGCATTAGCGCCCTTCTCCAGCACTGCCCCCTCTTTCTCCCTACCGCTCTAGCCTCTGGTGACCGCTCTTCCACCCTCTGTGTGAATGCAATCCACCTTTTTGAGCTTGAGCATGAGTGAGAAATGGGTTGTCTGTGAAACACTAAACCCTCGTCCATTGGAAATAAAAAGGGATAAAGGTTGGGAGAGGGTTTCCTCCTGTTTGGAGGCATTCAGGGCCCTGCCATGGAGGAGTATATGATTTTGGAGTCCAGCTTAGAGGCCAATGGAAATAATTCGCTCCGCTATTTTTGTATTTTCAGCCTAAAACTGGGTTCTCACATGATTGAAATAAAGTGTCGTCGGTCTCCACCAGTCTAGTTCTTCAGCCCTCCTTTCTGGAGTCTGCGGCCTTCCTGACAGATAGGTCTAGAAGTGGCCGGTGCATCACGAGCACATCCGCACACGAGCCATCCCTTATGTTACACCATTCTTCACTGCTCTGCCCCAGGCAGGCCACGGAGCACGTGCACTCAGCGCTCACAGCTACATGCCCCAAAGAAGGCCTCAATTTTGTATTCGTTCTTTGATAATTTCATGCATGTCTATAGCATCAGAAAACACTGAATACTTTTTGAAATATTGGGAAATTGATGCTGTACCACATTTTACATGATTTGTATTTCTGGAAATACACACACACACACGTCTATGTAAACCAACTTCAAAATTATACAGGAGTTGATTATTTAAAGATTTATTTCATTTGTATGAATGCCTGTCTGCACTTATGTCTGGGCACCGTAGGTATGCAGTGCCCACAGAAGCCAGAGAAGGGCATCTGAACCCCGGAACTGGAGTTACAGACAATTGTGAGTTGCCATGTGGGTGCCAGAATTGAGCCTCGGTCTTTTGGAATAGCCATCAGTGCTCTTAACCCCTAAGCCATCTCTCCGTTCTGGGAGTTGGTTATTTAAAGGACTCTATAGCTATGAGTTTTGTTTTTTAAGGAAAGTATCATTTTGTAAAACAACCCCCTTAAATTTTGTGTAAACTTAGAATTCCAACAGAGTGTTACTTTTATTTAAAGTAAAAAGAATATATTTTCATGATACTGGAATGAGACCCATTTTTAAATTTGAAATTACATAATTTCTCAGAAGAGAAGGATTTTAAAGGAATAGTTCATTAATTGACATCTCTGACAACTATGTGCACCCTGGTCCCTTGAAAGCCACGATTGTACCTTTAAGAAGTCCAGCGCAGGGTAGGAGATGTTTGGAAATTTCAACTCAAGTGTTTCCTGTCGAAAAGAAAAGGTGCTCTCAGTTGACGGCGTACATTCTCATTAAAGTTACCTCACACTAAATTGCTCTTGAGCAAAGGCACCTTCCTCACGTCCTCCACTCTTTTCACTCCACCTCCCATGGGTGATAATCCTGCTGACTGTTCATGGACGTCTACTCCCTTCACCTCCAAAATGCTTTTCTAGTTTTATTTCCTCATTACTCACTTCCCTTCCTGAAGATGGTAGCATTATAAGTAAATACTGATGGAGGAGAATAAAAGACAGCAACAGCACACACATGCCAGGCTATTGGGTTTTGTGTGTGTGTGTGTGTGTGTTTATGTGTGTGGTTTTTCCCTCACTTTGTAAAAAATGCCTTTCCTGACAACAGCTTTGGGCACATAACAGCATTATCAAAGTGGGCACTAATTATTTCATTTATTGACATTTGTATCAAGGCACCGTCAAAACACATTTTATCCCTACCCCGATGAACACACGCTTGTTGGATTTCTGGAATACACACTGCTGTCACCTCCCACAAGCGCCTGCTGCTTTTCTGATCAGTCTGAAGAGTCTCCCCAGAAGTCGCTCCTCAGGCTCCCTCAGCCCAAAGCTAGTGTGCTCCTGTCACTTGGCTGGGAGCAACTCTGCAAATGGGAGGAATGCTATGTTAAGATGCTAGGTTAAAGAGCTTAACCGACTGAAAATGCTACTGAAGGTGGATGCTGAACAGCCTCGGTGACCACCGTGTATCGCCTGTGAATATGGTAAAGTGTGAGCTGAGGGCTGGGGCAAGAGATGGTGAGGCTCATCTGTGGCATGGGTCTGAGGAAGTAGTCCAGAGCATCAGAGGGGTGTTCTTTTAGACAGAGAGCCATCCTCAACACAAATTCCCAATGCCACACATGCTAACGACCAAAAATCCTAAGGTACCTTTGTATTAGCGCCTGCCCCCATGACTCAAATAGCCCTGTCTATGTGTTTCTCTGCTGCAGGTTGCCTTTGCTAATGCCAGCCCTCCTGTCTCAGAAACAATGCCTCGGATGACCTGCTGTTGGGCTGGAAGATACCAGGCCCTTCCCGCCGCCTGCTGAACCAGTTCCCCAGCCCCAGCAGTCAGCAGGCCTTGCTAGTGGGGAGAGGGCACAGATGTTCAAGCAGCACAGCCATGTGTTGCTGTTTCCTGTGTTCCTGTCCACAGGAAATCCCTCGCAGGGCAACCTCTGGGAAGCGGGGAGGCTCTTCACGTTTACAACGCCTCGGCTGTGTCTGAGGCCTCATCTGTAGACAATCAGCCAGGAAATTGCTAAGGGATGTTTGGTACAGAACTGGGGATGTCCAGGTCATGAGGGAGCCACTGGGTCACTCCCCACAAGCCAGGTGCTGCCCTGCCTCTCTATCCTAGCATGACCTACTTTCCCCAAAGATGGCAATGCCGCAGGGAAACAGGAGCTTGAGTGGGGAGACGGGCAGAACCAAGCTCAAAAGGCCAAAGGAACTTCCCTCTGGAAACTGAAACGTTCGCTTCCATCTGAGAGCACCTTCTCAGTCAGTAGACAGTCCATCTCTCAAACCTTAATTATGCCCTGAGAGTTTCCTTTTGCTCTTTTCTTTGCAGGGCTAGGAAGCCACCACGGCCTGCTGGGTACTCACCCTACTGTGCCACACCCACCACACCACACCCCGAGTTATGAAATACTTTTTACTGTGTTATATAGACCTATTAAAAGGCATCTCAAAAATGTAAAAAAAAAAAAAAAAGGAATGAAGGAATGAAAATGGTGTCCCAAAGTCTCACTACAGAGAGACAAGCACTATAAATTGTATCATCACACCTATAACCCCAGTACTAACAGGAGGACAGAAAAAGTGGGCAGAGCTTCGGGGAAGTAGCTCTTTCCACTGGAGGAGCTGAGTGTGGTGGCACACGCCTCTGATCCCAGCGCTCAGGGAGGTAGACACAGCAGTCGGATTGCTGTGAGTTCAAGGCCAGCCTGGTCCACAGAGCCAGTCCCAGACAGCCAAGGCTACACAGAGAAACCCTGTTGCTTGGCTCTGAGCAATCTGTGTTCAGTTGATGGCAATAAAGGACTGCTGGGACCAGGGCATCCCTGCTTTCCTGTCCCACAGGCTAGGTAGCTAACCTCTGTTTCCAGGGGCTTCTAAGTTTGAACTGAGGCTAGGGTCTTACTCACCAGCTTGCTCCAAATTTCTTCAGCACTCGTAGACAAGACTTTCAATGCGGACTGAGCCAGGGGCCCCAGATAAGTGAGTAACTGCCAAACCCTAACTAGCTCTCTCTAAAGAGCCTCCAAAATTCGTTACTCACCATGTCTTCAGGGTCTGGAATTTTCACCCCACTGAAGTATTGGTTCATGCTAAATACTTGCTGGTGCCTGGGAATGAGATCCCCTTTGGACAAGAAGAGACAGACGTAAGTGGGAATGCATACTGCATACGAAATGCTGGGCTACGGGCTATGCCTTCCCTCAGAGGCCATGTGGACCTGACCAGCTGCTAAGGTTGTAGCTTTCTTTTCCCGTCAGGAGACGCATCCACGCAGCACAGCCTACACGGAGCTCTACAGGGCCAGTGCCCCGAGTCAGGAACAGAAACTGAAGGCTTCAAGGTTCTTGCCCTCAAGAGCTTACAATGTATTTGAAGACTGAACCAAGGGAGCTAATGGAAGGCCTCCTGTCTGTGAGGAATCCATTTCCCAACTGGAACCATCTTTTCCTGTTTTGCCGGTTGGTGATCGGCTGGAACCTTTGTCGTCTACTGTTTAACAGCATGAACAGTTTAAAACAGTGAAGAGGAGTTTCTAGATCCCTGTCAAAGGAAGCTCTCATTCTGTAGCAACAGCAGCCGAGTGGGCTGACCATGGCTTCCTGTAAAGTCCTGGCATGTTACTGTGAAAAGCTTTTGTTCAGAAAATAGAATGAGCTGCTTCCCTGGCCACTTCTAGAGCGCAGGGGAAGTGGAGGCTTCCAGTCAGGAGCCTGTGGTGCTGCCACTGAGCCCGGAGCTGGAGCATCAGATTGCCTAGTGTTTTGGAACTTTATGTCTCACTCAAATCCAGAACTTTGCTTTATTTTGGACAAGCAAGCAAAAATATAGCCTCTAGGCTGATGACTCATATGTCTGAAAATGCTGTAATGAAGCCCCTTAGCATCTACACTAGCTTTAAAAATTAATTACATATACATGATAAGAAGAGACATCTTCCCTCAGGCCCTCACAGCATCTCCACCAGGGCTGGAGTGATGCGAGAGTACCCTAAAGCCCCTGATAGGAACAGCCCAGGAAGGCTCACTGGCCCTGCATGAGCTTCAAGGAGGCTACGGTGTACAAGACCTTGGCGGGAATATTAAAAATAGAAAACCCTGCCGGGCAGCGGGTGCACACGCCTTTAATCCCAGCACTTGGTGGGACAAAGGCAGGAGGATCTCTGAGTCTGAGGCCAGCCTGGTCTACAGTTCCAGGATAGCCAGGGCTACACAGAGAAACCCTGCCTCAAAAAAAAAAAAAAAAAAAAAAACAATAGGAAACATGGTCTCACCCTGGGGCAGTGGGAAGACAAAAGCTACATGGTGATTGCTGATACTACAAGATTCTATGGGGCAGAGGAATTCTGCTTTAGATTGGGCTCCTTAGCAGAGTAGAGTCTAACTCCCGGATTTTGAAGAGAACAGTCTTTGCTTAGGATCTCTTTAAGTGTCCCCTCCCCCTCTTCTCTGCTGTCCTTACCATTCCCCTTAGATGTAGCGGGAAAGGGGGGATGGCACCGAACAACAAGCCTTTCTTTTTGGCACTCAGAAGGCTGAGGAGCTTTCTCTACTGTAGTCTGAATAATCCAAAACTTGCCAGGCAGGCTGCAGTCAAGGCTGTAATGAATCATATCCTAATACAGGTTTGGCATCCCTCATTAAACAAACAAACAAACAAACAAACAAAAAATCTGAGCACCAACAGGATGCCACAAGTAGAAAATTCCACACTTGATACCATGTGATGGACCACAGTCAAAACGCAGGCACGCTGAAGTGATTGTCCAAAGTGACCGTCAGGGTAGTGGAGACAGTGTCAATGAAGCATGAATGAATGTTGTCTTTAGATTGGGTCCCATCCCTAAGCTGTCACATACAAGCCTCCAAAGTCCTGAACACCCTGGACCAGGGGATTCTGCCTGTAAAAGCAATCAGCCACGGCAGCGTTACATGAGCAGCTGAGTCCTTGCCCTGGTCCTGTTACCACAACAGCACCTTTAAGTAAGTCTCTATGCTCTGGGCAATTGGTAAAATCTCAGTAGCCATTAATTACTGTTCTTTAAGCAAACCACGAACACTCATGACAGGGCCATCTCAGCGAGTCTCCGAAGCCCCCTCTCCCTAATGGTATCCGCTGAGCTGAGAACTCGGGGAAAACTAGCCAGTCCTCCAGGAGTCAGGACAGAAACGCCACTTACCCAAGGTTTTCCTTATCAGAAAGAGCTGGTCCACGTCAGACTTCCCCGGCCACAGAGGCTCCCCGGACAGCAGCTCGGCAAACACGCAGCCGATCGCCCAGACGTCTACTGGGGGCCCATACTGCGTGTCCCCCACGAGCAGCTCGGGTGAGCGGTACCACCTGGTGGCCACGTAGTCCGTGTAGTAGTCACCTGGTCCAGCTGGCCAGGGAAGAGGTATGGAAGAGAGAACAGCGGAAGCCCAGAATCAAACCGGGAGGGAAACACCTAAGGAATGAAGCTTATAGCTTTCAGAATCACTGTTCTCAATCCTAACTGCTGAGTAAAATCATTTGGCTATATTTTTTAAATTCCTGATGCCTGGGCTTTGTCCCAACCCAGTTAATCAGAATTCCTGGACAGGGCCCAAGGCTACCAGCATAGTTTTTGAAGTTCCTCGGGTGTTAACCTGAAGCCAAGATTAAAATCCACCCATCGGAAGTATTACTTCTGGGGGTATTAATTCAGGGGAGAATAGAGGGACGGGTACATTAGCATGATTTTTAATAACTACTGTGGTACAATTCACATACAGCATACATTTCTAAACTGTTGCGGGTTTATACATTTTTCAAGTTATACTCCATTGCAAAATTCTGCAAGAACTGTAATTTATAACAAGGTGATCCCCGAGGCAGAATACAAGAACCAGCTTTCTGAGTATCTAGACCAGCTATTACTGCAAGAATGTCTCTTTCACTGTGACGAAACCATCAGTACTCACTCAGAAGCCGCGCAAACCCAAAGTCACAGAGCTTAATGACGGAGTGTTTTGTGATAAGAATGTTTTCCGGCTTCACATCTCGATGTATGCACTGGTTAGAAAAACACAAAACAAAAATGTTATGAGGGGACAGCCCTAATATCTACCATGAGTAAAGGCGGGAATACTTAGAAAATATTGGCTACATCACTTTAATCTGTCATTGCCTGTTGGACTAAAATAAAATTAGTTCTGTACCTATAAACAGGATCATTTCAGATTTCTGAAGGGCCCCAGAGACCTAGAAGTGTGACAGGAAAAAGGAAAGTAGAGAGCTGGACTCAGCAAATAAAAACACATAAGACACCTAATTACATTTGAATTTCAGATAAATGACTTCTTTTTCGGTGCTGGGGGGATCAGTCTGTGTACCTGACCTCTGACCTACACCTCCAGCTCAAGAAGTAACGTAAGCATATCTCACACAGCCTGTATTTAAAAGGGAACTGGGAGTCGTGCTCAGCCTGACAGATGTAGGTGAAGGGGGAAGGACTGAAAGGATCTGAAGCAGCAGCTGGTGGTAGGAACTGGATGGGAGCATAAGAGTTCACTGAAAGTCGGGCCTGCTCGGTAAACAGGACAAGCACTGGGCCTGCTGAGATAAGCCGGGGAAGAGAGGGGTGGGAAGCTGCTTCGTGCCAAAAGATTTCCCTTCCAGCCCTGACATTTGTCCTGACAAGATAAACAAGAGAGCAGGCTGCGGCCTCGCCCTCTGGAGCTCATAGTCATCGCTAGATGTCAGCTCTGCCCCACAGCACGACACGTCCAGCGCTCAGCAGGCTTCTGCATCCTGTTGGCCTAGTATCAAGCTACATTCTTTGTCAGGGTGAAGCCACCGAAGTGAGCACTTGAGAACTTGCACAGGATTATCTAATTAAATGACAGTGTCTTCGACATATAGATAAATAAATAAATGAATAAACCTCTTAAGCCAACAACTTTTGGTCAACAATTACATTTCAAATTGAGCTGGGACAAAATGCTACTCAGAGTTCCTTGTGATCCTTCCTTTCTCCCCAGGGTTTTCCTCTCTGCTGGGAAATGTCGGCTCTTTCTGCTGCCCAACATGCAGTTGGCCTGAAGCCTGAAACCCCTGGGGTTATCCTTGACTCCCTAGATGCTGGAAGGAGGACAGAGGTCCTTCAGGGGCCCAGCGCTTCCCACTCCAAAGGACTTTCAGGGTGAAAGGGCAACATCAGTGCTCTCCACCAGCATTTTTATTCGGGGTGGACACTGGGGGGCTGCGGGTTAAGATACATTATAATCCATCTGGTTCTCAGTATCAATGGCTCTGGGGCCTGAAGGCTTTCACCAGTCCTTTTACATGTTGCTATAAATAGGTCCTTCCATGAATATCAACATGACATATGGGCAGAGGGACTCAGAAACAAGAATGTGCTCCGCTCTGTTTGGAAATTCCTCACGAGCTTCTGCACACTCCCCCTCCCCCACCCCGCCCCCTAGGCACGTGGCGCCCAGCAGAGCCTGGGGCTCTCCAGAGAGCTGTGGTACCCTTGCTGTTTGTCTTCACTCCCTCGGCTCTTCCTCACCAGGGCTGGCTGGAGAGTGGGGGGTTGCTTTCTCCTTCTTTCTCCCCCCACTTCCTCTGTACCCTCCACCCGCACTGTCCCTCCTGCCACCCTAGGCTTGCTGGAAAGGTCTAACCACCAATCACAGGGTAGCAATACTGTCCCCCTCCCTCCCTCCATGCTGACCACGGGCCATAGTGGAGCACTGTGAAGGGTCCGCCCTCCCTGCTGTGAAGTGGCACTTGTTTGTTAGTGTTAGGAGTCAAACTCAAGGCCCCATGAGTGCTAGGCAAGAGGCCTACCATGGAGCCTCACTCCAGCTCTCACAAAGATGCTAGGCTTCAGCTAATGAAAGCCAGAATAATAGCTGTTCTCAATTTTCTACTTAAAAAATCAGCTTCAGAAAAACTTAACTTAGGGTGGACTCAGAGGGGACCCAACCCCTCAGGCGTGGGTGGCAGTTGAGATGTCAATGGCTGCAATCCAACTGTACTCATGGCTACTGTCTGGGATTTTGTTTCTTTTTAGCAGTTGGGAATCTGGGAATCTGATTTATCCTCCTTCCTCTTTCTTCCTTCCTTCCTTCCTTCCTTCCTTCCTTCCTTCCTTCCTTCCTTCTCTCTCTCCCCTCCCTCCCTCCCTCCCTCCTTTTCTCTTTCTTTCACTATACTCATTAATCAGTTGACTGCAATGCTGGAGATCAACCCGAGGCCTCAGTCCTTCTGGGCAGGCACTCAGCCACACATCCGTGCTCCAGGAACTGGCTTCGTGTGTAGGAAGTGGGCACTCTGTGTGGGTTGGAGGGGACAGAGAGTTTCCAGCGGCTATGAAGCCACATCACCTGGGCAGTCCTGCCAGCCCAGCAAGGAAAACCCCAGGCCACCTTAGCACTCTAATCTCACCAAAGCAGGCAGAGGGCTTGAGTTTGGGGCTCCGCCCATTTCAAACGCAGCTACTGCTGCTGTGATCTCTCCCAGTTTCCAAGGCTTTTGGGGAAGGCACTCCAAGACAGACTTTCTAAGTAAATGGGGTTCTTTCTACCTCATGTTACAAGTTTAAAAAAGTATGACTTGTTTCTTCAAATGGTTTTTATAGTGTATGTTTCCAGAAGGTCTGCATACAAGGGAAGAGCTAAGCTGGCTTTTTAAGTCTCTTACACCTACCAGGCTTATGAAAAATTGAGTGAAAAACTATACCCACAAAGGTGTGATATGAACTTCGAACAAGGCTCGATCTCGGCTTAAGAGAAGCCGCCTGAGTTTTCAAAGGAGACTTACGTTGTGCTTATGGCAGAAATTTACAGCCTGCAGTGTCTGCCACGCTATGCTCTTCATGAGATGTTCTGGTACCCTAGTGAAAACAAAGCACAGCACAAACACATTCTTCACTTTAGCCATGGAATTCAGCTCCAGAAACTCATTCCAAACCAGGGCAGGCTTTGGTACTGAAAAATCCCCGGAGATGCAGAATCCTCTCCAACCACAGGCCATCACCGCAAGTCCAGACTGTTAATAATGTGTGGCCAGCACACCGCTGAACTGTAGGGAAAGCAGGTTAACAAAAATATAAACAGATTTTTTTTTTTTTTTTTTTTTTTTCAGAGAGGAGCTGTGACAATCCAGAAGTCCTTATGGCCTGGGACTGCCTGAAATTTGAACTTCCTCTCAGTTTCTTTGTCGTGTTTTGTTTTTTTAAGGGAGGGTTGAAGCGTGGTCTTGCTGTGGTGGCTCCAGCTGACCTAAAACTCCAGACCATCCTGCCTTAGCCTCCGAGTGCTGGGATTACGGGCAGGGACCGCCAAGCCCCGTGTCTATAATGAGGAGCCTGCTAACGTAAAGCTAGTTAATACACAGCACAGAAGACGATGTTGTGTCTTTGCTCCGGTTGCTCGAAACTATGGTCCTGAAATGAAGTCACGCTTCCCTTTGTGTGTGCAGCATCTCCAAACGCCTGACTCGCTGGCTTCGTTGGTTTCCTCTGAGGAGAGGGGAAGGAGATTTTACTAAGACCAGGATGAGGTTTAGACTGCGTAGCATGCAACTAAAGTTCAGAATAACTGAAATCGCAGATGCCTGTCATGTTCCTTTCCCCACCTCTCCTCTTGCCAGCTGCCTCATCCTCACATATTTCTTCTCTTCCCTCTGTCACCACTGCTAGCTCCATCCCTTCTTCTCCGACTCACTGCCGATGTAACTGTGGTGGCCTGGAGCCTCGGCAGCTGCTGTGTGTGTGTGTGTGTGTGTGTGTGTGTGTGTGTGTGTGTGTGTGAACAGGAAGAAGGCGTCTCACGGGGAAGCATTTCAAGTCCGAGGCAAGGAGTGATTAGAAAGAGCGCTGTTTGTTTTTGGAGACCACCCCTGGACGCATACATGCTGGACTTATTATTTTTAGGAATCAAAAGTTAAATGGTGGTGTGGCCCTCGGCCAAAACTACTCTGTAGTAGACCGGCGAGGAAGCTGAGTGGTTGTGTTAAAGGTGATCGCACAAAGTCACTTGTGGCCCCTGGGAGAGGCCACAAGGCCACTGTAGTCACAGACCAGATGTGCAGGAAATCCTTTTGGGCAAATCAAAGGACGCTTGGACAGACCCAGGCATAGCATGCGGAAAATGGAGAGGCCACCCACAGGAAGAAAAGCCAGGGCATTGTGGAATTAGGACTGTTTTCAGGCTTGAGGTAGCTTCTCACCAAATCCTCTTCTTTGTTCTTAGTGACATGTAGCCATGAACTCCAGGAAAACTCACCTGTCAGGACAAATGGCCTAGAAAAATACAAATAAGTGGACTTCAAAGGTTCCCCAGCACCCCATCTTTTGTTCAAAAAATGTACTGTGATTACTCAAAGACCTTCTAACATAAAGTTATAAGTACCAGGAAACATCAGTCTCCAAGGATATTTCCCAAAATAAATAATGCAAACGGACTATTTACAAGTGAAGTATGTTCTCATATTATTAACGTTCCTGTAATGCTGAGCCCACTATCACATTCTACGGCTCTCAGTGCAGAAACTGAACAAACTACAGTATCATCTTGCAGCTGCCCGTTTCACTCATTATTTCACTTTTCCGCAACATGGGAACCTTAGATTCTAAGATTCCTCTTAGCTGAAGCACAGTGAGGTGACGCCAGGAGACAAGCTTTCACTGTTGGGGAAGAGACAAGCAGAAAGGAAGAAAGGCAGAATGTATTCTGAGATATGGGGATGGAACTGAAGTGTGTGTGCCTGTGTGCCTGTGTGCCTGTGTGCCTGTGGAGGCCAGAAGAGGGCATTGAATACCCCGGAGCTGTAGTTTCCAATGATTGTGAATTGCCTGTGAACAGAACACAGGTCCTCTGAAAGAACAGGAAGTGTTAACCGCTGAGCCCTTTCTCCAACCCCACGTGTAAACTACTGAGTGCTGAGACTCTGAGCCCGCTTTCCTCACAGGCTTGGAGCCAGATGGCAGTCAGTCATGGATGGACTAAGGGCAAACTCAGGGGCAAAGATCTGAAGATTCTGACCATGAGGTCCCAGCAAGTGGCTCAGCCCGATAACTAACTGCTCAGTGGAGCTTGTGGCTTCCACTAGTTCGTGGTTCTTCTCCATGAAGAAAATCAGAGATGATGTGATGCGCAAGGACAGCTTCTAATGGAATCAGAGTGGTGCACGCTGTGATCCCAGCACTCTGGAGGATGAGCCAGGAGGACCTCAAATTCAAAGCCAGCCTGTGCTACAGAGCAAAACCCCGTCTCAAAAAACAACTAAAGCTGGGCACTGTGGGCATGTCTGTAATCAGCACTCTGGGAGGCAGAGACAGGCGGATCTCTGTGAGTTTGAAGCCAGCCTGGTCTGGTCTACAAAATGAGTTGAGGACAGCCAAGAATACATACAAAGAAACCTTGCCTCAAACAAAACAAAACAAAAACCCAAACCAACCAAACAAAAAAACAACTAAAAACAAAACCAAAGATGGCAACAACAAAAAGGCCAGGAAAAGAGAGTGACTGAAGCAAATGGGGAAAAAAAACCCAAAACAATACACAAATGAAACAGCCTACGGAGGGTGAAGAGAATATTTTCAAATTATTAAATTATTATATCTTTACAGAGACATCTTTAAAATCAGAATATATATATCTTTAAAATCAGATATATATATATATATATATATATATATCTTAGGTAAAGAATTGCTGGCATGTGCAAGACCCTGGGTTCTATATATCCTCTCTCCCCCAGAATACAATAGCGAAGAAAATAAGACAAAAACAATTAAAGACTTACTGCAACACCCAGATAATAGAGGGTCCAGAAAATTAAAAAAAGAAATAGGAAATAAACAATAAAACAATTTAGATGCATTTTATTCATAGAAAGTCCCAGCTACAGTCCAAGATTTTCAGAATCTGAAACTGTAAAGATAAAGGTTCTCCAAGCTTCTGGAAGTGAAAAGAAACAAGACTTTACAAGGAAACAAAACACAAAATGACATCAGATTTCTTTTTTCTTTCTTTTTCTCTTGTTCTTTCTTTCTTTTCTTCCTCTCTCTCTCTTTTCTTCCTGAGACCAGGTCTCACTATGTGGCCCCAGCTGTCTTGGAACTCACTCTGTAGACCAGGCTGTCCTCACAAACAGACATCTGTCTGCCTCTGCCTACCAAGTGCTGGAATTAAAGGCATATACCACCACGGCAGGTGGTATCAGATTTCTTATCATCAGAGAGGACAGAAGGCACAAAAACAATATCATCAAACATTTTAAGGAAAAGTTTCAATGAAGCAAACAACATCCTCCATGCAAATCAAATAGGAATCACGTGTGAGGATAAAGACACAGGGCAAATCTTGGCCTCCCCTTTCTTGTACCTCTTACAATGCTTTACCAGGTGTCACCCCTTCAGAAAAGAGAGTGAACTGAAGGAATGCTGGAGTGAACGGAGATAGCTGGAGACGCAGCAGGAAAGGGAAGGAGGGGATGGCCAGGAGGTGGTGAAAGGAGGCAGCAGTGACTAACCGCCTCCCAGGCAAGCAAGGCAACCCATCCAGATTGCAACAGCATGATTTACCAGTCAGGAAGGCTGAAGGTTGTCGCCATGGTATCTTGAGTCAATATGAAAATATGTAATAAACGTAAAAGTTTGGGGAAGTTCTGATGACTAGGTAGCGTCCCGGGCTGAGACAGATGGTCCCAGCTGTAGCCTGTGGTGACAAGGTAAGAAGTTCACTTAGCTCCACCGTGTGGGCTTCCGTGTTGATGGCAGACTGTGGTCTTGTTCTGGGGCAGAATGAAGAGGACTGGGGCAGGGGTGACGGGGAGAAGCCAGTTCCCTCCCACTCTTTCCTGCCCCAAAGATGCCCAACTGGAGCCCTGGTCAAAGATATGCTCTTCCCTCAAAGGAATCACATATGCACTCAAACAAAACTTGTAAAAGAAGCTGAGGTCGGCGTCTCTTTCAGCAGGTGATCAGGTGACTGAACTCTAGATAGATCCATTTCCTCTTGGTAAGAAATGCTCAGAATTTGACAGTCCAGCCTGGGCCCCTTGGGCTTCCCAGCCATCTGGGCTTGGTGTGCTGGGATCTACGCTCCTGAAGAGTACAAATCCCCAGACTTAGATATGGGGATCAGGGGCTAGGTAATGCATATGAGAGAAGTCAAGTGTGGGTGTTCCCTTTATGCTTGGACCCCACCCAAGATGGAGGGTCTCTGGGAAGGCACACCCTTCCACCCATCGTCCTGTGGTCCTGTTTGGGTGAGGGAGTTAACTTACTGAACACTACAACTGTCCCAGTGGAAGCTAGCTGGTCTGCCGCCACATCCAGAATTCTTCCTTCCTAAGAGCGTGAACTGGGATCCATCTGCCAAGGGAAAGTGTAAAAAGAAAGCCACACTCGGGAGCTTCCTGCCAGTGCGGATACACTGTGTTCTGTTGTTGTTTTTCTTTCCTTTTCTTTTCTTTTCTTTCTTTCTTCCTTCCTCTTTTTTTCTTTCTCTTTTCTTTCTCTCTCTCTCTCTCTCTTTTTTTTTTGAGACAGTGTTTCCCTGTATCGCCCTGCCTGTCCTGGAACACATCCTTAAGACCAGGCTGGTCTCAAAGTCAGGAGATCCTCCTGCCTTTGCCTAGAGTTCTGGGATTAAAGGCCTGAGCAGGCACACCCAGCTGCTTTCTGTTCTTTCCTCCTGCTTTGGAAGTTTGTTTTATTCCAGAAACACAAAGGACTCCTAACTGCTTCACTGTAGGGGATTTTAAGGTGGGAGGGAGGATCATTCTTAGAAATATCTAGTCTAGATTTCTGAGTGATTATACTATCTTTTTACCAATTAGAGACAGGTATACTTGAAAAAAAAAATAAGTAAACCCAGAAAGAGGAAGACAGGAAACTCAGGAAGTAAGGAATTCAACTGCAGAGAAATGGAGGGAGAACCACAAGAGAGCAGCAAAAGGAGGTCCCAGGTGGACAAGGTCCCAGCAAGCCTTGACACAGGGACCAGGGACTAAAGGCACAATGCCTTTTGTGTGTGTGTGTGTGTGTGTGTGTGTGTGTGTGTGTGTGTGTGTGTGAGAGAGAGAGAGAGAGAGAGAGAGAGAGAGAAAGAGAGACAGACTAGTTAATATTAAATCAGTAATATGAGTATTTGAAGGATTAAGGTAGGGCCTCACAGGGGATAATGATTTAAGAGAACTAAATCTAAGCTGGGCAGGGTTTTACATGCCTTTAATTCCAGTACTTGGATGACAGAGTCAGGCAGATCTCAGATGGACAATCTCTTCTGGCCCCTGAAGACACCAGGCATGCGCATGGCACACAGATATACATGCAGGCAAGATAGTCACATACATACAATAAATTAAGTTTAAAAATAGGAAGTCTACAGTTTCCAAAAGTGTTAGAAATTACCAGTATACCACTTTTTCCATTACATTATCTGCTAATAATTTAGTAGGGGTTTTTCACTTAGGTTCATGAGAAACACTTTGTTAAAGATATCATTTCCTTGATTTGAATTGCCTTTATCTGTTTTTTGCATCAGGATAGAATGGACTCAGAAAATGACTTGGGAAATGCTTTTCTGTTTTCATGGAGTTTGGATAGGGTTGCTATTCATTTCGTATGCATTTGATAAGATACACACATAAAATATTTTAACAGTAGAACCTGAGTTAGCATATCTATAAAGAAGTGTGTGTGTGTGTGTGTGTGTGTGTGTGTGTGTGTGTGTGTGTGTGTTTACAGCTTGGTAAAGTAGCAGCTCCGGGTCTGCTTCCCCTTGGGGTGTCCAGGCTCACTGTGCACTGGGCTGGCCTGAAGGGAGTAAGGTGTAGCCAGGTGGATGGGTGCAAGGCAAGATCTCAGATGGCAGCGAGTGCTTGAGAAACAGCCTTCTCAGGAGGCAGCTTCAGTGAGACAGCCCCTTCAATTGGGGAGAACAAGGGCTGTTTAAACTTTTGGGGAGTGGGTAGAGGCTTTAGGGGTGAGTGTACATCATTGGCCAGGACCAAGGTGCTGGGAATGCCTTATTTGTATGAAGAGGGATTCCAGGGGCTTGCTGGACATGCCCTTTTAAGGAGAGGGGAGGTTTAGGCTGTAACCTGGCCGCCGGGCTACATGACCACGTCAAGGGTTGTAGAGGCTACCTGTACCAGGACATGCAGGCCCAGCGCAGGGAGGGAATAGTCTCACTCCTGCCAGTCACAAGACGTGGTTTTTCAAGGTCTGGACAGGTGTGGACTTCTCTCCTGCCTCAGGCCAGCTTCCCCTGTCACTCGGCACCCCAGCGGCCTCACAGGGAAACAGACACCTAAGAGTCCTAGTTTGAGAACTTCTAAAGGGAAAGCAAATAAAAAGCAAAACCTATTTGTAGGAGAAATTTACAGTAGAATTATTTATCAAACCTGATGCTGAGAACTTCTCAAATAGTCAATGATAGAAGAATGGCTTGAAATAATGCAACTTAGTATAATTATTTACATTAGTAATGGGTCTAAAGATTATATTCCTGTGCATATAAAGCACATATGAAGGTGCGTTTCAAAAGCAGAGAACTCATTCCAAAACACAGGGCATGCAGTGCTTTCTTGACAAAGCAGCCGGCAGGCTGGCTGCTGTGGCCACGGTCTCCAGCCCTCCTGACCCCAGGCTTCATCAGCACACCAAGACAGTACCCACTGCACTGCGACCAAGGCAAACACTAAACAAATCACCCAGCCCAACACATAAAACCAGAGAAGCAACTTCCTCATGTATGTATAAATCTTGTCTACTGACCTAATGCTAGGCGATGTATAGAGAAAATTAGTTCATAATCTTTCTGAGGAGAAAGGAATTGGGGTGAGCGACGGAAGGCAAGCAGTCTGACTGCTTTTGCCATCACGCTGAGGTACTTTGGTTGCATCCATGTCCACTATTGGGGGGAGCCATGTCAGCAGATAAATGTCTTTTAATCAGAGCTAACAAGTTATTCTCTTTAGAGTTTCCTTGTCATCCCGCTCCCCACCTTTGTTGTGATGGTTAATTGTGAGTGTCAACCTGACTGGATGGAGGGGTGCTGAAAAAACTAGTAAACCCCACATCTGGCTCTACCTGTGGGGGCTTCTCAGTGACAGCTAGGTCACAAAGGCTCTGACCTAATGGAGAGTTTCATTAATCAAGATGCTCAAATTTTGCACAGACTCTCAGGAGAGAGGGGAACTGTAGAAATGGGCCTAGTTGAAGGAAGAAAGTCACAGGCAGCGTTCCTTTGAAGGGTAAATGTTGACCCCTTCCTGCTACTGTTTCCTGTTTGTCACAGCCTCTTTCCCCATCATGCTATACTGCCTTACCTCAGGCCCTAGACCACAGAGCCAGCCAACCATGAACCCAAGCCTCTGAAATCATGAGGCCAGATAAGACTTTCTTCATAAACAACTGTTTCTCTCAGATATTTGTCATGGTGTCAAGAAGTCTAATGCGCGCATGCGTGCGTACACACACACACACACACACACACACACACACACACACACACACACGTCCATCTGTCTATCTCCATCTACCTGCAGAGTTTTATCTATCATGCCTGGTTCATAACTCCTTCCTGAAGGCAGGTCATAAAACCTGAACCCTCCCCCATACCCCCACCTCCTCACTTCCACACCCCACTCTCTTACTGTCTTAGCGATAGACAGATGGCCTTGAAGAAAGTATCTCATTTGTCATCTGTCCTTGACCCTGCTCATCCCCAGAGGCCATGTCTCATATTGTGGCGGGATGAATGTATCACAGATAGCCCAGAAGAATCTCAACTGACAAGTCTTGCTGAGTTCCCTACGCAGTCAATTAGCAACCACACCTATGCAGTGGGGTCCCCATAGAGACCCAAAAAGGACGGTGGTATTTGGAGAGCCTGCAGAGAGGCCAACTTGTGGGTCTTCCTAGACAGAAGTGCGCCTACAGAGCACGTGGACCCCGTACAGTGTAAATATTTCCTGGGGCTCTGCATGCTACTGGAGTAAATAAATCAAACCCGAGGATGAGATAGGTCATGGGTGCCCTGATTCACAGGCAGCCGGTCAGAAGCCGAGGTAAAATAACCTGGCGTGTGGCTGGCATCTAAGGGGAGCAGTCTTGGGTAGTTCAAGTCATGAACATTGCTGCTGTCGTGTTGACAGTGGAAGGACTGGATTAGATCAGGGGACACCCAGCTAGCTGCTTTCCGTTGCACAGTTAATTACTCGCTTGTTGCATGGGGAGGTTATGTGCCATTGGAGGTTCCAAAACCTTCTGTGTTGGTTATGGTATAAAACAGGAAGACAGGCCCACCCTGAGTAACCTCGCCCACCGAAGTGTCTGTACAGCAGCAGCAACTAAACCAGCAAAGTCTTGATGAGCATTAGTTGCAAGCTGGCAAAAGAGCAAACAGCGGCACAGGAAATGCTCTCGTTTTAACATGTAATTTCTCTGTGCTGATGGCTTCCTGAAAGGTGGGTGGTGCCCGTTCTTGGTGCTAACATAACGGAACACGAAAAGCGTGCTTCGGGCACATTCACAAGCCACAAGCCACTTTAATCTCATTTACTAGGAGCTCATGGCAGATCATATAGCCAACCTCACAGGGCAGAGCAAGCTCCTGGGCAAAGCTGAGAGCAGTCTCATCCTTCAGCCGCTGGAGTGAGGACATGAGCAGGGCTTGGCCCACCATTCCACAGCTCTGACCTGTCAGCACTCTCCATATTTCCCCAGCCAAAGGTGGACCTCCTCTCACCTCCAGGAACAAAGTAAAAGCAGAGAATGGGGTAATCTTCCCTTATCAATGTCTCTAAATCCTCCCCATTTTGAACTGAATGCCTCCTCTCCCAGGAAGCCGCCTTTGATATTGATTCACTTTTGATTGTATTGCCCATGGCTTACTAATGATTTTTCTTTCCCCTTCCAGCCACAGTGATTGGTCGCAGGGATAGTTGCATCATTCTAGCTGGCCAATCAGAAATTCAACGATTTTATATATTTGGAGTCTGCTTTCAGAGTTTCCTTCTGGGAGAACTGCGTCGGCTTATAGAGGCTGTGGCCTGTTCCAGCCTGCACCTTCCCTTTCCCAGTTCTTTCATCCTGTGGGACACACACACTAGTCACTCACACTCTTCTGGTTAGAGCCCCTGACGCCTGTGCTCTCTACCTGCGCTTGCTTCAAGCTGAGTTTTGTCACTTGTACCAAAGAAGTCCTGGCTAATGCAGCACACAAAAGACTTGGATTGCATTAGGTTTTTTATAACCTTAAACTTGCTCCCCCAGTGGTTACTTTTGTACTTTTTTTCTCATTTGTTTGTTTGTTTGGGGGCAGAGTCTTGCTTTGTAACCTAGGCTGTCCTCAGACTGGTAATCCTCCTGCCTCAGCCTCGTAAGGGCTGGGATCCTAGATGCCGGTCACCATACTTTAGAGACGCTTTCTTCTAAAGTCCAGTGCACTGTTTCCCTAGTCAGACTCAAAGTATCGGCTCTCCTCCTCCCCACGGCTGAGGCAACTGCAATGCAGAGACACGCACCACGGAAGCCAAGGTTTATCTATGACGTTGTTATGCTACTCATGGCTTCTTCATTAAAGTGACTTTACAACGTATTTCACAATGTTTCTGGAAATTTCTCAGCTATCAGCCCAGCAGCAGGGACATGCGCTCATTACTTTTTGTTCACTTGTTTGTTTGTTTGGTTTTTTTTCCTTTGTTTGTTTTGAGACAGAGTTTATGGCCCAGAGTGGCTTCAACCTGTCAATTCTCTTGTTTCGGTCTCTCAACTACACACACGTACCACCATGCACATCTTCCTACATAGCCTTTTAACTGCTTTCCCCTCACTAACCCTCGTGAGCTTTCCTTCGCCTGTTCTCTGGAAAGGGATGGGCACTCACCCCCTCTGGTATCTGTCCAGCTCATGAAGCACGGTGTGGTCACAATACTCGAACACCAGGTGAAGCCTCCGCTTCCTCCGGAAGACCTCGAGGAGATTGACGAGGTTGGGATGCTTCAGTTGCTGAGAATACAAGAGGCAGTGTGGTCAGTGTGAGCTGTGAGAGTCTTCCTCTGAGTTCAGCCAGTAAAGGTGAGGCTGTCTCCCTTCAGGAGAGTCATTCTTCGTATGGAAGGAGGCTGAAACGGGGATCGTCCATGGCTCCCTTCGTGGCTATTTCTCAATGACTTGAGGTAAAGTGAGATCAGGGCCCAGGTGCTTTGGGATAGCCAAGAGGGCTGAGAAGACTAGGGAACATCTTGTATATATGTATACATATGTATATAGCTCTATCTGTCTATCTATCTATCTATCTATCTATCTATCTATCTATCTATCTACCTATCTATCTATCTATCTACTACATACAACCTACTTTGTAAGCAACTAGAAATGTATAGTCCAGGGGGACACTAAGCAAGCTCATATTGACAAATAAATCATTGCGGTCCATTTTCAGCATGAGGTGTGCTTCGAGCTCATTGGAGGACTGCAGATAAGCAGGAGCCACCATGCTCCCTCTCTACCATCTGCCAGCTGTCACCTGCTTATCTGGGCATTCTTAATTCATTGAAGAGTTATGGGCAGTCCGCCATGTGACTGAGCTCATGTCCCAGAAAAGGAGGGAACTGTACCAGAGGGTGCAGTAAAGAAACTACTGAAATGGCCACAGCATTAGAGGGAAGGTTTTTTATCATGCATGAGGGAGAGAGAGAGAAAGAGAGAGACAGAGAGAGAGAGAGAGAGAGAGAGAGAACCCAGAGGTATCTGGAAGACTCCAAAGCAGAGAGAAAAAGAAACAGACTGGACGTGGCCAGACTAGAGAAGCGGGGATAGCAGAGACTAAGAAGAGGGCATAGCGAAGATAGTGAGATGACAAGGGGTGCCCAGCAGAGAACAGCAGGTTGTAAGGATAGTGAGGAGCTGGGGAAGGAAAGCCCAGAGCTGCGGTAACTGGGATGCTAGCCTGGACTTGGAAATGCACTTATGAATAGGGACTGTAGGAACCTGGAGGCCAAAAGGGCTTTGATATATGCAACCATAGGTGTCTGTCAATGGAGAACTATATATCCCTTCTGCCAGAGGCAAGGAGAATGACTCCTCCCGGGAGACAGGAAGGGAACCCATTTCACAAGTTCCTGAGGAATGACGACTTTTAGCTAACCACCAGAAGTTCTCCTATAGTCCAGCTTGAGCTGGGCCAAGGTGGCAATTTCTGGACATATGCATTGCTGTTTAAAGTTTAGGAAATGGAAGTTTCATTTGGACATGACAGAAATCTCAAGCTCCAGGATATACATTAGAGCAGAGGTTCTCAATCTGCAGGTCATGGCTCCTTTGGGAGGAGTAGAATGACCCTCTCACAGGGGCCACCTAAGACCACTGGAAAACACAGATATTTACAATATGATTCATAACACTAGCAAAATTACACTTACGAAGTAACAATGAAAATAATTTTATGGATCACCACTACATGAGGAACTGTATTAAAGGGCTGCAGTACTGAGAAGGTTGAAAACCACTGCATTAGAGCTTTACAGGATGTATATGTATATGTATATGTATATGTATATGTATATGTATATGTATATGTATAT
>NW_026596166.1:10702549-10729521 GCF_907164565.1 Psammomys obesus | reverse complement strand
TATATGTATATGTATATGTATATGTATATGTATATGTATATGTATATATCTCAAGCTTCACACCCTGAACCAATAGGATGGGGCCCTTCTGGGGACAGGCAATGCTAGACACTGGGAAGATTCACCTTCCTGAAGAACTCAGCCAATGAGGAATTCAGCAGGCAGGGAAATGTGACTAAGTTTTTTAAACCACTGTTTTGTGCCAATTTCAAAGGCCACCCATTTTTGCATTTCCTTTGGGATGATGCCCAACTTCATAAAATTATAAAATAAGCTGCTTTGCTTTCCAGCATTCTTGTTATAAAGAGAGAATCATTGTTTTTCACACCCAGTCCATCTCTACAACTCTTTCCATGTGCAAAACGGAAACATTGTATCGGTCAGAAACTACTTACCCTAACACAAAAGAATAATAATTCCTCATGTCTACTCATATCACAACATCCCCACAGTCCCTCCTTTCCTTGATAAATACCAATCAATAACAGGCTGCAGGGCTGTATCAAGAAAGACCTTGACTCAGGCCATTTAAGGAACTCAAAAAGTATGGCCTGAGGGTGAAGTTCATGGGCAATGGCAAGCCAGCTCATCAAACATGGGTCCTGCAGGGCCCTGTGGACTGAAAATTTACACTTACTCCTACATGCAACAGGAAGGAAGTGCGGCAATTGTGACGCAGGAGCCGTTGGGTTTTGGAGAGCATTATGGCTGCAGGGAAAGGCTCAGAAGAGCCAAAGATAGACAAAAGGAGAGAATGTAGGTTCTTCCGTGTAAGAGATGACAGGGGCTTGGACCAGCAGAGACTAGAGAGATACAGAAAAGGGCTATTTGGAGATACTTTGTTACCAGAATAGCCAAAGTGTGGTGATGCACTAGAGCTGAGAGACAAGGGAAGGTATCAAGAAACAATGAACAAAGTGTGTTCAATGAGGGCTTGCTGATGACAGCACAGAGAGGAGGAGCAACTGCACAGGACTCTGAGATTTCAAAGTCTACCTGTCGGTTCTCTGGAGCTAGAATAGAGGGAGGATAAAGGCAGAGTTCCCATGTGCCATGGTGGAGTTGTGAGAAGAGTTGGGCCAAGACAGGAAGAAATCCAAAGAACCCAAACACCCAAAGAGAGAAGAACAGGTCCCCAGTGGTGTGATGCCAAGGTGGTCGGCGGTGACAGGAGCCACTGGAAGGTCGACAGTGAACCGAGGCACCCAGACGATTTCTCTTAGGAGTTTTGTGCCCCATGTGGAATCCCTGCAGTGGGTGGTGAACCAGACTGTGTGGATTTGACATCTCAAGCTACCTTCCTCCTCTCTGTTCATTAACTCCCTGGCAGCTTGGTCCTGAAGCTGGCTCATAATCTCTACCCTGGAGCTTTCAACCATAGCTTCAGTAATTGTAGATGTTTGTCTACGAGGGCTCTCAGCCTGCATGAGGTTCAGGAGAGCTATAAATGCACCCAAAACACAAAATTGGACACATAGTTAAATCATCGTGGGATTTTATTCATTTATTTTGCTTGTAATTCTTTGTTGTGTAGTTCTTTTTTGCATTAATTTTTTTAATTTATTTTTTTTTATTTATTACAATTTATTCAATTTGTATCCCAGCTGTAGCCCCTTCCTTTGTCCCCTCCCAATTCCACCCTCCCTCCCTCTTCTACTCCCATGTCCCTTCCCCAATTCATTGATAGGGGAGGTTCTCCTCCCCTTCCATTTGACCCTAGCCTATCAGGTCTCATTAGGACTGGCTGCATTGTCTTCCTCTGTGGCACAGTAAGGTTGCCCCTCCACCTCAGGGGGAGGTGATTAAAAAGGCAGCCACTGAGTTCATGTCAGAGACAGCCCCTGTTCCCCTTACTGGGGAACCCACTTGGAGACTGAGCTGCCATAGGCTACATCTGTGCAGGGGTTCTAGGTTATCTCTACACATGGTCCTTGGTTGGAGTGTCAGTCTCAGAAAAGAGCCCCGGGCCCAGATTTTTGGTTCTGTTGCTCTCCTTCCTTGTGGAGCTCCAGTCCCCTCCAAGTCTTTCCATCTCCCCCTTCTTTCATAAGATTCCCTGCACTATGCCCAAAGTTTGGCAATGAGTCTCAGCACCTGTTTTGATACCTTGTTGTGTAGACTCTTTCAGAGGTCCTCTGTGGTAGCCTCCTGTCCTGTTTCCTGTTTTTTCCCTCTTCCAATGTCTATCCCGTTTACCTTTCTGAATAAAGATTGAGCATCTTACCAAGAGTTCTCCTTCTTGCTTAGCTTCTTTAGGTGTACAGATTTTAGTATGTTTATCCCATATTATATGTCTAATATCCACTTATAAGTGAGTACATACCATGTGTGTCTTTCTGTTTCTGGGATACCTCACTCAAGATGATCTTTTCTAGTTCCCACCATTCGCCTGCAAATTTCATGATTTCTGTTCTTAATTGCTGAGTAGTAATCCATTGTGTAAATGTACCACAATTTCTGTATCCATTTCTCAATTGAGGGACATCTGGGTTGTTTCCAGATTCTGGCTATTATGAATAAAGCTGCTATGAACACGGTTGGGCAAATGTACTTGTTGTATAGTTGAGCATCTTTTGGATACATGCCTAGGAGTGGTATAGCTGGATCTTGATGTAGTACTATTCCTAATTGTCTGAGAAAGGGCCAGGTTTCCAAAGTGGTTGTACAAGTTTACATTCCCATCAGCAATGGAGGAGGGTTCCCCTTTCTGCACATCCACTCCAGCATGAACTTTGTAGATGCCAGTTCTGCATCACAATGTTAGAATTTTGGACATGTCTGACCTTAGATATTTCCACCTTATTACAGAAGGGACTTCTCAAGAGGCATGTAAATGAATTAGATGACAAGAACCAAAGTCATGTATGAGAAATGTGAGTAGACAGGACAGACTAAACTAGCATATATACACTACAAAGGTGGTCTGGCTTGTTTGGCCATAATTGCTCCTGATTTACGAGGGATAGAGGCCACAGCCTCAAGCCTGGTTTTATTTCTTGGCATTCTAACTAACGCTGGCCCAGTCTGGGAGGTCTCAGCAGTCCTCTAGGTCATTACTGCTGTCCTCAGCTAGGCTCCACTAAAAGCAAGGCTGGTCACATTTGGAATTTGTCCCCCTTTGTTTTCTCTCTGATGGTTTCCGTCGTGCTGCTGAGTAAGGCACTTTCTCTGACATTAAAAGCAAAAACTTCTTTTAAAAGTACTTCTTTTTATTTCGTTTCTACAGATATCTATATGTATGTGTGTATGTATGTATATATGCATGCACACTGTGTGCATGCAGTGACTAGGGAGGTCAGAAGGACCTGGAGGCTCCCCCATTCTAGAGTTGCAGACAGTTGTGAACCAAACTAGGTCCTCTGCAAGAACAGCAGATGCTCCTAACCACTGAAACATCTCTCCATGCCCCAAGATTCCTGTTTGAGCTTTAGTATCCCCTCAGTTGAATTTGACTTGGTCTCCGCCTGGTTTTCCTATGAAGAGCAGAGTGTCACCTGTCCTCCTCGGACTGCTCCTGTACCTGTCATTGGCACCATATCTCCTTTGGCCACCCATTGGGATGAACTCAGGCCTTGCATCCCTGGAGGTCTGTTAGTCAGCTTCCCTCCTCCATAGCACTTTTAAGACTTTAATATTCATTGCCAACACTTTATGATCAAGGAAATACTGCTTTAAAGTCCTGGTCATGAGGCTACTCTGGATAATGCCGGAGGGCTGGCAACTCCAGGCCCCCTATCTCTGTGGCTTCAATGAGCTCGCTCTGAGAGTGGTGGGCCACTTCAGAGGAGGACCTTGTGCTTTAGTTTGCTACTCTTCCCATCGCTCCCTGCACCCCGTGACACCGAGACCCAGAGAGAACCCGTCGGCACCACTCTCACACTCCCAATTCCAAATGTTAGAGTGAGTGAGGTGTTCCATGTGCCCATGGTTCTGTCTGAAGTGTGAAAACATACAACCAACAGAGATGATGGCACATTTCAAGACGGATACAAAGGATGTTTCTTCACTGAGATGAATCTGTTCTCCAAAACCTACTGGCTTCGAGCCCCGGGGCCCTAGAGGGTCCTTAGCAGTCACATGTCTTTAGACTGACCAGAGAGCAGATCTGGGGTCTTGCCTGTTCCTCTGGCCTGTGTTCTCTGTGGAGGAGTAAGAGGATGTTGTCCCTGTATCTGTACTTTAGGAAAACACAACTTGGTTTTCCTTTTAAAAACATTCTTTCTCCCACAGCTGTGAGTAAAATAGCAAAATAACAGAAATTAGAGTTTAGAAAGCGGGAGTTGCTGTCCCAGTAGAATGTTTTTCACAGTCCTTTAAAAACTTGGACTTAACTCTTGGTCTCATAGACGCTATGGAGGAAGTCCTTCATCAGTTTTTATCCATCTAGAATGGTGGTGCTCTTCTCTATGTCCACAGCTTTAAAATGACTAATCCTGGGTCCTCCTCAAGGATTCCCTAACTGGCATACAGTAAGTCTCAAGAGCTCGGGGCCCGGGTGTCTCTATGGGCTTCTCTCTTTCCCTGGTTTCCTGTCCCCAGGGCTACTCCCCAAAGTAAAGCACTACCCACGGTTCATGCCTCAGACTTTAACTTCTAGGGTGCAGGGATGCAGGGGCTGGAACGTGTGTTCTCAACAGGTCCCTCAGGCCACAGACAGGCCACACGTCAGAAAAGATGACCAAGGTGATGCTGACATTTAGAATGAAAAAAAAAAAACCACGGTTTTCTTCATGCAGCTGAAAAACCAAAGCAACTTTGAAGAAGGGTCTTGTGAGGCCCCCAAAGGCATTCCCAAAGGCATCTGTGACCAGGTCTGAGGTCTGAACACTGATGTCTCAGACTCAATGTGTTCTCCGGCCCCAGGTTAGAATGCTGGCTCACAGCGGGCCCAGCAGATGCAGAGAGCCACCTTGAGACCATTCCTTCTAGTCCCAAGTGCAAATGTGGGGTAGACACTCTTAGCAGTTGGCCAACATTAGTTTTACCTTATACGGGGAGAGAGGGACAGAACTCAGAACTGCCTCCTGTCCTGTTGGCACAACCCTGGACAAAACAGTCAAAAGGAAAACTCCATTCCAGGGGAAATGGTAGGCGGGGCAGCAAGGGCTAAGGATTGTCCACGGGCTTGCTGGAGTCCACACTGAGGGACAGAGAGTACCAGGCTGGTTCTCCGGCCAGATACCTGGCCTGAGATCTCTTCTGGAGCCTTCTGAAAACCCAGCAGGCCAGGGATGTGTGTACTCGGTGGTTGAGCTGTTTTGTTGTGGAAAACAAAAATAAAAACAAAAACAACCCATGAAAGGAAAATTAATGGGAAATTAATGCAGAGCCGGCACACACGAGCAGTTACGAAGTAGTTTGTCTCTCACTGTGGTTGGTAACACTGGCTGGTTGAGAAACTCCCACCTTCCATTGTCCCAGCCCAAATGGAGACCAAGTTCAATGATTTTCAGATACACAGTTTTCCCCACTGGTATTTTTACTAGAGGGCCTTTAAGGTTAATAAACAATAAGGAAGCATAATGATTAACAAGAGAATATGCCTGTTGGAAGAAAATTTGCAGCATAAAACATTAAACCCGCCAAATGTAAAAACAGCTGAATTAAAACATTTTAAAAGTCTAACTGAAAGGCACGCCCCTGACCGAGTTAAGAAAAAAAAATTCCACTGCACAGGAAAATTACTACCTTCAGGTGCGGTTTGCATATTTTATGATAACTACATGTAACACAGCTTGTCTGGCCAGAATTCTTGTAGGCCGGATATAAAAAATAATTTAAATGGGAAAGAAAGCAGTAAGATAATTTTTTTTAAAAAAATCAAGATGAGACACAGAGTTAACAAATTGTAACTAAAAAGAAAAATAAAAATTAAAAAAAAAATCAAGATGAATTACACAACCACTCATTTTGAAAGCCAAACGTTCTGCTATGCAGCAAAGTGAATATAGTTAATAATTATGTAATGATAATTATTATCCAAAATAATACAAAGGGAGGATTTTTAAATGTTTCTATCACAAAGAATTAACAAATATTTGGGGCCTAGGGAGACAGCGCCGTTGGTGAGGTGCTTGCTTGCCTTGTAAGCATAAACACCTGAGCTCAGTCCCAAGAACCCACATAAAAAAATAAAATAAAAAAGGTCAGGTACATAGAGCCTGCTTCCCCGAGCACTGGGGAGGCGGGGACAGAACAGACAGCCTCGCCTAATCAGCAAGTTCCAAACCTGCCTGAAACCCAAGGTGGACGCTGCCGCCCAAGGTTGTCCTCAGACCTCCACAGTGCCAACACACTCAGGCCAGCATGCCTGCACACACATGCACCCTCACGCACTCACACCCAAGCGCAGCAAGCGATAACAAACATTTGACAGGAAAGGTAATCTGATTACCTTGATTTGATGTAAGCATGCATCAGAATGATTATTGATCATATTGCGTTTAAGTACAATCAAATATAAGTATAATCACAAGTAACTATAGATAAGTATATATCAAAACATTGCATCTCTGAGCTATACAATTGTTATTTATTAGTAGTAGTGTTATTATTTAAACTGGTTTTGGTTTTTGTTTTTTGAGACACGGTTTCTCTGTGTCTAATTCTGGCCATCTTGGAACTCACTCTGTAGACCAGGCTGGCCTCTAACTCACAGAGATCCACCTGTCTCTGCCAACAGAGTGCTGGGATTAAAGGCTTATTTAAGCTTTTAACTTTATTTATTTAGTTGTTCACTTTATATTCCAGTCATAGTTCCCGTCCTTCTCTCCTCCTGACCTCCCCTCTCCCTGTGCCCCATCTCTTACTCTTCAGGAGCTCCCCTCCCCCAGTCCACCTCAGCACTTGAAGTAGTATCAGGACTGAGCACATCCTCTTCTAGTGGTCCCACCAGGGGGAAGGGATTGGCAACCGCATCCTTGTCAGAGACAGTTCCTGCTCCCCTTCCTAGGCGACCCACAAGAAGACCAAGCTGCCCATTGAGTATATATGTGTAGGAGGCCTAGACCCAGGCCATGCACGGTCATTGGTTGGTGCCTCGGTGTACACAGGCCCCTTCTGAGGCCAGGTTAGTTGGCTCTGTTGGTCTTCTTGTGAAGTTCCTTCTGGGTCCTTCTATCCTTCCCCCAACTCTTCCACAAGGCATAAGGGATTCAATTCCCAGCACATATACATACCCAATCTATCCAAAATCATTTGTCAAAAAGAATTTATTCTGCCTCCTCGTGTCCTGAGGTGTTTTATTTTCTGGAGTCTGGTGTGGGACATAGGATGCAATGCCTAAGTGGCAAACAGGCTTAATCTCCTTATGAACTGGGGGCCTCGAAGAGGGTGACGCGCCTGCTTGTTGACCTCTGTCCCCTGCGTTCTTGAAATATTTGCCTGTCAGCTTATTGCTTGGACTCTCACTAGCAGCAAGAACACAATCTGTGTAGACAAACACCCGCCAGCTAAGCCAAAACATCTTCGAGTAAACAAACAAAGCAACTGGTTACTATTTGCAGTTTGTACATTATCTTGTAGAAATGAAATCAAACAGGTCTCCACTTGTTGAACAAATAGATAGGATGATAAGGGGATGTTTGGTTTCTCTCCTTGTGGTCAAGCAACTGCTCCCGTTGCCTTCCATGATACTGAAAGCCAGTTTACATAAATGCCAGTGTCTGTCTATGTTGTTAAAACAAAACAAACCCACAAACCCCCACTGGTCCTTGGAGCCAATACTGTACAGCACACAAGCCAGAGTCCAAACACCCCAAAATGGCAGCCAAATGGACAAACAGTACCTCCAGATCATGTGTTGCATTGGGTTTGCGTGACATGAGAACTTTTTACAATTACTTAATAATTTATAATCAGGGCATTTTGTTATCACTAAAAGGAACCAGGTTCCTGGAGAAATGGCTGATCACAGAACCAGGGCAGGATGAGATCAGGACATTTTATTTGCCTGTCACACAGCAAAGTCCTCAAGCAATGGTGGATGCCAGTCAGAACCCAGGAGCAGACTGAAGAAGACACTTTGACAACACAAAGAATAATGACTGAACTAACAGTATTTAAACACTCATGAATATATAATGATATTAATGAGTTATGTGTTTAGAGGCTGAAAGTTCTTTTCTAACAGACAAAAAAAGACTAATAAGTAAGAAAAATGTACAGAGAAACAACTTTTACAATAGTTGATTCAGGAAAAAAATCATCAGTTGATATTAAGACCTGTTCACTACAGTTATTAGGGTTTTGTTCATTTGGGGTGTTTGTTCTGTTTTACAAGGGTCTTACTATGTAGTTGTGACTGCTCGGGAACTCTTAGGTAGACCAGGCTCGCCTTAAGCTCAGAGACCCTTCTGCCTCTTCCTTCTTATATGCACCACCACACCCAACTGTTTATCAGTTTTTATCTACTTTAGACATATGTAGCTACTATTAAGACCATATGAAACATTTGGGTATCAACAATACTTTAGGTAACACTATTGAACTGCTGATAAATTTCACGACATGGTTATGGAAAAGGATGACCTTGTGCCAAAAATCCAGAGAGGTGGCCCAGCCAAAGCTGTAGGGGTGAGGCAGGGTGCAAGACAAACAAAACAAAACAGAGGCAGGCATAGAGAGCAAGGCTCCAACAACTGAAGAACACATCAGTTAAAGGTCTACGGGCATCACCCGCATGATTCTTTTATTTTTAAATATCTTGAATTTGGGGGCCAGAGAGATGGCTCAGAGGGCAGAAACCTCATTTCACAATCCTGATGACCTGAGATCTAACCCCAGAACTGACATAAAAATGTTCATGTGATGCTGTGAGTCTGTAATCTTCGCATTCCCCGAGACGGGAGGTGGAGCCAGGAGAATTCCGCAGAAACTCGTGGCCCACTCAGCCTGGGATACAAAGCAGGGTAGCAGACTCGACCTCCACAAGTCAGAAGGCAAGAGCCGACTCCTGAAAGTTGTCCCATGGCTGCGTATGCACACAGCAGCAAACATGCGGCCATAGTCACATAAGACATGTGCACGCGCGGGCGCACACGCACGCACACACACCCCCACCAAAATATTTCGAATTTTTCTTTCAAAAACTGTAGAGAAAAAACAAACTCAGGAGATATTGTGCAAAATTCTAATTAAAAGAACTGAGAATTTATCTTCCTGAGTGGGCAGCTCCATTGAATGGGGCTGAACATTGGGCCCACTCACAGGCATGAGCTCAGAGTTTGCCCCAGTCCCTACCTCTCCACATTGCTCCCCACTTGTCCACCTCTGCATATGTGTGATCCTTACCAATACTTGAGTTTGTGAGTTCCCTGCAACTCATGACAGACAATGCTGAACATGGCTGTAACAATGGAGAGACTGATATTAATTTTCATGATTAACGGGTTGTAATGCTCATGCTTTTTCATAAGCAAACTGGACAAGTTGAAGAAACCTAGAAATGGTTCCTTTTAGCAACAGCGGGATTCAATTCTTTTTCTGTCTTTTTCCTTATTTTGCTAGGACCAAACACCACAGGATTGCCCACTGAGGTTTTTGCTTGCGTGTGAAATCTTCCCCCAGCTAATAATTGGGCAAGCCAATGCCTCTAAAAAGATGAAAGCTTTGTTTGACTGGGCTGTGGTGTTGGGGGACATGCACATGGCACGAGGCAGAACTCAGTGCCAAGGGCCTGGCACAAAGCTCACATTATGTTCTTAGTTAGTGCTTTGTTTGAACAACAGGGACCCCTAGGTGTCCCACTTCTCCCAGGGATGCCTGCCCACCGAGTGGTGACTTGCGGCCGTATTCCTGGTCCCAGGCTTACAGGTAGTGAGCCTCCAGGAGAGCCCAGCGCAAGCTCTGCCTCGACCATGTCCCTTTGGCGACAGCCCCATGTTCAAATCCCACCTCCGCCTTTCTCCGTTAGCGTTTCTCTCTCCTCTACAACTGCTGCTTTTGACCTTTGACAGACTGCTCTTCTGTCCCAGCATCCTGAAGCCGCCTGAGTGCAGTTCCATGTTGGGCTGGAGAGCCCTGTATGCTCCCCTCAGCAAAAACTCGGTGAAGCAGTCACCAGGCAGAGGCATAAATCAGGAGATAAGGGTGGGCAGGGTTCCAGGAGGCATTAGAGCTTGTCCAAGGTCACCTGACAGCCCTGAGCAGGATCTAACACAGGGGTTCCTAGCCGCAGCTCTGTGGCCATACAGTGACCCCGACAGAAAGCAAAGAGGCAGGAGAACAGCAGTCTCCCCAGCGCCATGCAGGCTATGGCTCAAGTCAGCTGAGAGCATTTTGGGCCGAGCAGTGTATACCAGTCTCATTCACAACTAGGCACCTTTCTCGTTTTTTGTTTCCCTAACCTGTCTCTTTACACATCTTTTCCTTAATTGCTTACAAAAGAAAACTCAATGCTACAAATATATCAGATAGCTGTAAACACATTGTATGTTTATCTATGCGTTACACAGTAACAAGATGACACATTTTGTCATCCTCTTGTAAGAACTGGTTTTTACCCCTTTTGGGAGGTGAGGTAGTTCTCATTAAGGATGCATCCTGGAGGGCCAGAAAAAATACCTCAGCAGGTAAAGACACTTGCCAAAAAGTCCGATGATCTGAGTTTGATGTTTAAGCCCTCATGGTAGGCAGAAAGAGAGAAACAGCCATAGGTGCACTGTGTCACGTGCATATTTACCCACATACACACGATACACAAATAAATGTAATAAGATATAAGGGTGCATACTGCAGGCACTGGGTAATAGCTTGTTTGGTAAAGTGCTTGCTACGCCAGCGTGAGGACATGAGTTCAATCCCTAGAGCCCACCTGAAAAAGCTAGGTAAACATTAGTAAGATGCTTAAGAACAAGTTAGCAAAAGGGCTTGAGCTCCACTAACTAAAAAATCAAGCACACATTCCCTGCCCTTTCCCCTGATCCTGCTTCCACACCCCCACTCCCAGACAGCGTTTCTCTGTGTAGCCTTGGCTGTCCCAGACTCACTTTTATAGACCAGGCTGGACTTGAACTCACAGTAATCTGCCTGCCTCTGCCTCCCTGAGTGTTGGGGCCTGGCCCCTGCTTTGTTTTTTTGCTCTTTTTTTTTTTTTTTTTTTAATCACATACTTATTTGGTTTTTGTTGGTCTCTTCTTGTTTAAACAGGTAGAGGTGGCAGCAAAGAACAATGCCCAGGACATGGCAGAGTCTTGTAAACACTTGCCAAATGGACGTGTCAGTTATCTTGTGCACAAACACCTCACCAAAAACACCAGCCGAATGTACTTCATTTCTTTTTCTGTATGACAGAAAGTTGGTTTGAAAGAGGCACATTGAGCTATGTAGCACAGCACAATTTTATTCCCATCACCAGAGTGATATTAAGGGTCCCTAGAGGATGATATGACTGATTTTAGCCAGAATAGTTGTTTGGGTTTTTTTGTAAATTTATGAGACTATGGTGCTGCCTGCTGCTCTAAGAAGACAAACTCACTTTTTTTTTTTTTTAACTAGCACGATCATATAACCTAGGAAAATTGGAAATTGGATTGGAAATTACGATATTGAGGAGTTGAGTATCAAAGGGTGTCTTTGTGAGCACAGGGGCACATCTTTGTTTAGATGGTGGCATAATCTAAAAACCAGATTAGTTTTGTATAAAGGAGTCATATTTTTCCCCTCCAGGAGGTATGACATAACGCTATTTGTAATATTTCCAGTTTTTAGGGAGAAAAAACTTCTTGCAAAAATCTTAGCAAGATAAAAGGTGTTGATAATATAATTCCCCTGGTTACACCTTCCTGATAGGACTTCACACGAGAAAAGGAAACACGGAAGAGGCGCTGCCTTAAAAACCACCCAGATGGTTGCTAGACAATTACCTCCCACAATTACATCTGTTTACAAAGAGCTATGGGACTTAGGAAGTTGGCAGTGGCTACTGGGCCCTTACACTACCGCCAAGTACAGTCCAGAAAAGATCTACACAAGAAATTATCGATTTTGTTACAACACGCAACCCCAAAAATCATCCCCTCAAAGGCAACTGTAACCATGTAAATGGTATTTTGTTTTACCAGCTCTACATCCTCTGCGTAGGAGAGCACTCGATGTGGGAATTTTTGTTTTGTCCCCAGATGTAGTATAACAGTCACGATATTTACAGTGCACAAGACAAATGATATCACTGTTTCACTGATGGGAAGTGAAGCTAAGGAAAGGGACCAGCAGTACACAAACACCCACTGACAAGTACTGCACAGCCAAGCCATGTCTGATGTGCAAGTTAGATGTTAGCTTCATTGTTCTAGCTCAGGAAGGTCATGCTTCCCACATAAGGTGCCTTCTCTAGTTTTCATTTTGATACTTCCCTAGCATGGAGTTCACTTCTAGCCTGGTCTACAGCATAAGACAGTTTCAAATAAGGGAAAAAGAAAATACAGTGAGGTATAGTGGTACAGGATTACTATCCACGTATTTAACAGGACTCGGAACGATCCTGACAACACTACCTCAATGGCTAAAGAGGAGAAAAACATCACAATTTGAAATGGCAATGGTCCATGAACCCAAAAGTCTGCAAATGACAGTCTTTTAATAAAACATAACCTTAGTGGGGTGGGCAGTGGTGGCGCACACCTTTAATTCCGGCACTCATGAGATAAAGGCAGGCAGATCTTTGAGTTCGAGGCCAGCCTGGTCTACATAGTGAGCTCCAGGGCAGCTGGGGCTACACAGAGAAACCCTATCTCCAAACAAACAAACAAACAAACAAACAAACAAACAAATCACCACCACCACCACCACCACCACCACCACCACCACCACCATCATCTTCTTCTTCTTCGCTAGATATCCTTTTCAAGAGAATGGGGGGGGGGGATTTTTATGCCACCTACTTTCCAAGAGCTGAGCTTGGGAACCAGCTTTGCACAGCACACAATTAGGCTCAGGGAGAACTTACTGGATCAATGAAGAAAAAACGACTTCATCTAACAAACCCTTAATTTCACTTAGTTAGCAAATACGCACCGCGTACATACGAAATTAGAGATCTATAAATTGGAAGAGTTAGCGGCAAAGAGACATAAAATCAGTCATCTCCCACCCCCTTACTTAGACTAGAGAAGAAACACTGAGCACCTGCTTTAGAGGGTGGCTTCCTGCTTTGAGATCAGCTTTGGTGTACAGTTCTGTTCTCCGGAACACATGGGTTTTCAGCTAAGAGCACAGCCTCTGTCATGTTCATCACATGCCTCACATTTTTCCCCTTAGATTACATTTTTTGGGGGTGGGGCAGGTGGAGCACATAGATGCTACAAGAGCACTGTGGGGGTCAGAGGTCAACCTGGGGGAATTGATTCTCACTCGATTAGTATTGGCTTGCAACACCTACTTTTCCTTAAGAGTCTATTTTATTACCCCCCCCCCATAACCTCAATAAAAACATTTATTGGAAGCCTAGCGGGTTCCGGAGAGTGTGGCAGGAGGACACAGAGCTAGGGAGGCAAGGTGCCCAACCTAGAGAAACTCAGTTCAGTCAGAGAGCTACACCTGAAAATGTGATGACATATGCTGAGATGTGCTCAAACGTGGTGACAGCTTGGGGCAGACACTCACAGGGGCAGAGGAGACAATGTCCTCCGTTCTCCTAGGGACGCATTCTTTAAATTGACATTTGTTTTTATTTCGGTGGCTGGAACACTCAGGTGTTACTGTACATGGTGGAGGTCGGAGGTCAGCTTGGGGGAATTGATTCTCTTCTATCCTGAAGGTCCAAGGGATCAAACTGTGGCAAGCACACTTACATACGGAGCCATCTCTCTAGCCCCACATTTTTACTTCTTATTAACCCACTGAAGACTGGGAATGGATCTCAGTGATAGAGGTCTTTGCTACTTTGATAAAGGCCCTGGGTTCAATCCTTAGCACCACAAAATGATAATAACAATATTGATAATGATGATGATAAATAAGACAAAGAGCAATGCAACGATGACCTTCTTTTCTACTGAGAAAGTTAAAATGGTCAGTGGCTCGAAAGCAGTGGCTGTGCGGAGGGAGTCAGGCAGAGGCGTCCCCGCCGTGGACGGGCATGACACTGCCGAGTTCACCCCTTCTGAGAGGAGGATGCACTCAGACACCTGGCCAGTGTCTTCTCAGAACAGACAACAACCTGCCAGCCACACGCATCTCAAAACCCAAGACAGAAACTTTCTTGTTGTCCATCCATGGTAATTTACCCAGAGTTGCTGCTTCCCACCCACGGTCCTCATCTAGACAGGACTCCAAGCATTTAATCCATGGGAAAGGATTTCTAGAGAGGCCTCGAGAAAACGGAGATGCAAGAGTAAGAGTATGGGGACTGGGAGGAAGGGAGAGGTGCTGCAATCAGGATGTAAAATGAATAAATATAATATAGGATAAACATACTAAAATCTGTACACCTAAAGAAGCTAAGCAAGAAGGAGGACCCTGGGTAAGATGATCAGTCCTCACTCAGAAAGACAAACAAAATGGACATTGGAAGAAGGAGAAAACATGGAACATAAGAGCCTACCACAGAGGGCCTCTGAAAGACTCTACCCAGCAGTGTATCAAATCAGATGCTGAGATTCATGACCAAACTTTGGGCAGAGTGCAGGGAATCTTATGAAAGAAGAGGGAGATAGAAAGACCTGGATGAGACAGGAGCTCCACAAGGAGACCAACAGAACTAAAATATCTGGGCACAGGGGTCTTTTCTGAGGCTGATACTCCAACCAAGGACTATTCATGGATATAACCTAGAACTCAGATGTAGCCTATGGCAGCTCAGTCTCCAAGTGTGTTCCCTAGTAAGGGGAACAGGGACTCTCTGACATGAACTCAGTGGCTGGCTCTTTGACGCTCCCTCCTGCCAGGGAGGAGCAGCCTTGCCAGGCCACAGAGGAGGACAATGCAGCTAGTCCTGATGAGACCTGATAGGCTAGGGTCAGATAGAAAGGGAGGAAGACCTCCTTTGTCAGTGGACTTGGAGAGGGGCAGGGAGAAGAGGGAGGGAAGGTGAGATTGGGAGGGAATGAGGGAGGGGCTACAGTTGGGATCCAAAGTGAATAAACTATAATTAATATAAAAAAATAAAATAAAATTTAAATAAAAAGAACAAGAGTATACCCCTGACACTTCCCTCGCTTTTCGCTGATGGAGCTACTCCTCCCTAGCCATGTAGGGGTCTGAACATAGAAGCCATACTTAGAAGCACAGCTGATTTCCACAGTCGCCAGGGCCTGTCTCATTCTACGCTAGGAACTGGATCTCCTCTTCGAGAAATTCAGAGAAGGAGAGGAACCCTCTTTCCAAACTAGGAGGGAAAACGCTTTTATCTTGAAACGAACACCCCTCACACCAAGCACTGGGATTAATTAGTAAGTGGACAGCGCCGCCGTTTTGCGTCTGTACCAGGATGCTTGCTCTCAGACAGGACACTGTGAAGGTCGGCAGCAGACAGCCTCAGGTGTCACGAGAGCCAGTCACCTTCTCCAGGTTCGGAAACAGGTAGGTTCAGGGGTTGGGGGTGATAGTGCGATGAGTGAATTTGTCATATAAGCCAGAGGACGGAAGTTTGGATCCCAACAGCCCCGTGAATGCTGGGGCCTGTTAGGTCCTGGAGAAAACTGGCTGGCAGTTCATCGACTCTGGGACCTTGAGGTGGAGAACGGTTGAAGAAGACGGCCAATGTTAACTTCTGGCCTCCAAATGTCCACGTCGTATACACGCAAAGCACATGCTCCCACTCACGTGAACACCCATGTACAAATGCATCCACCCCCCCGCCCCCCCCCCACAGCCCAAGAAAACAGGAAAAACGAATTAATAATACTACTAGAAAACAGTCTAGAAGCTTAAAACTCAAGAACTAATGAAGTTAAGTTGTTTTAGATCCTGCCTGTCAGGGACTCTTGAAAAGACCCTGGCTGCCACTGACATGAAGAGAGACTGGTCCCTGCGGGCGGGGGAACGAAAGGCTTCAGTCTCCCTGTCCGCGAGGGCTGCTGCACCTCTCCCCTTCCCCCGGCCTTCTCTCTTACGTAACCAGTTCTCTGCGCACAGACCCGGATTTGTGCCGCTGACGACCCAAGGCTGCGAGGGAAGGAGGCAGCGCCCACAGCATCTTAGCTAACCCGGGAAAAGGCGAGGCAACTACCTTGAGCATGCGGATTTCCCGGAGGGCGATCTTCCTTATGACAGGGTCATCTTCGGTTTCCAGAAACCTCTTGATGGCCACGACCTGGCCCGTGTCCCTGTTCCTGCACTTGAACACCACCCCGTAGGAGCCCTCTCCAATCTTGCCGATTTTTTCGTATTTCTCCATCCCGGAGGAGCAGGTCTTCGTGAGAAGAGGTTTTCATCCAGTCGCTCGGGGAACGCGAGCCCCCATCAAGTAGGGGCTGCGGTGGGGGATCTGGAGGAAACACAAGGGCGCGGGATCAGGAGCGGGCGGGCGCGGACTCCACCCCCTGCCCCTGACATTGCGCCCAGGGCTGGGAGCCTACAGGTGGCTGGCTGCCGCGGGCGACCCGAGGCCAACGGCCCGCCTCATGCCCTCCGAGCTACCGGCGCAGCCGGCATCCCCCGGACGAGCCGAGCTGTAAGAGAATCTGTCCTCTTCAACGCTACGGTTCATAGGTCTCAGGACACTTGAGGCGGCCGCACACCGCGGAGGCGAAGGGCTTCCCCGGTCCTCATTTCCGGTCCTAGTTCCCGCCGGAAAAAGACATCCGGGCGGGCATCCGGGGCCGCGGGGACTCCCCGGGGCCTCTCGGCCCTGCTCGTGCGGCGCGGCCCGCCGTCCCGCTGGGTCGCCGCTGCGATCCCCATGGGAACGGCCGCGCGGGCTGGGCGGGGCCGCCCTCCGCCCCCGCGCTGCAGGTCCGCAGGGTGCGGATGGTGCGCGGAGCATCTGCAGGGAAGGCACGGCCAGGTTCCTACCTGCAGGGCTCGCTCCTCCGCGTCCCCTCCTCGCCCTCGAACCCCTGCAGAGCGGCGGCTGCGCGGGGCCCGCTGGTGCGGCTTCAGAAAAATGAAGGAGCAGGAGGCGGTGGAGGGAGACGGCGCGGCCTGCCCTCCTTGACCGTGCCGGGCCTGCCTTGACAGCAGTCCCTTCCTTACTGAGCCAGTTCGAGCGGCAGGGATGGATGTGGGAAATCTTGAGATACGGCAGCGCGCCAAGGGACAGACAGCAGCCTCAACACTCCTGTCAGGCCTCTCATCCCTTATGCTAGGCGCCAAGGTGCGTGCGCGCTGGCTGCAGAGAAAATGCACAGTGCGAAACCCGGGCCAACCCTGGTCGAGGAACGTGGCATGCAAATCTGCCCAGATGAAGCTGGGGCCGGGCACACAGGGCGTGGCGGCTGCCAGGCAAAGGGAGTACAACATAGTGAGGTCCAGGGACGGACCGGTGGTGGCCTGGGATCCTCCCCCCAGAAATCCTGTGCAAATGTGAATCCCTGTTCTTGAATTTTGTCTTCTTAATAGCTTTACCCTTTTCAGGATGTCATAAGAATGGGCACATGCGGTGCACAGCTTTTGAGACTAAGATTGTCACTTCACAGAATGCATCCGAGATTCACACACACATCTTTCATTTACTAGCGACCTCTTTTCTTTTTTACTGCCGGGTAGCATTCTGATGAATGAATATACGGGTAGTTGTTTATTCATTCCTGGCTGAAGGATATTTGAATTGTTTCCATTTTTGGGTGATTATACGTGAAGCCATTATAGTTGCCATGCACAACCATGAACATGTTTTCATTTTTCTTGGGGAAATACTTCAGAGAGGATTTCTGGGTTGCAGGTCGAGCCTATCTTTTGTAAGAAACTACCGAAATGTTTTCGTCTCTGGCTGCTCCACTTTAACCTTCCAACTATTGTAACGTTCCCAGGGTTCAGCATCCATGCCGTCCTTTTGATTTTAGCCACTGAAATAGAGGGCTAGTGGCTTCTAACGGTTTTAATATGAATTTGATTCTCATTTGTCCTATAGATGTGTTCTCACTTCAGGGTTCTAAGAAGCTTATGTAAATTCTTTGGAATTTTTGCACAGATTTTTCCACCAAAATGGGGAATTTTAGCTTTTCTTAATGAGTTTTTGTTTCTCTTTTCACTGGGTAGGTTCATTAGTGGCAAGACCACATTAAGAGTGGCAAAACCATACCCCTTGTATTGCCACTGAAAGGAATCTTACACTAGTAAGCATATTGCTAGCTGTATTTATTTATTTAGTTAGTTATTTAGTTATTTATCTACTTATTTATTTTTAGCTTGCTGTAGGCAGCCTCCAAGATGGTCCTTAATGAGCCCGACAGCTGCGTCCCTTGGGGCAGGTCTTCTTAAGATTTACCCTCCCCATTCCCTTTTCAGGAGAGAAATCTTTACCTGACCTCAGTTATATAGGTGTATAAAGTAAGCTTACAAGTGAATGCCAGATGGTGGTGGAGCACACCTTTAATCTCAGCAGTCAGGAGGCAGAGGCAGGTGGATCTCTGAGTTTGAGGCCAGCCTGGTCTACACAGCAAGTTCCAGGACAGCCAGGGCTACCCGGAGAAACTGTCCTGAAAAGCGAACAAACAAAATAAACATTCTGGAATGAAATCATGAAGAAATCCGTCTTAAAACAATTCCTTGGGAGTCACGTATGGTGGCTCCTTCTTGATCCAGGAGGCTAAGGACAACATAGGCAGGCCAAGCCAGTCTAGTCTACAACAAAACAAAAAACAAACGCCCCCCCACACACACCAGATTCTTTGGTGTCTATATAATTTTATCATTTATTAAAGACAAAAATGGATATGCTTGTTTATTTTCACATAAAGCACATTTGATGCTGCAAGAGTATTTTCAACATTTTTCAGAGTTGAGGGATACCTCAGTTTTCTCATACTCAGTACTGGGATAGTGTCCTGCTTAGCTATCTGCTAGAGATCAGCAGGCGTATATTTAGGGCCATTTCGAAAATTCTTGGAAACTTTGTGCTAAATACCAAGGCAAAATTTATTTAATGGCTTTTTAAAAAATGAAACTCCGGTCAGAAACTCAAAACAGTGATTGAAAAAAAAAAAAACATTCTAACAATGCGAGCTAAGGAGATATTAATCGGGCACTTACAGGCTGAGAAAGAACTACAGCAAAGTATTAAAAAACATTTGTCTTCCCAAAACCAGACCATCATGCACTTACAGAAGAATCGCTGAGCCGAACTCGGGTACTCGAGATGAAAAGTGTGCACACTTTTCAGAGCAAACAAACTGCACACTGTGTGTTCAGAGCAAAGGCTGCAACGAAATGACATGACCCATCGCAGCTGAGCACCCTCAGAAACTTGTTTGTTACTTGTCTGTTTTCAAATGAACCTTTGGTGGTCCTGAATTTAGAAACCTTTCACTATTTCTTGACACCCTCATCCTGTAACTTCATCCGTCATCTGAGAAACCGTGCCTGAGCGTGTGTGTCTGTCTACTGACTTATTTTTTAAGGACCTAACCGCACAAGGTGACGGAATGCCACTTTTGAGATCATCACTCTGCTGCCTTGGGTGTCCTCACTGACCTGCTCTGAAGAAGGCTGGGCGGTGTGCTGCAAGTGCTCCATGGAAAGGAACTGACAGGCCAAGAGGTGGCAGAGAAGGATGGAGGAGCCTCCTATAATAGTTCTTGAGAAAGTAAATACTATCAGCAACCCTGGGAGTGAGCTTGGTTGGTGGTCTCCAAACCATGGACAACTTCAGTTCAAGTAAATCTAAAACCAAAGTTCTCTTTAATCCCCATTTCCTTAGTTAACAAGAATCGATTTTTTTTTTTTTTTTGCTTGCTTGCTTGTTTTGGCTTTTTTCCCCTTAAGATTTATTTATTTTATTATGTATACAATGTTCTGCCTGCATGTATACATGAACGCCAGAAAAGGGCACCAGATCTCACTATAGATGGTTGTGAGCCACCATGTGGTTGGCTGGGAATTGAACTCAGGACCTCTGGAAGAACAAGTGCTCTTAACCTCTGAGTCATCTCTCCAGCCCCTGTTTTGGTTTTTTTAAAGACAAGGTTTCTCTGTGTAGTCTTGGCTGTCTTGGGCTCATTTTGTAGACCAGGCTGGTCTCAAACTCATAGAGATCCACCTGACTTTGCTTCCTGAGTGCTGGGATTAAAAGTGTGTGCCACCATGCCTGGGTATGACTTTGTGTTTGATCTAAGGTTTAGTTTAAAGTTAAGTTGTTTAATTCCCAGTGAGTTAAGAAATTTCCAAATACCTTTCTCTAATTGATTTCCTGTTCAATTCCATTGTTTTCAGAGAACTGGCTTTCTATAATTTAAATTATCTGAAATATGTTAAGGTTGGTTTTATGGTCCAAAATTGTAAAAGTAACTTTTGTTCTCTTGTTTCAATTATTGTTTCAGAGGCTTTCTGCCTCCTTCTGTTAACCTAGGCCTAGTCCTGGAAGCTTCTAGCCTCTATACAATATGATTTAGGCCTAGAACATTTTCAGCCTCTGAAACTTACTGCTGGATAAGCTCACCCTTTCTTGCTTACGGAGCTCTGAGCTGGTTCAACTCAGCTATTCTGGCTCAAACTCCTCTTCCAGCTGACTTATTCAAACTGGCTTCCCTCTTAGCTTCTGAACTGCACTGTGTGTCCTAACTCCAGAACTCTGATCTTCTGGCTCCTTCTCATTCTCTGACTCATTCGGTCTTCACCTGAATTCTCTTTCTGCAACCCATCTCTATTATCATCCCAGTAAAACTGTCTCCTATTTGCCCCTAACGTAGCTTCTCTTTCCTTTCTCTTCTCTTGAGAGCTGGACATACCTTATTTTGTCAAATCTTTCTCTGATTCATCACTATTTCTGCCACACCATTTTCAAACATGGGTGCTTCCTTCTACAAACTAACTTTACCTTCATAGTTTGGGATTAAAGGCCTGTACCACCACAACTAAGCTTTTCTTTACCTGAAACCAGGCTGGCCTTGAACTCAGATCTGCTTGTCTCTATCTCCTGGATTAAAGGTGTGTTTGTATTCCAGCCAGATCACACAGACCTAGAAGATCTTTGCCAGAGCAGCCATGTTCTGAATTAACATTTCCCTACACAAAATATAGTTTGTGTTGGTAAATGTTCCGTTTTGACAATGAAGAAAATACTTTAAGTGAAGTGAGGGTGTCCATGTGAATTTTTCCAGTGCTACCTTGTAGAAAGTTCATATCAGGTTAAATAAAGTTTGCCTGGAAAATTAACTTTATGGACTCCACAAGGTTCAGTGCCCAAGGATCGTGGAACTAAGCCAGACCCAGCGGTAGTTAGAGTGTGATCGGGTTCTCTGGCTGCTTTGGCCTAAGCAGGCAGTAGACCAGAAAGCTAGCGTGACTTCCAGCTGCGAGTTGTTTTGTTTGGAGAGAAATTGGAGCAAAACATCAGAGAACAACTTTGAAAGGGAGACGAACAGTTCGTGTCAGCACAGAAGAGGATACTGTGGGTGTAGACTGTCAAAGGTCCTCTCAGTTGGCAAGCTCAGAATTGGTTTCGATTAACAAATCATAACTCCCAGGATGGAGCTCCCAGGAAGCTGAGAGACGGGCTGCTGTGTGTGCAAAGAAGAGTGAAACCTTGCAGTCTGTTTCTTGTGGTGGTCTCTTTTCGGTGCTGCACCCGGGAGAGGCTATTACGGGAATAACAAACAGTGGAGCAACACACGGTAACAAAAGCACCTGTGGTCTGGAGTCACACTAGGATTGCAATCTTCTGACCTGGTCCCGAGCATGGTGATTTACTGTTGCCCCAGGCAACGGCCTCCACTGAGCTCATAAACACCTCAAGGTGGGCACTGTGCTAAGCATATTTTTGCAATGATCTTTCTAGTAGCTTTACGTAAGCATATCATAGACAATGTTACCCTGAAGATTCTGAGGAGAAAATAGAGGCCGAGAGGGTGAGTAGGTCAGGAGACACAGTTCACGGGCTGTAGATGTTTGACTACAGAACCTTCTCTCCTGTTTGCCAATATTACCAAATGCATAGGGGGTCGATATTGCATTGTTTTTTTTTTTTTTTAGTTGGTCCCACTGGCCTTATCCTGGGCAATGCAGCACAACCCTCCTTCTTGTTTAACCTTCCTGGGAGATGAGCCTTGTTGTTCCTTTCCTTCTCCTGTGCCTCAGCAGCCTTCCCACGGGAAGCAATCCCAATGCTCAGGATGCTCTGCCTCCATGGGCTGGGCAGGATGACGATGCTTCCTCATCCTGATCCTAGGACCAACGCTAGCAGTATTTCCCCCAATTCTGTTTCTTATAAGGAAGAGGAGGTTGAGTCACAGACATTGAGCTATGCAGACATTACACTAACACTATGTAGCAGCTTGAGGAAATTGCTTGCATTTATTTTTCTCTCTTCAAGTGAGTTTGGAAAGGAAATGGTTTTCAGGGCACATACAAATAATCCATAGTCTTTACCATGGGAACACTTACATCTCAGGCTCAGTGTATGTGTTTTCTCTCATCTTCACACCAACAGCGCAGGTAGTCATCAGCCTTAGTAGTTACTAACAGAAAATAGCAGGTACCTCTCTGTGCTATAGCAGTTGCTAAGGTCCTGAGATGCTGATCAGTGTGGAAAGGCTCACTGTGCCACCTGGGGTTGAAACAGGTTTCAAACTTAGCCCTACCTGTTTCCATATGGATTAAGAACACCTAAGCACACCTTGGGAACCTGCCTTTGACCTCCAGAGCTTCAGACACTCAACCTCTGGGTTGAGACCCCTTTGGCAAATCCCTATCTCCAAAAAGTATTTACATTATGATTCATAACACTAGTAAAATTATAGTTATGAAGTTGCAATGTAATTAATTTTATGGTTGGGGTCACTATAACATGAGAAACTGTATTAAAGGGTCACAGATTAGGGAAGTTGAGAACCAAAGACCTTTCCTTTTTAATTTTTTAATTTCAATTTTTATTTATTTATATTAACTACAGTTTATTCACTTTGCATCCCAGCTGTAGCCCCCTCCTTTGTCCCCTCCCAATCCCACCCTTCCTTTCTCATCTCCTCCCATGCCCCTCTCCAAGTCCATGGATAGGGGAGGTCCTCCTCCACCTTCATCTGACCCCAACCTATCAGGTTTCATCAGGATTGGCTGCATTGTCTTCCTCTGTGGCCTGGCAAGGCTGCTCCCCATCAGGGGGAGGAGATCAAAGAGCCAGCCACTGAGTTCATGTCAGAGACAGTCCCTGTTCCCCTTACTAGGGAACCTGCTTGGATACTGAGCTGCCATGGGCTACATCTGAGCAGGGGTTCTAGGTTATCTCCATGCATGGTCCTTGGTTGGAGTATCAGTCACAGAAAAGACCCCTGTTCCCAGATTTCTTCATTCTGTTGGTCTCCTTGTGGAGCTCCTGTCCTCTTTAGGTCTTTCTATCTCCCCCTTCTTTCATGAGATTCCCTGAACTCTGCCCAAAGTTTGGCTATGAGTCTCAGCATCTATTTTGATAACTTGCTGGGTAGAGTCTTTCAGAGGCCCTCTGTGGTAGGCTCCTATCCTGTTCCATGTTTTCTCCTTCTTCCGTTGTCCACTCTGTTTGTCTTTCTGAGTGAGGACTGATCATCTTACCCAGGGTCCTCCTTCTGCTTAGCTTCTTGAGGTGTACAGAAGTTAGCATTCTATATTATATGTCTAATATCCACTTATAAGTGAGCATATACCACGTGTATCTTTCTGCTCATGGGATACTGAAAGGATCAAACTAACTTTGTAACCTGTATGTCTTCTAAAGCCTTAGTTTTGAGTTTTAGGTCCAGGTTAAGCTAAAGCCTCTTAGTACCTTTTCAGAGAACGGAGGAATGTGACCCTATCTGTGAGGACAGATATAAAAAAAGTAAGCAAGCAATGACCTTCACTCAGCAAAAAGAACGACCAGACCCTTGTCTTCAAGATAGTGTTTCTTAGCAACCAACCCAGACAGTCTCAATCCTTCTTCTGAGTAGCTCCTGAGCTCCAGCCAAAAGCCCACAGCCCTGATCTTCAAGGATGAGCTAACCACCCCCACCTTCAATTGCAGCTGCATCCACACTTGGCAGGACTGGCCAAGCTTGAACACCTAAGACTAACCAATTATCTTACTTTATAGCTTCCTCATCCAATCCTAAATTGCCAAGATTGCAACTTCAAATTTCCCTTACTTTGTCTTTTAAAAACCTAAGGCCTTTGTCTCCCGGTGACCGGCAGGGGTGACCCCATTGTGCAATGGTTAAAATAAACCTCTTGCTTTTGCATCGAGTCATGGTCTATGGAAATTCCTGGGAAGGGCACAATCTTGAACTCCTGAGCTGTGAGACCCCAGGTCTTACAATACCATTTTGGAAATCAATCTGGGACTTTCTCAGACAGTTAGGAATAGTGCTTCCTCAAGATCTAGCTATACCACTCCTAGGCATATATCCATACATGCTCAAGTACACACAAGGACATTTGTTCAACCATGTTTGTAGCAGCCTTATTTGTAATAGCCAGAACCTGGAAACAACCCAGATGCCCCAAAATTGAGGAATGGATACAGAAATTGTGGTACTTTTACACAATGGAATACTACTCAGCAATTAAAAACAAAGAAATCATGAAATTTACAGACAAATGGTAGGAACTAGAAAAGATCATCCTGAGTGAGGTATCCCTTTCTTTTTTTAAATCAATTTATTTTTATGCATGTATATATTTTACATATATGTATATATAGCATGTATGTGCCTGGTGCCTGTGTGGCTCAGGAGAAGGCATTCGATCCTCTAGAACTGGACTTATAGATGGTTGTAAGCCATGCTGTGGGTGCTAGTAATTGAACCTGGGTTCTCTGCAAGAGCAGAAAGTGATGTATGAAAACGTTGTTTAACTCTGTATAACACACGCTGAGCTTCTGGGGGCAGCAGATTCTCCATCAAAAGAGAACAGAGCAGTGGAACCCAGTTTTTCTGTGTGTCCATGTGTCTGTTTTTCTTTTATGGAATCAGGTCCACTCCTGGGTCTCTGCTGGACCTGGCAATAATACATGTAAGTTGATGTATAAATATACATAAATAGTTTAAGTGACATTTTCCCAACTGAGCTAACAAGGCTCATCCCAAGAGCTATAGCCCATCTAACAAAAACATCGGCGTGAGAAGCCCACTCTGGTGTCCTTGCTCAGGGTTGCCCAAGAGATTCCCCAAATATTACAGGCTGTTGCTATCACCTTTGGCTGCTCCGGAGGTGAAGAGTGTGTCCCTGTTGTTGAAGACATCATGCACTTTGAGCTCAGGACCCGGAAGACCTGAGCTGGATCTGACCTGAAAGTCACCTTCCTGAGGTCTAGGTTTCATGGAACTAGAAGGGGCCGTGCAAGCTTCCAAAGGAGGGAGGCAGCCAACCTAGCTATGATGCCTACGAACCACACCAATGACCAGAACGGCACAATAAACCTAAGGGCGCAGTAGTGACTCATTACTAAACCTTGGCAGCAACCAACAGCTCTCTAATTGGGCTTAAGGCCTGCTCAATAAGAGGGAAATCACGCCTGGCACTGGAAATCTAGGCAGTGAAAAGCAGGGCTAGTGAAGCCACGGATCTTAGAAGAGGACCTTCTGAAGAGCTTAAGATAGCCTGAATATAACTCCATTTTGAAATAAAGATCTTGACGGGGAACTGAATTCAGGTACCAGGAAATATCACAGAATGTACACCTGGCAGAAAACAAAGTTAACTCTCCTGGCAACAGCCTCCAGGAAATATAACAGAATAAATGCTTCATAGAAAATAGAGACAAACTCCCTGGCAATAATCAATGGGAATCGGTTGAGAATTGGGTGGGAAGATTCTCCCCAATGTTTCAGATATGGTTTAGAAAAATAGTCATTGTGATTATATGCCTTAGCCATTGTGATTATGTGCCTCAGAAAAGGTCACCCCCTCCCTGCTAAACTTCACCCAATTCTGTAACGCCAAGGCTTGTGTCCCCCTGCTTGCTGCCATGGAAACCCCCTGCTCACAGACTTTCCCTTTAAAATTCCTGTTCACTCAGAGTTTGGGGTCCCACTTCTCTACTGCTGCGCCAGTAAGACTTGGGTCCCGAGTTCGATCGCTCTCGTAATAAAGCTCTCTTGCAATTGCATCAAGTCATCTCCTGGTGGTCTCTGAGGGTCCCGTGAACCTGGCATTACACCACAAGCAACACTTTGCTAAATCAGCATAATCCCTAACTACATCCTGAATATCTATCCTTATACCCACAGTGGAGTGCTCTCACCGCTCATCAAGGAAACTTGTCTTTGCAATGGCCAGAGAGCATCGCAGAAACCCCAACCAATCAAACTGCAGAGTTGTGGAGCCCAGTCCCGACTGATACATCTACAACACAGCTCTTGCACCTAAGGCCCAGGGATCTTTTCGGAAGGGGGAGGGATGGGGTAGAAAAATTGTAAGATTCAAGGAAACAGGAAGTTTGCTATGGGAGTGTTTCTCCTAAAAATGTCAGAGAAGCCTCACCCTTTGAGTCTCACCAGCATGGCTGCCTAAACATGACCTGAACAAGCAACACACTTAGTGGACATGCTAATGTGGGAGTGGGGGAAGCTCACAGGGCCACAGGCACAGACAGGGAACTACAGGCGAGTAAGAAATGCTCGGAGCAGGAGAAACCGTCTTCCCCAGGGAAGAACACACTGTAAAAGCTGGGCCCTAGAGTGTTTTCTGTGACCCCAGTGCTGGGATGGAGTGAGGCTGGGAGACAGGCCGGCTCCCTGGGGCTTGCTGGCCAGCAGACAAGCTCAAACTATGAGCTCCTCATTCAGTGAGAGCTCTTGTTTAAAAAAAAAAAAAAAAAAGTGGTGAACATAGAGGAAGACACCAGAGGCCAATCTCCACATCCAAGCATACATGGCTATAACACACACACACACACACACACACACACACACACACACACACACACA
>NW_026596166.1:10636669-10702539 GCF_907164565.1 Psammomys obesus | reverse complement strand
ACACACACACACACACACACACACACACACACACACACACACACACACTAGGGGCTGAATAATTGTGTTTGTTCTCTTCAAAACTTATTGGCATTTTATTAGTTTTGTTTCTATAATAACAGCCCTGGCTGTCCTGGAATTCACTTTGTAGACCAGGCTGGCCTTCAACTCATAGAGATCCTCCTGCCTCTGCCTCCCAAAGGCTGGGACTAAAGGCGTGCACCACAATTAAGATATATGTTAAGAGTATTAGTGGCACTAGAAAATGGATGATCTAAGAGATAATACTAAGAAGCAAAAACCTTCAGAGATTGGCTTTAGACATCCTTTGCCAATGAGCACCACATTGTTCCCTTGTGTCTTCATAAAAGGTACTGTAGGGAACCTCAGAAGTCGGCTCAAGACACGTCGAGACCAAGTTCTCAGCACAAAGGAGATTTATTTTCGCCCTGAGGGATAGCGGGCAGGGATACGGAACAAAGAGATGAGACAGAGAACAAGGGAGAAGGGTAAGGGAACAGGGAGAGGGGTAAGGGGTATGTGTCCTGAAGGGCAAAGGACTTCCTCTGGATAGAGAGGAGACAGTTGTGACCCATAGGCAAACCGGGGGCTTATAAAGCTAAAAGAGGGATCCCCCACCCCTAAGATGAGGTGCTTAATTTTGATTGGGCATATTATTCAGGTGAGCCAAGGGGAGATTTTGATTTTTGCTGGATCTTGGTAATCAGCCTCAGGAGGAGGAAGTGGTCAAATAAGGGAATAGACCTCGGTGGCCAGCTTTGGGAATGTAATCTAACAGTTTTTTAGCAAGGCAGAGGGACTAGGGGAGAAGGGCGAGGCCTGCCAGAGCCACACGCTGGAGTGGGCTGGTGTCCCTTCAGACACGGTGGGAAGTTCACAGGGAAAGCATGCCAAGCAGCTGCGTCTGCGTTTGCCACCTTTAACATTCTAACCTCACAGGTCTTAGGAAGCGAGGCGAAGGGACACAGATATTAGATGACCTTTGCCCTTTACATTGTTCTCGGTGGTGTTCTAGCCCGCTTTGGGGATCCTATTTATACAATGGTCCCCACAAGGCAATCTGAGAGGCCAAATGTTCCCTCAGGAAATATTGTCATCAACGTTCTGCAGCTCCAAAGTAGTCCAATTAGTTTTGTCGCTCTGTTGGGGCTAGAGCTCTTTCTAGAATGCATTCCCATTGGGTTCCAGCAGGAAGAGAAGTGGTGGGAGAGAGACTTCCTTTCCTGTCTTCTCAAGAACCTTAATTGTGGCGGTTCCCTCTAGGCAAGGCTTCAATCTGCTCTTCCGTCACCAGCCTTACTTCCCATCTTCCGAGATACGAGAAGCGGCCCCTGCTCCACATCTGCGCTGTGCCCGGAAGGACCCTCTCTCCATCAGCGGCCTCAGCTAGGCCGCTTCCCAGGGCGTCAGAACGCTAAGGCGGGCTCTCAGAGGCTCTGGGCGTTAGCAATCCCAGCCTTTCTGCATCTCCAGCCTGAGCGATGGATGGATACTGCTTCGGGCAGTCACTACCGAATTACCCTGAACTGGCTGTCTTTGCGTCCTTTTTCTCCAGCCCTTTCATCGCGTAACTGTTCTCCGTATTAGTGCCCCCCCCCCCCCTTAAAACAGCTAGTACATTTCTGCTTTCTGGCCTAGGCTGTCTGACCTGTTCAGCTCAATCCATCTAGAGAACGTATTCACCTGACTTCGCCATTCCAGAAAACTGGTGGGTATTTGCACCTTATCTGCATTTTACAGTGAATTCTAAGACCAAAGAATTTTTTTTTCTATACTTATGAACAAGTTACTCTGTAACATGCCACAGTGGTCATTTAACTGTAGTTCATACAACTTAATAACATGCAGGAACATGCAGTTCCTGATGCCACGTTTCAGGAGCTCTTAGTTCCCAGGTAGGCAAATGTTCTTGAGAAGGAGTTTAACAGCTTCAGCAAAGGGGGCACAGACTGTGGAGCCCTAGGCTTCAGGGACCTTATACATTGGGGTTAACACAAGCTTTTATGTTAATTCTTAACTGCTAAGGTGCCATTCTCTTTTAGATACCTGCACTTTCTAAAGATGCGGGCTTAACGTAACTCGTGGAACTCTGTTAGGATATGAGGGCATGAGCTCTTCTGAGGTTCTAAATCACACCACACCCACCTATGTGAAGAGCCTGGCTGTTGGCATCAGAGAGGGATGTTTACGCTCTACTAGAGAAAGACGGTGAAAACAGCATTGGCACCCACACAGGTGGGCACTGTTGGGCTTTCTGCACGACATGTCTCGTCTCTGCTGTAGTTTTTGTTTAACGTGCTTTCTAGTTTTGTAAACTTTCAGAAAAAAAATGATACTACTTCAATCTTATGGCCAAATAGAACTCTATTTGTATACATACACTTTTCTTTCCATGTGATAAACACGGGCTGTATCTGTAGCTTGGCCTGTGTGAGTACATGATGAACATGGATATAGACACTAACTCTGTGGTAAGCTGACTGATCTTAATATGTACACCCTGAAGCAACGTAGCTGGACCATTCAGTGGTTCTAACGTCAGTAACTGAGGAAGCAACACACCGAGGAAGATAAAATCTTAATATGCTTTAAAAAATATTTATTTTACTCTATGTGTGTGAATGTTTTGTCTGCTTGTATGTGTATGTATCACCTGGGTGCATATTGGATCCCCTGGACCTGGGGGGCTACAGACAGATGTGAACCCCCGTGTGGGTGCTGGTGCTGGGAATGAAACCCAGGTTTTCAGCAAGACTGACACATGCTCCTAACCACTGAGCCACCTCTCCAGGCCTCAGTGTAGTTCTGATTTGCCTTTCTATGATAGGACTTTTATTCATGTATTTATTTGTATTTTCTTTCTGTTAAGAACTGTCCGATTTATTTGTCCACTTTTTACATTTTTCTTTCTCCCTCAAGACAGGGTTTCTCTGTGTAGCCGTGGCTGTCCTGGACTCGCTTTATAGAGCAGGCTGGGCTTGAACTCACAGAGATCCACCTGCCTCTGCCTCCTCGAGTGCTAGGATCACTGCGCCCGGCTGGCATTTGAGTTCTTTACATTTCTAGATGCTAATCCACTAGAGGGACAGATAGCAAGGGGCTTTTCCTGTTGTGTATGTTTTCTTCACTGCTTTCTTGGCCGTGAAGCAGCTTTTTAATTTCATGTAATCCCATTTGCCAATTCTATCTTGTGCTGCTGGAATTGTTTCCATAATGCCCTCTCCTAAGGCTATGTATTGACGAATATCCTGTGCATTTTCCTTAGCAGTTTCAGAGTCAGGTCTTTGGTCCATTTTGAACCGACTGTTGGACAGGACAAGGTAAGAATCTAGCTTTGTTCTGCACATGGATGTCCAGGCTTCTCAGTGACGTTTGTTGGAGAGGCTGTCGTTTCTCCAACCTATGCTTTTGGCATTAAAGTGAAAGATCAGGTGACTGAAGCTGGGTGCGGTTAGACATCTGTTAGAAATCTGAAGGCATTCGAGTTTGTATTTCTTGCTATGTAGCCAACCTGTTTTCTCTATCATTCCAGTGTCCTTGAAATTAATGATGTGATCTGGTGTTTTTATTAGATCCTTGAGTTTCAAGTGTCCTATATGTTTTGATCACATTCACTTCCCTCAGTACTTTTCATTTTGTGTTGTATCTATCCATGTGTTTCTGCATGCACGTGTGTATACCAGTGTTTAACTTTTCCGCACTTTGTTCTAGAATTTAATGTTCTTTAATGGTACATTTTTCTTGAAATGTATCATTATTATTGAGACAGAAATTCATTATACATAGACTGGGCTGGCCTCAGAGGACCCATCGTCTGCCTCAGCTTCTGAGTGCTGAATTACAGTTGTGTACCACCAAGCCTGGTGAACTACGCAACCGATGTTTTGTTCTTTTTCTAAAACTCTGAATTTGGATGTTGGGCCTCCCGAGTTATTTTCTTACTTTTTCATTTTTAAAAAATGCTTTGAAATGAAAATAATTATATCATTTTCTCTTTCCCTTTAATTTCATTAACTTTTATTCTTCCATATTTACATTTATTCCCCAATTTATTTTCTGAGAAATTTCCTTAATATTATATTCTAAATCTTCAACTACTTACATTCTCTTTTTCCTATTTGTTTTCAAGACAGGGTTTCTCTGTGTAGCCTTGGCTGTCCTAGACTCGATTTGTAGACCAGGCTGGCCTCGAACTTTGAGACCGCCTGTTTCTGCCTTCCCTAGTGCTGGGATTACAGGTGCGCACCAGCACACCTGGCTAACTATATTCTTTCCAGAGGTTCTTGAAGTGTCTCTGCATGAGACATGGATGACATCTCTCATCGTTTCTATTTCCCCAGCAGTCTGTTTCTCCTAGAGCTCTGCCCATTGCTCTCTCATCTGTAACTCTTAACTGAGTGCTCATTTTTTACCGCACAGAAGACTGACTGCAAGCTCTGGGCACAGCACAACTTCCATTTTCACAGTTCTACAGCCATGCCGCTTACTAGCAGGAGGACTCAGATGTGAGGATCTTTCTTAGGTCTTTTCACTTGCGGTGGCCACCTTGTACAGCATCGTTAGCATGGCTGTTGGGAGTTACTGAGGAAAAAAGAATGTTGTCTTTGAATCCTCCCATTTTGAGGATTGTCCTCCTGCCACCTACTGCACACAGCATTCCTCAGAGGATCCACTTTAACATACCCCATATAAACAGCCTGTTTAACTGTCATGGTGTATGTGTGTGTGAGTGTGTGTATGTGTGTGTGTGCGGTCAGATGACAACACTGCAGACTCAGTTCTTTCTCTTCCCACCTTTGCACTAGGTAGCAGTCAGGCTTGCACGACAAGAACCTCTACCCAGTGACCATGCTGCTGCCCCTGACCCCAAAACATGCACTTTAAAGAACAATACTTGACAGTTGGTTTGTGTAACATTTTATTACTCATATATTGCATAGTGAAGAGAGCAGAGTCAGAAGACTCTTGGTCTGGCTCAAGAACTAACCAGTATGAAACAGGTAGGTTGTTTAGCTTTGTTAAACTCTTGTTTCCTCATTTGAAAAATGGAGATGATTACATAAAGTTTATAAAACTGCTAAAGATGACATAGGTACATTGTTTTCCTGTCAAGTATCTGGTCAGACTATTTCTATAGTTTGCTACTCCTAGCCCCCTGTTCATCACCTCAATGTTAACTGTTCTTAATAAATGCATTAAGACAGCTGGTACCAATAGAACACATCAATTCTGAATACCAAGAATTGTAAAAGAAAAACAAACTAAAAAAAATGGCCCTATCCTTTTTTTTTAATTTTAGTATACCGGCTTTTTTAAAAATATAAAACAACAACATATTTATCTATACTATCCCATCGGAAATTCCAATTTCATTTAAAGTATTTTTTTCTTAGAGCTACTCGCAGTGAACACCTATGTATGTGAAAACCCCAAGATTACACACTCAATTACTTTGCAGTTTCCCCACTGGCATAATATAAGTAAAATACATACTATGGGCAGTTAAATACTTTTCTCCCAAACATTAGGGACATGATATATATGAAGATTAATTTCTTATGCATTATCCCTACTGTAAAAACAAAATCACAGGTATATTATACTGCTTGTCAAAAACATGGTGGTTGCGCCCAGACACTCCACACCCTGGCTACGGCTTTTAGTCCACGGCGGACCTTCTGCACCGGCCCTCACAACCATCTGCCGTCGAAAACAACTTCCTTTTAAGGCAACTCTGCATGAAACTGTGTCCTAAAATACTCTGTTGAATGAAGTGGCATGTGCTGGACCCCCAAACACACCACCTGTGACCTCTAAAGTACTAGTCTGTAAAGGTAAACACATTTTCACACATTATAAAAAAATTCAGCTGCTCTGCAACTTTTCTTTGCTAAAAGTTAGAGAAATTACACCACTCCAGCAAGAGATTAATAAATAAGGATTAAATATTCTATCTTACAAAAACATACAGAATGGCCAACGTCAAAGTGAAAGGTGTGTTCGATAACTTCTTATCAAATTATGTTCACTAAGAAGGAATAAGACATGGTATAAAACGGTAGAGCGCTCATTAACTCTCTGAAGATAATCACGAGTTATTTAAAAACAGCATGGCACCTTGTTACAAACATTTTTTTGAAGGACTGTGTTTCTTGGAACTAGAGGACTACTTGTCTCATAGCTTTTATTAAGCAAACTTGATATAACCACCACATAGTGGCAAGAGATTGACTAGCTGTTTCCAGCTACAGAAAATACTGAGTTCTATCCTAATGTACAGATCATTTGCTATAAAACCCACAATTAAAGCGAGTCACACTGCAGTCTATATTGAATTCCCTTAAACACTCTTGCTTTCAGTGGAGCAAATTCATCTTCTTGTCACTTGGAACTTGTCTGTTGCTCAGTAACTATTTTCGTGGCCAGCCAGGATGTAGAGATTGCTGTGCGCCGTGGGGTTTTCTGTTGGCCTGCTTTCCAAAACAACCACCCTGAAATGAAACCAAGGAAAAGCGTAAGTGTTGGAAAGAGGTGTCAGTGATCACACAGCCAGTATCACTGGCTCCTTCCACAGAATTACATGAAAATTCAGGGACATAAAGTCAGTGCATTTCACAGCTTCAGGCACAACCGTACAAGAGCTGTTTTATAGAAAGTACTGAAATAGTTGGGGATAATCTCACCCTGTTCCAACCAAACCCAAATCTGCTTACTCAGATATGTCAACAACAGGTGTGACAGATGCCTTAGGAATCTACACCAACAGGAAGAAGGCCTAGAGTGTAAGAAGGGCCCCATGAGGACATCTGAACTGAATGGGGTCTTTGAAAACAAATGGTTTAAAACAAAGAATGGAGAAATGGGTCACATCTTCCTTTTTCCTGGAGTAAAGACAGGAAAAGAGGTAGAGGAATGATGCAAAAAGAAAATAAAAATCAAGACCCACCTCACAGGAGAGGCTTAAGAATAAAATAAGGTACAATCCACACAGAGGGAGGTCTAGAGGGCGAATGGAAAAGACAGTGTACACATACTATTTTTGTAGCATGTCAGGTTTATGCAATAAAATTATAACCTATGTATTGTGGAAATGTAGAAGGAAAAGTAAAATTACCTATCTGCCCAGAGTTAACCACTACTAATATATAAGCAGGCAAAGGGGCTTCCTGAGGAACCCAACTACCTCAGTTTTATTCTTGAGACCCACATGGTGGAAAGAACCAATTCTTATAAATTGCCCTCTGACCTCCCGCACGTTTACTGTGCATGCAGACAAAACAAACGTTAAAAAAAAAGGAAAAAAAAAACCAATAAAACACAAAACCTATGTATATATATAAAAGAATTGAGGGGATGCCTAAACACGGTGAGCAGAAGTCAATACTTTGAAAACTGACATTTTTAGAGCAAATTGTGACAGAATAATGAGACCTTACACAGCAAGGACAGCAGTCACGGAGAAAGGTCTGGGCAAAGGGGAGGAGAGAAAAGCGCTAGCTGGGAGGTGCTCCCTCAGTCAGCAGCATCAGGTACAGACCCACACTTCTCCACCAGTCCCTCAAGCTAGGGTTGGCTCCTCCGGTTCCTGCTGCCTCCTGTTTTCTGGCCACATCACTTACTGCTGTGCCCCTGGCTTACCTTTCTTATTCACTAAGGTAACCACCATTTTTTCAAAAATCCCTTTCTCCTTATAACCCCCTTCAAAGAGTCATTGACTTCGTTCTCCTGCTCCTTCCTTACACATCTAACACTTAAGCCATGGTAAACGGGACTTCCTAATTCCTTCTAATGAGAACGCTCTCCAGACCCAAGCTGAGCATTTTATGACATAAAACTAACACCAGAAGGTTTACACTTACTAGGAATGAACACACCAGGAAGACACAAGGTGAATAAAGGGACGTGAGGTCTTCTCGTGATCAAAGGGTAGAACACTGCTATCTACACACTTTGTCGAGACTGAGCATAACTCTCAAAGCACAATTCTCACCCTGAAAATTCTGCCTAACCAATGGACTAAATATTCTCCACTCTCTCCACACAAACATCTAAGTTGACGAGTCCTCTGAGAATTTTGACTGGGACCCAACACAGGCTGCCAATACAATCAAGAGTATGATCTTTGCTACTTTCCCATAATTAAATGAATACATCCATTACCTGTCTGATCCCAATAAGCGGAAAACTCTTGTTTCATCAGAAATTTCCTGGGTAACCTATGGAAGAAAACACCCATCAGTAACACTGTAGCTCTGATACTGCTTACACAGTAATTTAACAATCACTTAAATATAGCAAGGAAAGAGAACAAATAGTTTTTCCAAGATGTAATTCCCCAAATCAAGTATATTTCAGTAACTTTGGTTTTTTTGGCTGTTTATCAGTTGAAATGGGCCAGTGTTACCGAGCATATAGCCCAGGCCAGCCACCTTCTGGAAGAACTGTGTGATATGCATTTGACTTCTATTGTTGAAACAAACAAACCCAGGCCGAGAGGTTAAGTAAGTTACCGGGTCACTTAAGAGTTACTTTCCAGTGGGGAGCTGTGGGCGCCTGCTGCTGTCACCCAGGGTAAGAGGACACCTGCCGTCGTCTGCGAGGGCCGCACCACGATACACAGCACTTCCCAGAGCAGGGAGGGGCGCAGCCTTTCTGTATCCAGGTGGACTACCGAGGCGCACAAGACCCCCCTACCCCCTTAGAGGAGCTGCCTGAGGGAGTGCTCAGCGTTCTCCTTGGCGCTCCCCCTGACAGCCCTGCTGTATTGCAGACACACACTTCCGTGACCATGCTCTTCACGTCCCTCCCTCTTTCTATGTGTCTCACTACATCATCTGCTTTCTAGAATCTACGCCTAGATAAATCGCCTCCACTAGAGTTGTTATCTTGGCTGGCTCTTGGAGGAACTCAAACTAAGTGTGTATGATTAGTATACAAAGTCTGTCAACCGGAGCCTTGTAGTCTATCTGGAAAGACAGAATGAATATGAATGTCAATCTGCATTATATACTCCAGGGGGCTAGTTTCATGTATGAAGCTGAAACCCTCTAATTACTGTGGAAGGTTGCTTTATGGCAGAAGTTAATCGGCAGCTCCGGGCGCCTCAAAGGATGAGAGCAGCAGCAGACAGACAGCGGTGCAGAGAGCGGCGAAGGTGAGAGTCACTCGGGACAGGCAGCTACACGGCCTGGTAGGTGGGTTAGCAGAAGGCGCCTTCCTAGCATGTGTGCGGCCGTGGGACTGAGCTCCCCAGAGATGGAAATGACACAGTGAAAAGAGCATGTAAGAACACCCGGCACGGCTGTGTGTGGCGTGCCAGGGTAGAAAAACCCGTCAAAGTGACAGGAACAAAAGAACAGTCAGCACCGCGGCAGGAAGTAGGACTATGCATTCCATTAAATACAGCGGTCTATGACATTTAGTGACGTGGGTCAGGAAATAAACCAACACATCAATGACCACTTTTTCCCAGAAGTAGAAATATTTATTTACATATAAGCATGGGTATAGATAAGCTAAATTCAAATGTGATGATCCCACACTTTTAGGCAACTCCACAGATTCACGAGCCTTTGGTGTAGAAGAATCACACACCTGGGAAATGCTTCCTCAGGGCGGGATTTGTCCCTCAGGGTGGGAGCCTAACTCCACTTCCTGCATACAGGCACCCTGATCATCTCAGCTAAAAGTGACACTTGAAGACCTTGCAACCCATGCTCTGCCTTTTAACCAGCCATGAGCCTACTTCACTGGGTCATTTTGCTCCTTAGATGTACTAATATTTGTAAACTGCCTGGGACACAATAGGTCTTACATATTATTTAGAGCAACAGTGTCTTCAATGCATCTGTGCTTAATGCTTAGTAAATGAATTAATTTTCTCTATTTATGGTCTAATATATATTAACTTACAGTTTTAAAGGAAGCTCTACATTTACAGATTATGGGAAATAGTCACTAAATTTTGGAAAATGCAGCAATGCTAGCAACTGTATTTACAAATTACAAAATAAAGGAATAAACTTGTGCAACTATTTTAGAGTTCCATATCAAAGTGATCGTATGAGAAGAGAGAAGACAGGTGTGCATTCTGCTACACTATGGCATTACAGGCGGCAAACAAAGCAATGTGACCCAAAATGGACACTTCACCACTAAAGCCCTGGTAGGAGTCAAAGGAGGTGAACTTACCTCATCTGATTTGAAGCTTTTACCCTGCATCCCGTGTCTCCAGAAAGCCAACACGCTGTCTTGAAGGCACACTGAAAAAAGATGAGGCAAAATGAAATGGAAGCACAGATTTCCCTGAACTGTCTTTTTCTCTTTATTAAAGCTTTATTACTTTTAATCATGTGTATGTGTGCGTGTGATGCGTACAAGTGTGTGAGGTGTGTGCATGCAGGTGCCTAAGGAGGCCAGAGGCAAGGAATTCCCCAGAACTGGAGTTACGGGCGGCCAGAAGCAGGACGCTGCCAACCCTAGGCTAGTCGCAGTCCATGCTCTTCAACGCTGAGCCATCTTTCTGGCTCCTCCCTAACTGTTTTTAACAAATGGTAAAGTAAGGCTTTTCAAGTAGGAGGGCAAAATTCCACTGTCTAGACCATTACTGCTCAACATTTCTGTGACTAAGGCGTGTCTAAACTCAAGTAATTTACTGAGACAGTGAAGCAAACTTCAAAGATGTGTGTCACAGGCATTCCTCCAACATGGGCTGATGTCTGATAGGCTGAATACTGGCAACTAGTTTTTCTTTCATATGCTCTATCTTCTACTTTAAGTGAGTAAAACAATACAAACATGCAGTTGGGTTCTGGATGTAAAAGAAGTTATTCAAGTGGCTATTAAGCAAGTAACTTTTATGTTCATATTTTTCATATAATAAAATTAATTAAATAAACCTACTTTATAACCTAAAATTTAACCACACATTGAATATTATAACCTCAGTCAATTGTTAAAGAAGTATCTTAGTATTTTACTGACCAATCCCATAAATAGAATTAGAAAACCATAAACATGAATAAACGTAACAGTAGAAAAAGACTGAAAATTACTACCATCATTTTTCACCTTGTTTTTCCTTGTGCTAAGGAGCAAATCCAGACAAACATGAATATATGCTTCTTAACAGAACACGGACACGGTCAGTGTAAGAATGTCTGGGACATAATTCAGCCTAATAAGGACAGAAGTATTGACGATGACAGATCACACATGTTTCACTAGTTGTGACAAATGAAGAATTCAGTTACTTGTCTTATTTTTGAGACATGTTTTGGAGGGACTCTTTGAGAGGATCTTGTAACCATTTTAAGATTTATTTAAATGAGGTGATGGCGATCTAGGAGGAGGAAACTTTTGTACAACAATAAAAATTCTGCAAACAATGTGACACATATGTTATCAGTACATCTCAACTAAGGTGAGGAGGACCTAGGACCTATCCCAGATTCCTTCCTGAAATATAGGATTATTTAGAAATATAGGCTATAGGATATAACCTAGAACCTGACACGTAGTATCTAAAATACACCAGAGAAAGGAAGAAAGAAGCTCCAAAATCCCTCCTGCCTAGCTCATCGGACAGCTCAGGCTTTCTGCTTCAGCAAGTTAAATTTCCATCACAAGCAACATATTTTTCTGGTCAGCTGTTACGAAGAGCACAGCATGTTTTATTATTTTGGTGTAGGACAAAGCCTAGGGTCCTCATGTACTCTGCTGTGTCCTGTGCCCCTTGCCCTCTGTGCTACAAGAAAATTCTAGTTTAATGTGAGAAACTAAGGTTAGAATACTCAAAATAAACAAACAGAAAGTTTTTAACTATTAGAAACAATTTAAAGAGCCATATACAGGTAATTATATGATATACATCTTTCTTTTATGATAGAATCATATAAACAATTGTCTAAAAATATTTGGATCTATAATATTTTTCTCACAACTTCTTTTTCCTTGGGAAAATGCTGACTTAGTAGCAAAAAAGATGAAAGTGGAATTAATTATAATTCCATATTAAAAAAAAACTGGGTCTCATCATGTAGTCTGGCTTGGAACTTGCTCTGTAGATCAGGCTGCCTCCAACTCACAGAGACCCACCTGCCTCTGCCTCCCAAGTGCTGCGGTTTAAAAGTGTGTAGCACCACACCCAACCCTATAATGCTTAAAAATAAACCCATATAATTAATGAGCAGTTACTTATTTTTTATTTTCTGTGTGCTTTGTCTGCATGCATGTCTATGCCTCACATGTGTGCAGGGCTCACAGAGGCCAGACAGGGAACTGGATCCCCTGAAACTGAAGTTACAGATGCTGTGAGCTGCCATGCAGGTCTTTGGAATTGAACCAGGTCCTCTGGAAGAATAGCCAGTGCTCTAAGCCTTGGCCCAACACTTACTATTTATACAGAAAGAGATCTAAAACAGTAATCATCAGCGCATAGGAATGAGGTTCTAGTGACAAACCATTACCGTGTACCTAACGCAATGGTCGCTTCACACAAGCACCTTCACGACTTGTAAAGGGCGGGAAGAAGTGTCGTTCACTTGGTACCACAATACTGAGCTCATTTAAACACCAATAGCCAGGGACCACGGTCAAAGAGAATTATGTGTAGTAAACCATAAAGAAAAAGTCCAAACGAAATGAGCTGAAATATAGAAAGTACTGTGTGGCACTCACCAGGGACCAGTGCATGCGGCAACTGCACTTCTCTGAGCTCCCAGCTGCGAGAGCCAGCTGCTGGCCTAGGACCCACAGTAGAGCATGATCAAAGCCCCCCCATATCCAAGGTCGGTGACAGAGAGAAGACTCACCTACAGACTCGATGCGGAAGTCAAAGTTTAGCTCGGAGGCCAGCTTCTTACTTGACTTTAGTTTTCCTTGTAGATTCACAATTTTTACAAATTCTTTAAACAAATTAAAAAAAAAAGTCAAGATTGGAAATGAATATTTCCTAAAATATAAAGTATTTTATATGGCTATCAAATAATATTCTTAATAAAGTTCAAAGATGTATCTTGATTAGGGTATGCCCAGTGGGGGAAAAAATCATCATTAATATGTTTTAAAAGATACACAATTACAGCGCCATTGTTTAGTAGGTAAGACTTTGCTGTTTTTAAAATTACATGGCACATACCCAACATCAACACCTTCATTTTCACAAAGCGGCTACTTTGATGCTCAGGTATTCAGGAGTGAGTTGTGATTCTTCCCTCATAAATCCCACTGTATTGGTCAAGTAGTACTTGCAGCAATTCCTGACTCTGCCAGTCTGTCAGGGCACAAGGGGCCTGACAAGCAAACATAGCCTCTTCCCCTGTGCTTTCTGATTAAGGAGACTTAAAAAAGCATTCTTTGCTTTTCAGCCGTCCACACCCATGATCTGAGATTACAAACTTGTAAGTCACAGAGCTGGGAATATATTTTCCAGAACTCCTTCTTTATGGAAATGAGTTTAGGCAGGAAGAAGGGAGTCTTGTTAATCAATGTGTTACAATATATGTATGACACAAAGATGAAAACTAAGTTTGAGATACTTGTTTGCTGACTCACAAATGTGCACGGGGTTTAGTATGAAAGCCTCAGGCCTCTTGAATTCTTATTATGCTTATTTGGTTAATAACAAAATTTGCATCTATTAGGATTAAAATTTTTTGATGCAGTTTCCTTATAGATAATTTTCTAACAGGTCCACCTTCCTGGTATTAGTGTCAAGTCCCTACCCAAGGGATGGCAGTGAGCGAAGCCCTGCAGGCTTTGTGCTACACATGATCTTACACATAGCATAGTTCAGCCACTAAGAGTAAGCTGAAAATGGACTAATTAGAGCAAATACAGCCACATTTCAAAGAGATCCCAAGACTGGGGACAGTCTCTCCTGCAGTACTCACTGCAGAACAGTAAGATGGATTTAAAGAATCAGTGCCTCATCTGAAAAATCGGAGCAACTCTGCAGCTAAGGTGCTCTCTCCTGGGACCCCTGCTTACGATGCAACATGTTCCCATTAATAACATCCCTCCTGCACACAGACAAGGGCAGCGGATGGAAGTGCCAGACACCTGAGGATGTTAAAACTGACACGCCTCCAGAATTTCATGTTACGTGATTCTGTGTTCACAGTAACTTTCTATTCTCATAACTACAGCAAGAGGGAACAGTTGACACAGATACCCTGAGTTGTGGGACAGTGCGAATGTCCCCATGTGAGCCAAGTGTAAAGGATGGCACCAAGAGCCAGGGCAACTCAGCCCCCTGCTGCAGCGAATATAGCTGCTTAGTGGATACAAGCAGGTCACATAAAGGGGAAGAGCTTGAGTAACAGCTTCAATTCCATTAAATAGGATGCTTTATCAAGCACACTCAAGATAAACTTTAAGATAATACTCACTGTCTAAACACACCAAAACAGTATCTCTCTCCAGTTGCGTCACATGAATGGAATCCAGCTGTTGGCTGCCTAAGTGGAGAAAGGTCAGTTAACAACACGCTTCAGTAAGGCAGGGCTTTAGAACCAGCAAAGTCAGGATCTTGCTGTGATTTACTCCGTGGAACATGGCTCAAACTACGTTTTGTCATACCATCTTTAAAAACCCCATGTACCTCAGTTTAGGAGGGAAAAGTCAGCTCTAAGATGGATAACTGAGCCAAAAAACACAGTATTGCTTTAATTACTGCTTCTGTTCTAGAAGGGTGGGCTATAGTGATGATGATGATGATGATGATAAGGGCAAATACAGGCAAGGAAAGAAAGACACACACACAAGGATTAGCTTTTGTTCCACAATAATGAGAGATGGGATCTGTCAGGTCCAAGGGAAGCTCCACTTTCCTAAAGCCCAAGAGGCAGTCCAAGTATCCAGAGATGCACTCAAGCTGGACTAGGGTTTCTGGCAGTTAGATAAAAGCCAGCATTCCTCAGGAACTAGTCATTTCCCTTCCCTCTGGCAGAAAGGACACATGGCTACCTGTGGTGCCTATCAGCATATCAAAGTGCATGCTGGCCTCCAGGCTCCATCAGTATAGCAAGTACCTGTTAGACATTTCTGAGTCTATGCTAGCTCCTAGCCCTTCTCACCTCCTCCCCCCCAGCTCACTGACTTCCCTCCCCATAGCTATTCATTTTCCTTATAACCCTGCTATTCTTGGTAGGCTTCTCACTGTGTTTTCTCTATTTTCTATCCCCTGCTAATTTCCCCGCTCTTGCATATAGCCCTGGCCATCTCCAGTCTACTGACCAAATTCAGTCTATTTCTTTCTCTCTGCTTTGGACTCTTCCAGATGTCTCTGACTATTTTCGCTCTCATCTCTAAGATTAAAACAAAACAAAACAAAACAACAACAAAAAACAAACAAACAAACAAAAAACCAAAAAGTTTCTCCTTAACCATACCATGAAGTAGAGAAATTTTTAATTCAGCAACATGGCACCTCTGGCAAGGGATCATATCCAAAGACCTTCTAGGTCTATGTGATATGGCTGGAATGCAGACATGCTCTGGATTACAGTATGATCTGGTTGGAATACAAACATGCCCATAGTACACACCTTTAAGCCCAAAGAAGGAATATAAGATTAGTTTATAGAAGAAAGCAGCCATGCTTAAATAAAAGTGACATCTAATTGAGGGATATACAAAGTGACTAATCAGAGAAAGATTTGACAGAATGAGTCAGAGATAGAATAACCCCAACTCTCACAAGAACACGACAGGAAAGAGAGGCTACTTAAGAACAGTGCAGAAAGGGGGGATGGAGGGTAGATTTTTACTGAGAATTGACTACCAGGACAGTTTTACAGAGACAGGTTGCAGAGAGAACAAACTAGATACAGGTCAAGACAGAACAAGCCCAGAGAAGGAGCCAGAATATTAAAACATATTGCTAGAATTAGTTTGAGGCCAGGCAGAGCAATTAAGTTAGAAGTTGAGGGAAGCCAGTTTGAATCAGTCAGCTTGGAGAGGAGTTCAGGCCAAAAGAGCTGAGTTGAACCAGCCAGCGAGAGTTCAGGAAGAACTAGAAAGGCTTAGGAACATTTCTCATCTCATCCCCTCACTTGAGAAAATAAAAATATTTACACCAAGGAGCAGTCATGTCATCAGTTTATACTACAGGCATGTGGGGCTCCTTATAGATACACCACTGAGGAGCACAGTATTGGTCAATACAACCAATAAATTATCTTTCAGGAAACACACCAGATGTAATTTTTCTCAGCTAATCTATGTTCATCAAATACCAAGGAGTGAGCATGCTGAGGGCTACCCTCAGAGTCAAGGATCATGCAAAATGAATCAAAATCTGCAAAGGAAGGGCTCCAAGAACAGAGCTCACTTCAATGCAATAGCTTTACCAGCTGAAGGCTCTTGGTTCAACAACAAACATAGCTGGTAGTTGGGTTAACAATTACTTGAGAAAATGAAGCCTATGGAGGACAAAAGCAGGACTAGAAAGGGTGCCTCCGTCGTGTGCAAGGAAGAGCTGATGACCTCAGAGGCTTGGCTCTGCTCAGAAAGTAATATATTTTGGTCTGTTTTTATTTTAGCTGGGGCAATGTTAAAGGTGGATATAATATGACATATATGGCATTAAAACACAAAAACGTCTCAAAAGCCAACTCAAATTCTGAGATTCAAAAGATGACTCAACAAATTTCTAGCCTCAAGAAATGTAACCTCCCACATACCATCTGGAAGAAAGGTATATTGCCAATGAGTAACTATGCAACGATCTCTGATGCAATACCAGTCAGCAAACAAATTGCTTGACTATGGGATGAAGATCATCTGGGTTTTTGCTGTTGTTGTTTTCAACTCTTTTTGAGACAGGGTTTCATTAGGTAGCACTGCCTGATCTCACTGCCAGAATGCTCGGATTAAAGGCCTGCACCTCCACGCCCAGCTAATAATTTTTTAAATAAACTTACCCATAACCACTTTTTGAGTGGTACTTGCCTAACCGGGAACCATTTCTATTTAGGTGCTTACTCTGGTGAACGCTACTTCACACCTTTTTGTTTGCTTCATGGGAGGCACACACCCAACTGCAGAGGCCACAAAACTGTAGAGAGAGATGACTACAGGTGCAGTGGCTTTCATCTTTCCCTTCACTGGGAACTATGGCTTAGTCTTATGTAGGGAGTTCACAGTTCAGGGCATGCCAGCTTGTTAAAATTTCAGTAAATCTGTGAGCCACATAGCCTTAGGCTGGTGGTCTGAAACTGAGTGTGGTGGTAGTGTTACTCTCCAGGTAACCACAGCAGAGGGCTACAACCCAAAACTCAGGTTGCAGGACATCTCTGGGTCAGACTGATTTTTCTCTGTGATGTGTGGGATCAAACAGTACCTGTGTGTGCTCGTTACAGATACTACAAACGAGCCACATCCTAGTCTTATCCTGACAGTGACATCAATGTGGGGCCAATGTTAGTCTAATGTCAGTTATCAATGAAGTCATGAAGCATCAAGTGCAATACTTGTAACACACTTCCTCACAATGCAGTGAAGACTGCAACAGGGGTCTGAAATAAAACTGCTGTAGGCAAAGTTTAAAAGAGGCTTAATAAATCAGGGTTGACAAATGACAAAATACACCAGCACAACAAACAGAAAAAGGAGGATTTCCTCTCACTTCACATATTCTATAGGTTTAAAAATTAAATTCTTCGAAATCCTCGCTGATAGTGCTTTTGAATCAGACACTTCATTGTTGTTAACTAGCTACCCTGTGGGGCTTGAGGACAGTGGAAATCATCCCTCCTGCCCAAGCATTGCCCCAGACTGTCAGACATCTTTTCTCCACACCCCAACTCTGCAGACTTCCTGTCTGAGGAGCCTTATCGCACTTGACTTGCAAGGCTCACTGTTTCCAGCACCTGCAGGTGCGGGCACACGGCATCTGCACTTTGGCCGTCATTCCACTTGACATGTTAGCCATATTCAAGGTAGCGTCATTCTCATTCCTCCCTCTACCACGGGGCCTGTAGGTAGCCAGGGTGGCCTGGCTACTTATTCCCCCAGCTTTGCCTCCTGATGTGCCATCACACCCAGTACGGGCTCACAGTTTTGAATGGGTGAGTAATTCTCCACAGTGTAGATGCACCACATTTTCATTAGCCGTCCATCTGCTGAAATCAACCTAGGGTGAGGCAATTCCCTACCTTGGTTACTGTGGAGAACGCTATAGTACGGGCCTGTGCAGTTCTCTTTCCAGCATACTGATGTCATTTTTTCTGGGAAAGAGTACATACCTGACAGCGAACCTGCTGCATGATGGAGCAGTTCTGTTTCTAGCTGTTTGAAAAGCCCCCACACTGTTTTTGAGAATGACTGTGTAACGGAATCTCCGTGATCAGCTCCTCTCTGCATCCTGACCGGGGTCTGCTACTGTTCTATCTCTTTGGCAACAGCTGTGTGGACTTGCTCTTCTCTGTTGGTTCATGCACTGGGTATTTTCACCCGAAAAATGGATTCTTGGCTGATCTTTTCCAAACTTAAACTCTGACAAAAACTTCCCTGTTCTTCCAGAGTCACATGTGATGAATACCTACACTCGCCAGCCAATCATCGAAAGAACATTGAATACTCCAATAAAAAAAGCTTGATGGCTATTTCAGAAACTTCTATCCATGTCTTAAGAGCATACCTACTGAGTGTAAAGGTAAGGGGGAAAGACAGGAGAAATAGGATAGGGACACTCGGGAATTCTTAGCTTGAGATGCTAATAAAAATTTAAGAAAATATTACAAAACATCATCATTTATTTAGGAAGCCCAAGGGTGAACTGCTGCTGGCTCAGACTTGCAGAAACGTAGTTCATTGATGGGACTGAATGTTCGCCCCTGTGCGCACGTCTGAGCACCACATGCATGGCCTGGTACCCACCGAGGCCAGAAGAGGGCACTGGACTCCCTGTAACTGGACTGTGAGCCACCGTGTGGATGCTGGGAATTGAACCTGGGTCCTTTGCAAGAGCAGCCAGCTCTTAAACATGGAACCAGCTCAGACTTTTAAATGTCCAGAATACAAAACTTCTTCAGTAAAATTAGTTTGTATAAAATTTCCTCGAGCAAGGGGCCAATAAATACTTGCTGCCAAGCATGATGACCTGAGTTCAATTCCTAGAATGCACATAATAGAGAAAATCAACTCTCACAGGTATGGGTACCACATTATATATACAAATGAAAAGAGAAAGTCTTGGGCAAACTACACATAGGTAAACTACATGTAGATAATTTCTTGGGCTCACTTGGAAAATTATGTTTGCATTTTTATTTAGGGGCACACAAGGGTTGAACTTCAGTCTCTGCCTCTCATAAAGGTAAAGCACAGACATAACATACACTGAAAAACACTCACCTGCACCAATTTCTGTAAACCAGGAAGATGCAGAATTCAAGTTGATTGTCTCAAACTGAACTACTTGGTTTGGCTCCGTGCCTTTGCTGATAGCTACACAAACCATGGGGTACTCTTGCTCTGGTATCACCAGCATCTCAAAAACGTTCAATGGACTTGGTAGAGGAAAATCAAAATGCTGCAACAAACAAGACAAATATAGCAATCTTTAATCTGTATCATGTTGTGTGAAGTCAGCAGAAAGGCAGGTTCTAAAAAGCTTACTTCTCTGTGTTGATGAGCAAGAGTGCCGTTCAGAGAGACGTAGGGGAATTGTCACATTCCTATCTGTGGCTATAACGACTCCAGAAGCTTATTAAGTAACAGGAAGCTACAGAGAAGCTAATGCTAAAAACATACACCATCACACACACAGTTCCTCCTAACTCTCCAGGGGCTGTCTCTCATAGCAGTAATTACAGCTGTGGCCTATTTTAGTCATGCACAGTGCTTTCTCAAGACAAAGTGTAAGAAAGCCATATGTACCTTTATCAACATGAATTTCTGCATCGGTTCATACCACTGAAGCAGAACAATTCCAGACTGCAAAGCCCCGCAGAGGTATTTATGACCCGTGTAAGGGTTTCTAACTGAAAAGAAAGAAAAAAATAAACACCCTAATCACATACACATCATTGAATTTTTTGTTTAGCTAAAAGTGACAGTTGAACTACATTCACCTAAAAGCCAAGTGACTTTCTTTTCTTTTGAGACAGGGTCTCACTGTGTAGCTCTGGATGGTCTGTAACTCACTGTGTAGACCAGGCTGACTTTGATTCCCCTGCCTCCTGAGTGCTGGGATTATAGATAACTCATGTTTTTTTGTTTGTTTTTTAATGAAGGCTATAAAAGGAACTTTTAATCACCTGTTTCAGTTGTTGTCTCAGGAGCTTATTGCCTCTGTCTGCTGACCTAGGCCGAGTCCTGGAAGCTTCCAGCCTCCCTACAATCTAACCTAGGCCTAGACTGTTTTTGCTCTCTGTGACTTACTGATTAATAAGCTCACAAGCTCATCCTTTCTTATTCTGAGTTCATAGCTGGCTGGCTCAGCTTAGCTGTACTGGCTCAAATTCCTCTCCCAGCTGACTTATCCAATCTGCCTTCTCTCTCAGTCCCTGAATTGCTCTGCTTGTCCTCAAACTAACTCCAGCAATCTGCTCTAATCTTCCAGCTTGTTCTGCCTTCAACCTCTCTCTGTAAAACTCACCGGTTAAAAACTGCCTCCTCCCTCTGCATTGCCGATTAAGTAGCTTCCCTTTCCTTTCTCTTCTCAAGAGAGTTGGGCGTATCCTATTCTGTCTAATCTTTCTCTGATTTGTCACTTTCTGCCACTCAATCAGATATCACATTCAAACTGGGTGCTTCCTTCTACAAACTAACTTTATCTTCATTGCTTGGGATTAAAGGCGTGTACCACAATGCCTGGGCCTAAGCTTTTCTTTACCTGAAACTTGCATTACACCAGGCTGGCCTTGAACTCTGCCTCCTGGATTGAAGGCTTGTTTATATTTCAGCCGGATCACACAGACCTGGAGAGTCTTTGGGTGTGATCTCTTCCCAGAGTAGCCATGTTCTAAATTACAATTCCTCTACAGAAGGAAACCCCAACAGCATGCGATGTGAAAACTATTTTTAGTTGACAAACTACTATCTTAACCAGGATGATGAGAATGGATGAAAAATAAACTTTCCTCTTCCCTTCATTTTTACTTATACAAAAAATACGAATCAGAGATCACATATATTTATTTCTAAATATGTTTAATATGTTGGTTATTAACTATAGGGAATTGTTAACGAGATCTATGTCACTTCTATAACAGGTAAGTTACTCTAAGGCCCCCCAAACTGCTTTTAAATAAACTGAAGGAATAAAATCTGCCAGGTCTAGAGACAACTGAAACTACTACATACTGTCCCTATGGCAGAGCAGCGTGAGGGACAATGACGATACCTTATCATGTTTATCATGGATACATGGTTTAATTCACCTTGCTGGAACACCCGGGACAAATCTATAAAAGTGCACACTGGTGCCTTTCTCCTTTGAGGCTGCCATCACCCACAACGGGCACTGGTTATGTGAGCAGGCAGCTGTCTAGGTTCTGCAGAACTCCATCGTCTTAAGACTGCAGGCTTCTGGACCTTTCTGAGCCACAGACCTTAGCATGACGACAGACACGCGATTCTCCCTGGGAAGCTGAACTCTGGGTCTGTCATCACACAGTGTAACATCTCAGTCAGCGAAGGCCTGAGTGTATCATGGCGGTTCCATAGACTACATTACTAGGCCACATGTCACTTGGTTTATGTAAGTACAATGGTTAAATCACTCAATAATATGTGCACCATGAAGTGACACATGACTGTAGCCAGAGCACACTGTGGGTTTTGTTTTACAGAGTACCTTTTCATGAAAGTAAACATGTAAGCTCATGATCAGACAAACAGACAACCAACCCTGCAAGTTAGAAGTCCAAGGTTGGAAGAGACTGATTCTAGGCTCCATCACTCTCATGAGACATAATCAGTGTCAAGAACTATCTAAGGGGCTAGTGAGATGGTAGATAGTAAGGAATGTACCTCTGCTTCAAGCCCTCAGCTAACATTCCTCTTCTGAGAACTGCTGGCTAAGCCTCTGGAATGCCACGCTTGAACTCCCATCACGCCTTACACCTGACAACGCAGCTTAGGGCAGGGCCAGCAACACCAGGTAATTTTAGTAGGAGGAGCTAGTCATAGCAGAAAAGCCAACAGTGTGACCCTGGGGTTGGGGGAGGGGGCTGGCTCATGCAGTACCAGCTGGTCACTGGAGGGTTGGCGACAAGATTACCTTGCAGGCAATCATACACCTTCATGGTGGGGACCCAGCAAAAACTCTCAACGACTGGCAGTGCAGTCAACTGCCACACGGCCACACCACAAAGGGACAACAATGCCCGCTACTGCGGCAGCACCGAGCCGGCGGTCCTGTGCTCTGTCTCATGCTCTGCCTCATGCTCTTCCTCACAGCTGGCTTTAACCTGTATTCTACCCGGTACTCACAGCCACAAGCATCACGCCTGTGGGTGAGCTCCAGGAGTCCTTTGAGCAGTTTCTGAACCTGGGGGTAGTTTGGGGTAAACACGACGTGAGAAGTGAGCCTGGCTTGGTGGATGGTGACATCCACAGCTGCTGACGCTCTTACACTGACTTTTCTTCTTATTTACACTACGAGATTCCTCATGTAATTTTAAAGATACTAAAAGTTCTAACCATCTTGTTAGAGCAATAACACTTACTCACCTATGCAGCATTTGTGACAGCCTTTTGTATCAGGAATCTTTGTTGTCAAGGCGAACTTTCTGAAAATACAAGACAATATGAATAGACTCTATTGTGGCCTCCATATGGTGACATATGAACCAGCTGTGCCAGAATCAAACAGGAAGGGGCTTAAAAAAAAAAAAAACACCATGAACTCTGACTTTAGACTGATTTTAAATGATAAAGAATTCATTGTAAAACTTCCATATATCATTTTCACTCACGAAACATGAATTCTTTGCACTCTGGATGACATATAAATTAAGAAAAGTTAATTGTTTCACTAGACAAGGAACACTGGCAACTTAAAAGTAGACACAAATACCCTCATCCCCAGTAGGATCAAAACGGTATGTAATACCTTGGCAGAATGCGGTCAGGAAACCTATGGGTTTGGATATGGGCAGCCAATCCTGGCTTTTTGGCTTGTTCAAACAAAGCAATAAGATTGTGAGAGTAGAGCTGAAAGGTTTTTCCTGTAAAAGAGAAAGAAATTACTTTTACTAGAAGAAAAAGAATTTTCAAGTAAAGAAAATCCAATTAGCTGGGTATGGTGGTGCATGCCTTTAGTCCCAGGAATCAGGAAGCAGAGGCAGGTGGATCTCTCTGAGTTCAAGGCCAGCCTGGTCTACAGAGTGGGTGCCAGGACAGCCAGAGCTACAAAATGAGACCCTGTCTCAAAAACACCAAAAAGAAAAAAAAAAAAAAAAAAAAAAAAAAAAAAAAAAAAAAAAAAAAAAAAGAGGCAATTACCTTCTAAAGTGATGAGTCCAGTAATGTTCAAGGACCAAGCAAAACAGAAAAACATGCAAAACACAACAAACAGACCTGGTTAATATTATTTTGAAGGGTAATGTATAAAATTATTTTCAAGTAAGTAGATAATTTTGTGTAGACATTCTGACAAATAGGTGATTTGGGAAGAATACATGTAAACCTGTTTGATGCTAGTGGAGAAAGATAAACTGTCAAACACTGTGCACATGTGTGTTACAAACAGTTACAAGAATATACACGAAAAAGAAAATTCTTTAACACTGTCATTATCTTTTTGGGACAGATCTATCTATTAGCAGTTCATCCAATAACCTTCAATTAAAACTGACTGTGAATAAATTTTTAAATTCACAGATTATAATAACAGGAACAGTGAAATAAGCCAGTATTTTGAGTACAGTGATAAATTAAGGTACAGCCATATATGCCACATTGTAGCAGGAGATACACACAAACATCATCTGATACTCATAAATGGTGTGACAGAGTGACAATACCTGTCACCAGCACAAACAAACCACACAGGTATTTTATCCTCACAACAGTTTCTGTGTTTTCTTAGAAGAGAAATGTTCTGGGCAACACAACATCTTTCTTTTTTCTCCACTTCTCTATGCACTCAGACTTGATACCCATGCTCTTTGTTTTAGGAGTAATTCTAACTGCAGTACAGAAATGAACCAATCATAAACCATTCCTTGCCATCCTGTGTTACTTCATGAAAATATAAGGTGCACTATGTGAGGTTTTAAAGCTATGTCTGAAGACAACCATGTCTAATTATAAAAGTAGCAAGATCTACAGAGAAGCTATTCTCTGTACACAATTCAGAACCACTGTGCAGCTGTGTAGTGGCAGGGCCTGGGGGCCTGGGAGGCCCAGGCTCGAGAGGCCATGGTCTTAGGAGTCATGGGGCTCACAGAGGTAAAGTGGAAGACAAAGGAGTGGATCCCCTTCACCAATCCAGACTGCCTGGTCATGGACATGAAGGTCAAATCCCTGGAGGGCAATCTGCCTGTTCTCCCTGCCATCGAGGAATCTGTGCTCGTCGACTTTTCCTGGAGTATGCCTAAAAGATGAGGTTCTGAAAATCATGCCACTGCAGAAGTGACCCGGGGCAGGGGGCCAGCTTCAAGGCTTCGTCAGTACTGGGGACTACAACGGTTACACTGGTGTTGGTGTTAACTACTCCAGGAGTTAGACACTGCTAGTTGAGAGGCCGTCACCTTAGCCGAGCTTTCACACTGTCCCTGTCCGGAGACCATTTGGGGGACAAAGACAGGCAAGCCTCATGCCATCTCTTGCAAGGTGAGAGGCTGCTGTGGCTCTGTTCTGGTGTGTCCCATCCCTGCCCCCTGAGGCCCTGGCATCGTCTCTGCTCCTGTGGCCAAGAAGCTGCTGCTGCTGGCTGGTACTGATGACTGCTGCACTGCCACCCTGGCCAGCTTCACCTTTGCTGTCATCTCCACAACCTACAACTTGGCCCAGACCTGGAAAGAGACTGTGTTCACCAAGTCTCCCTTTCAGGAATTCACTGACTACCTGTGAAAATGCATACCCTGGTCTGGTTCAGAGGACCCAGGCTCAAGCTGTGGCTACCATATAAGAGCTTTTATGCATAAAGATAAAAATAAAGCCAAGAGGATTATGTACTCTTTAGAGCAGAGGTTCTCAACCTGTGGGTTGTGGCCCTTAGGGGGACAGAACAACCCTTTCACAGGCTCCCCTAAGACCACAGAAAAACACAGATGCTTACATTATGACTCACAACGGTAGCAAAATTACAGTTATAACATAGCAACAAAAATAATTTTATAGTTGGGGGTCACCACAACACGAGAAACTATATTAAAAAGTCAAAGGCATCAGGAAGGTTGAGAACCACTGTTCCATAGGATCCTTCTTATAAGCCATTTACACAGAAATGCTGTATGTTTCATAAAGGCTGTTATTAGCTCAGGTACAGATTCCTGAAGAATCTCCATTAAGGAGAAATAATAATTAGATATCTTGCACTACAAATGAAACCAATCAGCCTCTCGGTATCTATGTAAGTCTAATGCTGTTTGGTGGGTGTGGTGGCTTGAATAAGAATGTCTCCCATAGGCTCATACATTTGAATGCTTACGATAGCATTTGAAAAGATTTGAAGGATTAGGAGGTTTGGCCTTGTTAGAAGTGTATTACTGGGGTTGGGCTTTGAGGTTTCAAAAGCTCAAGCCAGCCCTGGTCTCCTGGATGTAGCTCTCAGCTACTGCTCTGGTGCTTCGTGCTGTCATGCTCCCGCTGTGATGATAACGGACTAAACCTCTCAAACTGTAAGCAAGACCCCAATTAAATGATTTCTCTTCATAAGAGTTGTTTTGTTCATGTCTCTTCACAGCACAGTAGGTAAGAACTATAGTTCTAACGATATGCTACCTTATCCAACCCTTTCATTAGCACCAGCTATCAAAAAACCTGACAGTGTTCCAATCAGAACAGGTTGTTCTGGAACCACCTTGTTTAGATTAAGCTGTACGTACCTGGTGTGTATTAGTGTAGATCGTGTGCTTTGTAGGCCAGAAGTCAATACTGAATGCTGTTCTTTAGTCAACGCCTCACTTGTTTGTGAGATAGGTTCTCTCCCTGGTCTGGAACTCACCTACCAGGTTAGGTTGCTGGCTAGCGAGCCCAAGAGCCCCCTGCCTGTGCCTCCCTGGAAGTGTTTAGCACACCTGCTTTTTACACAGATACTGGAGATAGAATGCTGGTCTCAAGCTTGTGGGAAGGCACTCTACAGACCAGGCTATCTATCTCCCCAGACTCCTACATGAGAGTCATCAATCTAAGATACTTCACATTGGTCCAGAACAACAAACTGTATAAGACTTAACAATTTACTTAGCACTTTGGGCTGTAACCCTCACAACAACCTCGCGAGACTTTTGTTGTTTTGTTTTTACTGCCACTGTCCTGTTTTGATGATGAAGAAAATGAGGCTGAGAGGAGGTAGTCTGCCGGAGTTCATGGGGAAAGGAGGTAATCACGTTGGCCCTCTGCTTCCTCCGGCTATACTGCTACCACTCAAAGGGAAGCAGCCGGCAAAGGTGGACGTTGTGGAGGGAAACGGGCTCAGCAGATCACCTCCACGTTCCCCTCCCTCAGGTGTCCAGGCGCAGGGGAGAGGCTGGGAAATGCAGCCCTCACGGAAAGCCGGACCCTTTCTCGAACAGCAAACGGCACTGTCATGCAGGGTACAGCACCATTACATTTCTCTGTGTGCCTGTGGTTCTCACAGTTGTGCATACCTGATAATGACATAAGTGTATTGTTGATGACGTAGAGCCACGTACATTTCCGTGGAAACAACTGGAGAGAAGAAGAGGACAGAAGACCAGTAAGCATGTGCCTGCCGTTCTTTCCTCCTACCCTGCCCCAAATCCCAACCCCGTCAAGAGGTTCTGCTCAGAGGTGACTATGGCAGAGCATGCTCTTAGCGTGCACATGCAGAACAAAACAAATAGTACAGTAAAAATGCTTCCTTTGGGGAAATTACCAGAACCTTAAGAGAAAAACAACATCTTTCAACATGAGCACGGAGACAGTGATGCTGCCCCTTTCAATATTTAAACCATAAAAATTAAGACTAGTACCCACACAAACAGATTCAAAACTGCACTTCTTTAATTCAATTTGCTCAAACTAATTAAGTTAAAATTCTTTTTACCTGTTCCATAGTTGCTTCGTGTAGCTCATTGAGATTCAATGTGTAAATACCATCTTCGGTTCCAAAAATAATGTACTGATCTATAATGGCAAGTTACCCGAGTTTATTATTATATTTCCTAAACCTGCTCGCTCAGAGTAGGACTATACAGTGACAACATTTACCATTAGTTGGCCACACGTGCAACACAATTATTTTCTAATGCCTGCACCATCATGTCTCGTTCCCGTGTTTTAAAAAGGAGCCATGAGCTGTATAAGACGTCACCATCAACGCTGCCTTTGACTCTAAACTGCTGCTGTGCTGCACATTTGCAAGATATGCCAGATGCTCAAATATAAACCGTGACCATGACAGGCCACACAGAACGAGCACATTTCTTGTTTAGACATTGATTCTAAATACCACCACCACTAAAAAGAACCAGAGCTTCTAGGCTAAAAGACTGATTCTGATTCTGAGGAAGGAGGGTGTGAAATAGACAGGAAGGTAAGGGACTGTTCCCACATGGAAGGACACAGGCACTGCCTTTGCCCACAAATCCTGGGAAAATGTGTCAGAATAAGTCACAGTGATAGATACATGTTACTGAACATGAACCCAGAAGTCCAAACAGACTAACCTGAGAGGAATTTTAAACTGAACGCTAGACTGGAGAAATTCAAATGAGTGGAGAAAGTGAAATATAAATATGGATGTTTCCTCATTTTTTTTTGAGACCCCGTCTTCATATATTTCAGACTAGTCTTGAATTGCATCTTCCTCATGCCAACTCATGCCCCCAAGCTAAGCTATGAGCACATAATGCTTTTACTCCTAAATATTTCAGTGTGTATTTTCTTTAACAAGTTTTATCCAACCACAGAACACTGAGACTGAAATAACAGTACCCACTGCCTATGGACTTTAGTGGCTGATGATGAGTAGTCTCATCCTTCCAAATTAAGAACACGACAGCTGTGACAGCTCGTTAGCCTCCTTACCAGAACAGTTCCTACACACTGTTCAACTTCAAAGTTCCTGAACCCAAAGCTGACCAACTTACTTAGCTTGTCATAGGATCCTAAACCATATAGTATCTATGGTGCTAATTTGAAAGTTAACAACTTCAATTCACTAATTACAAAGATCTTTCTTATAGTAAACATTTTATAGGAGATATATAATTCAGAAATTGTACCTTTTGTATCAGGGTGTATCCAGGATGTTGCACAATTAATTTTCAAAGGACAGCCATCAAATACTTTTGAAAAACATGCTCCCATCTTGTTCATAAAGAAAAAAAATAGCTTATTTTATTATGCAATTTTGATATTTCTAGAAAATAATGCAATGTCAAACTCTCTGAAGAAATTTGAAGAAATAGATTTTTAGTGAAGTTAGACTTTTCCTTCCACTTTAAAGTCAACGTATTAAATTTACCAAACATCTACATACTGAATGAGCTGCAGGAACTTTGTTACTTCAGGACTGCCATTATTAGTATGAAATGACACCTGACTTTCTGCAGCATCCCTGCAGTGATTAGAACTGCAGTGCAATTCTAGAATGCACGTGACAGACGAACAGACCAAGCTTCCGTTCAGGTATGAACTGAAGCGCTGGGCGTAACTCGTAAAGCACCCTGTTCCCATGTCTGGCAGCACCACCTCCCAGGTCTGCAGAGTGAGTGTTAACCTAAGCTTCCTCTCGCCTTCTCACTGTGCGCAGCTCAAGGTGAGACTGGCTTCTGGGGGGGAAAGACACTCACCACACAAGGAAGGTGGCCCAGTGTTGACATACATTAAAATTAAGCTGGTGCTTAGACGCTTGTCTGAGAACCCACAGCCAGAATTTATGAAGTCTCAATCGTGTTTCTCTTTGTGTTCTTTCTTTTCTCCTGCTTCTTTTCTTTCTTTTGGTATCTGACTGCTCACATGTAGCCTGGAACTCACTGTGGGCCAAGCTGACTCTGAAACCATGATCTTTCTGCTTCAGTCTACAGAGTGCTAAGATTATAGACAGCTGCTAGTACATCCAACTTGGACTCCAAATTTTAACTGTTCCACTCAAACTGGGACATGTGATCTGACTACAGTACATTCACATTTAGCCGCCAGCTTTATATTGACAATATTCTTTTTTCTAGTGGCTCAATGTACCTGACAGGAAAGCTATTTCTACTGCTTCTAAAGAGATTTAAACAAATCAGCAAGTAGGTCACAAAAAAACAGTCCTCACCAGCACTTTTGGGGTGGGTGGAAGGCCATTGATGGTTGGTTTCTGTAAAAAAGAAAATTTAAGTAATTTTTAATACTGTAAGAAACTCTAGGTTTAAAACTTTAGCCCTTTATTATTTCAGTTACTATACATATAATAACTTGTTTTTAAATTATTTTTATTTTATGTATATGGGTATTTTGCCTGCATGTATGTCTGTGCACTATGTGTGTGCCTGGTGCCCACGGAAGCCAGAGGCAGGTGTCAGTCTCAGAAGATCCCCTGGGACTAAAGTTACAGATGGGTGAGAGCTGTCATGTGGGTGTGAGAATTGAACCAGGCCCTCTGGAAGAGCAGCCAGTGCTCTCAACTCCTGAGCCATCTCTCTATACATATAAAAGAAACGGACCTGACCCCGAAGCTCTGACCTTTAGTGACCTCCAGGCTCTGGTGCCTGCCATGCTCGACTCTAGGTACCTGAGTTCCCATCCTTGCTTCCCTTCTATGAAAACCAATGACAGAGCGCCCGCTGTACTCACAGGGAAGTCCCGCTTGTCCTTCTTCCGTGGTAACTGCGGTGCCTGGGCTGATCCCTCTGTATTTTCACTGATCAGTTTTGAAATGCTGTCACCATTTCCTAAGGAAACCATGGTTAAAAGTTGCATGAGCACTCGAAGAACAACATTCTTTGAAAAATAACCTTTCTTTGCCCCCCTATTTCCCTTCCTCTTGGGTGAATGTTTGCGGGAGCACACTTCTGCCAGATGAATTAGTTCATCTTCACTGCTGTCCTCTGGACTCTGAGGATGCACTGTGTCCTTAGTAGTGCTTTTCCGTTATGACGAGCACTGTGAGCAAAAATGAAATCGAGTCTCCTGACAGTGACGTGCAAGCTCTTTCCCATAGTGCCTACAAGCGCAGTCCACCTTTTCTTTATGCACCACTCGTGATTCAAACATGAGTCAGATGTTTCTGTTATTCTTATTCTCCAAGAATGCCTAAGCACTGGCTCTCCCTCGTGAAAGCTCATCGAGCCCGTTACCACTGTCCAGTAGCCCAACACTCCCCGTCCCCATCCTCACCTCCCTCAGAAACGTCTGTTATTGTTTTCGGAAACACCACACCAGTCTTTCTTTTTGTCTCTCTGTCAAGTTATTTTTTCTTTTAATTAGTCACAGAGAGCTGTCTTATTATGCTGTTTGGCTGGTCTCTGCCCCTGCAGTCCTGGGATGCTAGGCAAGCATCACCAGGCTCAGCCATCTTTTATAGTGTTGTATGTAGAAAGGTGACACACCCTCTAACCTCCTGGAAAGCAGAAACATGGCAGTTCCTCTGGATCCTGTAATATTTACTCAGGGATTGAAAGACTAAAATGGCCTGCATCTTTTACAGCCCATGTGTGTATAATTAAAGCACACAAGCAGCGGTTTGAACTGCAAAAGGACTGACAAAGGAAGAGACACTCTCAAACCCAGGGAGAGTCTGACTCATGTAGGAGGCGGTACCCGGCTATGCCCTCCAGGGCTGCCGGCACACTGGTCATACCTATAGAGGAGGTCTCTGCTACAGGAACACAACTTGGGCTACTCTGTCTCCTGAGAACCTGAGGCGCTCTAGTCTCTGGATCAGGGCAGCGTTTGACGGTGGATGATTTTTCTTCGTCTGGGAGGCAGTCTTCAGGGTAACTGTTTATCCTTGGCTAGTGGCAGGAGGATAAGAAAGGACTCTTTGAAGGGTCACAGTAACCTTCAGAAGAACTCAAGTGAATCACTACCTAACACGCTATGAACTTACACATGGGTTTTAAAATGAATCCCAACCCCAAATCATAACACTTTTATAACCAATAAAATTATGTAAGCAGTTGCCAAGTACTTAACGAGCATAAACTGACAAAGACTTAAGAATAATTCGATTGAGTCAAATTATAGTAATAAATGGTGATGATATATAAACTCTATGTTGCCCCCATGCAGTCAGATACTTTTCCAAATGACCAAAACCTCTTTCTGGCATCTATTAAAGTATATCATTTCATATAAAATCTCCTTTGCTACGTACTTTCTATCTCCACCTTGCAAAGAAAATTAATAAACTTAAAAATCCGAACAAAGTCAATGGAATTATTTTAAAACTTAATTATGGAGAGAAGGATTCATGGTTCAAATGCAGCAGCTCACCTTAGGAGGTAGGGGGGGCGGTACTGCACGCTTAGAGGTTGACCTAATCAAAGAGAAAACCTCAATTCAGATGGTCATACATGGCTGTAACACAGATGACACTATCAAATATGCACTAAAATGTCTGCACACAGAGGTTCTGAGAGACACACAGATCCTGACGGAAACCTAAGACCTCACAGTCTCAGGCTGCATCAGCACAGCTACAAATGACTGTAAACGGGCACAAAGCCTTCCTCAGTTAGACTCTGTTGTACTGAAAGTGTAATTCCAGTTGGATTAAGCTTAGTAGAGAAAGATAAATTCAGGCTTTGGTTGCAGCTTGGGGGCAGAGCACATGGTTAGTATGGACATGGCTCTGGTTTTGTTTCCCAGCAACAAAAGAAACAAACAAACCCTCCAGATTCCCGGAGCCTGTGGAGACCTGCTTGGACCAAACTTCCGAAAGGCAAGTGTGGAAGTCTGGAAGGTGGCGGTCCAAGCTACTTTGCAGGAAGAAAGCAGGGTCCCCGGGAACAAAGGAACACACAGACTCTTTATAAAACCAGAGGTGTCGATGCTTGCGATGAAATGACATTTTCCTTCAGCCAGAGATGCGCTGACACGTATAAAGCGAAGGGCAATGCAGGGAGGCCTGGGGGCAACCCCACAAGTCCTGGGCGACCCGGGAGTGGTAACTCATGTGCATGGGAGCAGAAACATGTGCATGCCACATTCTAAGCTGCCATTTTGCTAAAGCATTGCATACAGAATACATGCGATGCTCTAGCACTGAAGAATCTAAACTAATGAAGAGTAAATAAACAAAACAGGGTTGTGCATCTATGAAAAATTAAAAACAAAATCGAAACTCCCTCCCACCAAAAGTGGGGCAGGATGTGCATGCCTGAAACCCTAGCACCAAGATGACAGAGGCAAGGTAGACCAGGGGGCTCGAGGCCAGCCTGGGCTATATGAGATTCTGCCTTAAAAAACAAAAAACCAAACAGCAACAACAACCAAATGAAAATAAAAGCCAACAAAACCAAAACCACCAACAATGAAATTCAGAATTCTGGAGCCCATGGATGCATGTGCCTGCATTATTAACCCTTTGTTTCTCAAGGGAGGACCCGAGAGACCATTGACAAATGAGCACTTTGAAGACCCACTGCACTACAGAACCTGCAGCTTAAGAGCTCCAGGTAACTGGCTGGCAGATCAAAGCCTGCGAGACAGTGACACAGTCTCTGGGTCACGCATGTTTCTCCAGAGTCTTTCAGTGAAGTGGGACACTGCCAGGGTCCTTAGATTCCATTCACTAAGACTATTTTCTATAGCAGGGGTTGGCAAACTTTTTGGTATATGTGCATACTTCAGATGGCACACAGCAGTCACAGCTCTGCTGATTAGGGGGAGAGCAACTATAGATAATACATAAAGCAGTTAATATGGCTGTATTCCAAATAAATCTTGACTGGCACATATTAATTTCATGCAATATTCCCATACAACAAAATATTATTCTTTTATTTTTCTATGCATTCAAAATGCAAATACTCATATTTAACTTAAACTGGACTTAATAATTTTATGTGTATGTGTGCACATGTAAATGTATGTCCACCATATGTGTGCATTGCTTGCAGAGGCCAGAAGGCGGCACTGGCTTTTCTGAAAATGGAGCTATAGGCAGTTGTGAGCTGCCTGATGCGGATACTGGGAATTGAACCCAGGTCCACTGGAAGAGCGCAAGTGCTCTTAACTGAGCCACCTCTCCACCCGCTGCTTCCCTCCCTCCCTTTCTCTAGTCTTCTCTTCCCCAAATGCCATTCTTAGCGAATGGGAAGCAGCTAGCTTTGACCCACAGGCTATAGTTTGCCAACCTCAGCTCTACTTGACTAAAGTGGGGACCCAGAAGTCTACATTTTCAATGAATTCTCGAGGTAACTGAAATGTACAAACATGTAAACAGTTCAATGACTCACTGAGGCCAGTCCCTCACTTGACTGTTGAATAAAGACAGGTCTAGAATATGAAGAAACTACATTAGAGAAACAGAATGGGGATTTTCTGACCATCACTATAGTATTTTTTCCCAATGACATCTTTTAATACATTATCATCACACACAGTATATTTGAACTAAAACAGAAACCAAGGATGGTGGTACATGCCTGCAGCTCATGCACCTAGGAGGCAGAGGAAGGAGAATGGCCATAAGTTCAAGGCTAGCCTGGCCTACAGAACATGATCCTGTTACAAAGAAAACAATTGAAAAACAAAACAAAAAATAGAAGAAAATAAACAAAAATCCCCCAACTAAAGAGACCCTTAAAAAAAAAATCTTACTATATAATTCATGACAGTTTTTGTCAATAATGTACATCAGAGCTCTACACTGTCAACCTTAAGACAAATCCCCATCAAAGCTCTTTACATAATCAAGTCACTAAGAGAAAACAACTTACCTGCCTGTATTTGCACCATCCACAAAAGGATTCCAATGTGACATAAAGTTTGGTTCTGATGAGAGTCCCTGTGCAGGTCACAGTTTAAATGTTACTTTCATATTTATATCTACCTTTTGATTTATTAATTATGTATCAGCCATCTTATCTGAACCTTATCTGGTTCAGGAAAAACCTCAGTGTTGTGGCCATCAGTAATCATGGCATCCAATCAGTTTTTATGTCTCTGCAATTTGTTCTGTCATGTGACATATTTAGATCAGTGACTCATTATCATTTGATGTAAACTTAAGAATGTCCCCAAAGCTACTAAATATAGCTTTCAATCTGACAAGCAGAACCACAAGAAACAAGCCACAAAAATTTTAATTATTTGCATAACTACACTATCAGCCAGGACAATTAAATAACCCATTAAATGTGCACGGGGAAATGCTGATGCATATATAAACATGCAATAAGAATGCCCATTAAAATCCGCTAGAAGATGTACTTTTATTGACTAAAAAAACCTAGACATGAAGAACCTTCTATGTCAGTCCTAACAATATCTTATTTATTCATTCCTTTGTTGAAAGGGTACTATGTAGTTAATTTCACAATGATATCCCTTGTGATGTGATGACACATGCCTATCACTCCAGCACTGGGCTGCTGAAGCCAGAGGACTTTAGCAAGTCCAGGGCAGCCTGAGCTACTCCAAGGCCCTCTCACAAACAACAAAGCGAATGATGCTACAGTCACAAACAGATGACAGAGCCCACAGATAAATACTTTAAACAGTAAAGCAATGCAAAACTGTGTTTACTAAAAACCCAAGCGAATCAGTGAAAACACTGAAGCCGAGTCCACGTTTAGTCATTTATGTACATCCTTCAAAGGCTGAGAGTACTCGGATGGGTGGGTCAAGCTATGCTGCCCTATCGTCGTCAAAACACCTACTTACACACTTCTCACACTTCAGAGTACGAACCAGGTTAGTAAAGTTAAGATGTGTAAGAAGTAGTTACTTTATTTCTTAAGATAAACCTCAGCCTAAGTTTCCTGAATTTTAATAGGAAAGTGTGTTAAAGTCACAGTTACCACTTCATCCCGGGCTTCTGTTTCTTTTCTCAGAGGAGGTTCGAACTGTAATTTGTCAACTGCAAAATACAGAACAGATACATAAAGGTGTAAAGATGCATATATATCAATTAATCATAAGTGGTTAATTTAGAGAATGAAATGAGGATGAACACTGTTGAGGAGGGACACAGGAAAAAAAATCTCTTATTTCTACCACAAAACACCTTTACTTACCCAGATAAAGTAACAATCAGAGGTTCCCCTAGTTTCTATGCTTAATTATTGGCTCAAATCAGGAAAATTAAAAAGTACTTTTGTGTAAAAGAAAATGTAAAATTTATTAGAAACAGATGACAAAAAAAAAAAATCTTCCAAGATTTTTTTCCAGGTTGCACATGCTGTTTTGAAATTAAGCAACAGCTCCAATACAGAGAAAACCTGGCAATATCTGCACAGATTCTCTAATGAGGACAAATGAGATGTCAGAATGGAGCCTATCATCTAAGGTCGAATTCTGCCATGTATTTCACTCAACCTCATCAGGCTACTTTCAGAATTACTCCAAATAGTCAAAGAGCAACTTCTTTTAGATGCAATAGTCTAGAATAGAGAAAAGTTGCTCCATTACCTACTTATAGTTATTATAATTAAAAATTAAAAAAAAAAAACTAATGTGACTAAAAGGCCAAAAAAGTATTTTTTCAACATTTATAATCAGAGATATAAGATTTTTAAATGCAATCTTATCTAATTGTTAATAGGCTTCAAATAAGATCTAGTGGTATTTATTCCTAAAAACAAGACTTGTAAAAAGTAATACAAAGTACTAACACAGTTTGTTATATGGGGTAAAACCAGCAAAGCATAAATTTCCCCTCCTCACTCCCTCCTTCCTCCTCTCCCTCTCTCTCTCCCTCTCCCTCTGTAAAGACAGGGCCTGCCACATAACCCAGAATGGCCTGGAGTTCACTGGCTTCAACTCAGGATCCTCCTCCTGCCTTAGACCCTTTAGTGCTGGGCGAGATTATAAGCATGCACAACCATGTCTGGCTTAAAATTTTCAGCGCAAGAAAGGAAGACATTTCATAAAATGTTATTTACTTAAAACAATAATCTAAAATAAAAGCCACTATTCATTAAGAACATTTAACATAACTTATAAATATCTTTGAAAATGTATTTTTGTGTTATGTGTATCAGTATTTTGCTTTTGGAGGCTAGAAGCCTGCAGTTACAGGAGGTTGTATATAGCTGGAGGATACTGTAAGCAAGGGACAGTCTGCAGATTAGGACAGACATCTGAGATTCTGCCCAGAGACCTTGAAAACACTCTAGAGAAACAGGGCAAGAACCTTAAAAGGGTCAACTTAGCTGCCAGGTAATTAGTTCTTCAAAAGAAAAGCACAAAATTCAGATGTTCAATATGGTGTTATGTTGTTCAAGAAACAACAAAAAGTACTAGAGGTGAAGGTGGAAAACAGGATCCAAAGACAATTGAAGAAAAGAAACAGACACAGATGATATACGCAATCAGCAGACAGGAAAGCATCTTAAGAGACAGACACCAGGCGAGCAGATAATCTCAGCACAGAAACAGAGAATACACTTTTAAGTATGTATACACATGTACATGTGTAACCTGTGTATGACTAAAGTTTACATATGGAAAGCTACTGTACCCGAAATAAAACTCCCTGATTGGCTTAATAGCAGAATGGACATAGGAACAAAGTTCTTCTCATGTGCAGATGTGAAGGCACGTTGGGAGAGCAAAGCCTGAGTAGTGGTCAATGAATTGAGTGTCTTCACAAGAAACAAGAGGCTCAGAAGCAGAGCAGAGAGACCATGGAAGAAATTTATAGAAACAGCAGCCAAACTTGATGAAAAAACATGAATATAGACCTAAGACGCTTAATGAACTCTGGTCAGACAACAGAACCCGAGTCCAATTGGTATAAAACTGTCTAGACTAAATGTGTCTCAGCTATGTGCCTACGATAAATACAGAAACTGAACTCAGGGGCAGCATTTCTCCACGGTCAGGGGTTAGTCCAGTGAGGAAGTGTGAACAGGCTTCACTGTCATGCAGGCAAAGGAGACAAAACACTTTAGTCTGTGGAAGTGTAAGAAGCTTGGAAAGTCTACTCAACTTGTTTAAAACTTTCACTTATTTTTCTTTAAAAAAGAAAAGCAACTTTTGCCATTTCATCCTGGCTGGCCCAGAACACTTGCCATCCTATCTCAACAGTGTGAATTCTGAGATTATGTGCCACAATACTACTATGCCTAATCTTGGCTAGAGAGGGAGGGAGGGAAGGAGGCAAGAAGGAAGGAAGGGAAAGAGGGGGGAGAGAGGGAGGGAGGGAGAGGGAAAGAGGGAGTGAGAGAGAAAAAGAAGAGAGAAGAGAGAGAGATTCAGAATGGGAGGACAGACAAATGCAAACCCAAAGGCCGGAAGAAATATAATTTCTCCCCAGGCTTTTCTGCACGTGTCTTGTTTCATGTAATGAGCACCCTCTCTGAGCTACAGGGCTTTCTCAATGAAGAACCACTCTTTAACTCAGACTGTCAGGAACCTGCCTGTGTAAAATCATGTTCATTACAGTGAATCACCATGTTATGTCTGGAAGATCTAAGTCACTGACTCAAATCCAACCCAGACACTGAGCGTCAGATGAAGGCACTTCTAAACACAGCGCCCAGCTATTGGAGGTTTTGCTCTACTCTCACAGCAGACCGGGAGTGCACTTTTCCACACACAAACGTCTTCACTTTGAGTCACTTTAACTTTATTTGAATTCTACTCCTCCCACGCCTCTTCTATTTCTTTGATAAGATGTGACCTGGTTTCTATGGTATGTTTTCTATCACTGTAAGGAATCAGTAAATGTGACTTTGTTGGAGTATTTCTGTACCCCTGGCCAGTTTAGCACAGGACATGTTACGGTGTTGATGTGAAGTGTCCACGAAAATCCATGTGCTAAGGTTGGATGCCAGCTGATGGGCTTTTGGGAAGTGACTGGCTCATGATGGCTGTGACCCTGGAGTGGATTAATTCAATGATGGGTTCATAAATGGAAAGGCTACGAGGTGGGAAGGTATGAAAGAAAGTTAAGAGGTAGAGCCGAACTGAAGGGAGTGGGTCCTTGGGCTGTGCACTGTCTCTAGCCAACTCATCTTACTGTCTCTGACTTCTCATCCCGTGTGGTGAACGGCTTTCTTCTATGGTGAACCTCGATTATACTGTTCTGCCTCACAAGGCCCAAAAGCAACAGAGCCAACTGACTATGGACTGAACTCAAGAGATCATGAGCCAAAGCAAATCTTTCTTCTTTTGTTTGCCTCAAATACTTTGTTCTATCAATAGCCAGGTTCAAAAGTCATTCATGTCCAGCAAAAATATATGGTAAGAATACATAGAATGATCATAATAACCCAATACAAAATCAATGGAAGAATGGATGAGTTGTAGTATACTCATAAACGTAATTTCCCACTACCATGTATTCCAACGCAATGGTGTAAACGACTCTCACAGATATGGTCAGGTTAAAGAAAAGGGTCCACTGTGTCAAGCTATTTGTCTAAAGGTCAAGAGTGGCTAAAAGGAACAGATGTGACAGAGCTCAGAGTATCGATTAATCTGGAAAGGGAGGGAAGGGAGCACATGAGAAGGGCATGGACTGTGACAGCATGGTAAATTAAGAGGCTGCAGCTTTCTATATGTTGAGCTGGGAGGAAGTTACACGAGTGTACAGATATTTAAATTTTTACCATGTGTTCCATTGAAGATTTGATCATTTCACTATATATGTTAGCAGCTCAACTTGAGAAAACTGAACAGACCTGAAAGGCATACTCAATAAAAATGGAGTGCTCAGCACTCTGAGCATGCATCAAAAAAACAAAAAACAAAAACAACAACAAAAAACAACTAAATATTGACTGTCTCAAAAAAAGGCTTTAGTTAAGACTGAGCATCATAACGACATCAACTCTGTGAATATATAAATTTAGTCACACACCAGTAAAAAGAAAATTTACAACTAGGTAGCCAATTCTAAAATTTATATAATTATCAGATATAATTAAACGGAGAACAGCAATGTGTGCACCTGGACAGTGAATAAAGAAAAGCAGGAGCAGGAGGGAGACAGTCCAGCAGACTTCAGCAGAGCTAACACTTGCAAGTGAGCTGCTGAACACGAGCAGGCATCTCAAAACGATGTAATAGAACATCCAGAAAACAAGTCCTATGGTAGGCATGGAGACTTTCCATGAGGAAAAGCAAGTTTTAGCAAACAGCATTGACCCAGAAGGGCTGAAGCAACTGACCCAACTGAAGCGGAGTCCTCGCTTTAAACGCTCTAACTTCATGGCAAAGGGTAAGTATCTAAAAAGAAGAAAGGCGAAGTACAGCAGCACACCAGAGGACATTCTTTCTGCACCTTCAGAACCAAGAATATACCACAAGGGGCTGAGAACAAAGGCTCAGTGATGAAGAACATTTGTTGCTCTTGCAGAGGACCGAGATTTGGTCACCAGCATCCACACGATGGCTCACAACCATCCCTAACTCCAGATTCAGGGGATCCAACCCCTTCCTCTGACCTCTGCAAGCACAGTGTACCTGGACACATGCAAGCAAAAACTCATACAGACAAACAAACAAACAAATGAATGAAGAAAAAGACTGACAGAAAGTGCAAAAGCTATAAAAGACAAATTAGATTACATTAATAGAACATTATAAAGCTACACAGGTAAATACAGTTTAATCAAAAGTACCTTTGGTATTGGGACCTACAGAAATTTTTGAGAAAAAGCATAAGGTCTGGCAGAACGGCTCAGCAGGCACATAATAAATAAATGATTTAGAAAGAAGACAGAGGGCAGGGCACTAAAACTAACAAAGATATTGAGTCTTGAGTTATTACTGGCTTATCTGTGACAAGTCCTGCTGAGTAACAGGTAGGGGAAGCCATTCTTATTTTTAGTTTGTTCTTGTTTTTGTTTTCCAAGGCAGGGTTTCTCTCTGTAGCCTTTGCTGTTCTGGACTCACTATGTAAACCAGGCTGGCCTTGCAGAGGCAGGATGCTTGGTTTGAAGAAAATGGACGTAAGCTGGGGGTGGGGTGGGGTGGGATGGGCAGTACACCCTACAGTCTCAGGACTTAGGACTGAGGAAAGGAAGTCACTGTGAGTTTGAACGTGGCCTGGGGGATAGAGCCACCTCTCCCAAAATAAAATAAACTGCATACAGCTATTTAATACTCACCTGCAAAACTTCTAATTGGTTCAAATACTGAATGAATCATCTTACTTCATTATGGTTAAAATTCTATTTGCATCATTAGTCATGCGTCTCATTTTATTATGAACTACTTTAACCTCTTAAAACAAATATACATCTAAGTCGAAAATCCATATCCAAAACTTTTTTTTTCTTTTTTCTTTTTAGACAGGTTTCTCTGTGTAACTCTGGCTATCCTGGAACTCACTCTTTAGACCATGCTGGCCTCGAACTAAGAGATCTGCCTGTCTTGGCCTCCCCAGTGCTGGGACCAAAGGCATGTGCCATTATTGCTAAGCCCTTCAAAACTTCTAATTTTTAAAAAAATGCAGCTGAGGTGACAAAGGTGTCTAATATAAAGTTTGTTTGTTTATGATTAACTCATTAAATAAAAAAAAAAATCAAAATTCCATTTTAAATATTTGTGAAGAGTCATCTTCATATTGATCTAAAAGATTTAAATAAAACCTGCCCATACTATCTGATTCAACCTGCTACATAGTGTGGAGTTACAAAGCCAACTGCAACAAATAGAAAATGTACTTTATTATGTAAAAGTACAATTTTAGCCACATTAAAGACTTACAGGGAAACAAGAAGTCAAAAAAATATCAACACTGGGATGGCTGTGGGTTATGAGATGATGTACAACGCAAATTCTCTACTTGTTATTTCTCGTAAATTTTCAGCAATGGATACAATTATCTTCATAATTAAAAATAAAATTATTTAAAAACAATAACCAACAAAATTCCAATAAAACTAGAAAAGCAATATTGAAGCCTCAATAAGTCTAAGATTTTATACCCCTATAAAAAAACATAAAGAATGCCCAGATCAACCCTCCAAGACCACCAATGAAAAATGTAAAGCAAACACATACAATTTATTTCTGAAGCTGTCCGTTCAGCTCTGGAATTCCTGTTTGTAGATCTAATGGTGTGACGAATGATTGCATGGGGCTGTGAATATAAGCATAACATACAACTTAAAATTTTCTACAACAAATAAAAGGTTCATATTTAAGTGACTGCTTACTAACAAATATGATTATCTACTAAAACACTTCTCCTAAGAAAAACAACAAAAATATAATGAGCACTAAGATGCCTTAAGGGCTTATTCACTTATTCCATGTTTATTTCCTGTAAAACACCAAAGGGATTCAAAGCCAGACAGAGACCTTGTCCTCATAGTTCAGTCCGGGAAGACAAAGGGTAAGGACATGTTCAAAATGAGACAATGGTCAGCGCGGTTTATTGCTACTACAGCCCGGACAAGGGAGCAGCACCTCCGTACTCAAATGAAGCACACAGAGGTGCTGCTGGCTTTCTACGAGGGGCCTGAAGTACAGCAGGCATCGGCTGTGTGGTATGTGGAGCTGCGTCAGACATGGACCATGATCACACAGGGCAAGAAAGGAGTGTTTGCAGGAAGTGGTGTTTGGTAATTATTTGAGCGTACTGAAAGTGGGTAAGATGAGGAACTGTGTGAACGGGCTGGGTAAGCCAGATCACAAAGGCCCTGAATGCCAGATAACAGCTCTCCATTTTTATTTTTGTGTGTGCAGATTTTACTGCAAGGGAGTGAGTGGCAGCACCAGGCCAGCTTTAAGGGGGAAGTTTTGCAGTTGTGTAAGGTACAGAAAGCAGAAATACTGGCCACAGGCAGATTAAGGGTATTTCGAGCTATGGGGCCACAGGAGCAGCTCAGCAGTTAAGAGCAGCTGGAGCTCTTCTAGAGGCCCTAGTTCATTTCTCAGCACCACAGGCAGCTCACAGCCATCTGTACCTCCACTTCCAGAGGATCTGATGCCCTTTCTGGCCTCCACAGGTGCCAGACGCCCATGTGGCGCACAGACATATGTGGAGGCAACAAAACAAAACAAAAGCACCGACACATTCATAAGTGAGTAACGTATATCCACCTCTCAGCGTGCGCTCAGACTCATCTGAAGCTAAGGCCCCCAATGCAGCCCCTAGCTACCAACTTTCTGAAGACTCATCAGTTATTGATAGCTCTGACAGTGCCTTGAGTTGTTGCTTTTCCTCTCTCCATTTCAAGGTCCGTCGTTGGCCAGAAGACCTCAAAAGCTGAACTGAATGCACAGATCTGGGTTTAAGAGAGCTGGATGTATTCCACTTCTAAAGGTTCCCCCTGTCATTAGCTCTATGCTCTGTACTATACTCCAGGTTTGACCTTTGACCTTGTTCTCTCATTCCCATCACAGGTGTTCAACGTTTCTGCCTGAATATCAACTTTATCGATTCACCACCGTCTTACTCGCCATTGGTATCTGACCTTCCCTCTTCTCCCTGTCTAGTTTATGTCTGGCAGTCTAAAACTTTAAGTAATTTCCTGCGACTCACATCTATACAGGCCAAATTCTCCCCTCCAGCTGGCATCTAGCTCCTGACCAGACCTCCATACACAAGTCACATGCAATGTGTTGTTCAGTATAAAAGTAAACTCCTTCTCCCCACACCTGACTTTATTCATGTTTCTCGCCCAGCAAGTAAGTCTCTCCACCAGATCTTCACATCAGATCTGGTAGCAATTCTCACCAGCTTTCTAGCAGCTGTCACCTTTATCCTGCTCACCTGGCTGGTTCTTTAACAAGTTTTCAGTAGATGGACTCACCGTCTACTGAACATCATAGAGATGTTCTGAAAAGCATACATCTGATCATGTCACGTCCTTCCCTTTAATGCCTTCCCACCACCCTTAGTCTACAGGCTTAGCGTGGTTTGAAAGAGACAGTATGTAGCTTTGTCGCTTTATGTCCCCTGACTTATTTTCTACTCGAGCCAGACTGAGTTTCTTTAGTTCCCCAAGTAGTCTGCTTTCTCTATTACCACCAGGCTTTCAAACTATGCTGTTATTTTCTCTATTAAAAACTATTTGTTCCTGGGCTGGAGAGTTGGCTCAGGCTCAGCAGTTAAGAGCACTGGCTGCTCTTTCAGAGGACCCAAGTTCGAGTCCCAGCATCCACGGAGCAGCTTATAACTGTCTGTAACTCCCCTAGAAGATCTGCCATCCTCATCCAGGCAAAACACTGTATACATAAAATGATAAAATAAATCTGAAAAAAACACAATAAAAAAAAACAAGAAAAATAAAGAAAGAAAAAAAAAAAAAAGGAAGGAAGACAACTCCACATTATTCTTGCTCTCTTTCTCTAATCCCAAGTCATCCTCATTGAGCGTTTTCCTGCCCTCTCTATGGTAACCCTCTACAGTGCCCTACATCTCTGAATGTGGGGACTGTGTCAGCTTCATCTCACCGTAACCCATGATATGCTAGAAGGTTTGTGTTTCAAGGACTGAAAAGTGTGTCAATGAACAATAACAACAAAAAAGTCAGAAAGTAGGCAGAACACAAGAAATGCCCAAAAAACTTGCAAACAAAGGATTTGTATATTTACATACGTAAAGATTAGTTGGGAATCAAGTAATATCTAACTCAACATTTATGCTGTACTCTTTACATTAAAGGATTAAATCTATTTGTTGTTTTCAGAAAGGCTTTCCACAAAGCAGCTCTAACTAGACTAGAACTCACAATGTAACCTGAGCTGGCTTTGTAGCAATTCTCCTCAGTCCTTGGTTTAAAAGTTGAGTGTCAATATGCCTGCCATAACATTTTGTTAATCTGAATTTTAAAAAAAATCAATTTATTCATGTTTATGTATTCATGTACAACTTAGAATTTTCTGTATTTTGTTAATATGTATAAGTAGAAAAATTAAAAAATGATTAACTCAGCTTCTAAGGAGTCTCTTTTATGAACAATTATATGCATGTGTTATGCCTAAACATTTTCCTCTTAGTCCAAAGCGATGTCCTTAAAGCCTACATTTCTTAGGAAAGAGATGTCATTTCTGTATGTTCTTAGGAAGATCACAGAGCTGAGATCTGGGAGAAGGCACCTCTGGATCTCCAGGTATGTGTGTGAGGTGATCTCATCCAAACCTCAGCCAATCACAGAACTTGGAATGAGAACAGGGTTAGGTAAGGCCTTAGCAGGCTATAATTAAGTGAGCTATAATTAATTACATATTAATAGTTAACATATAGTTTACATGGTTAATTTTGTACCTTAACCCACTTAAACTAAATTGGAAGTGTAAATTAGAAAAACCTCTCAGCTGGGCATGGTGGCTCACACCCGTAATCCCAATACTTTGGAGGCCAGGACAGGCTGACCTCTGGGAATTCAAGGTTATCCTGGTCTACGCATTGAGTTCCAGGCCCACCGGGATCCTGTGAGACCTGTTCTGTAAGGTCAAAGTCAACAGATAACGGAAGTGAACAACAGCGTTTAAAACCTCAAGCTCTTGAGCGCCCGCTCGCATCGCACTCTTACCTCCATGTCGTCATCGTCACCTTCCATGTAGTGTGCATGGCTGTCGGGGTTGTTCACCTTGTCCAGCAGCTCCACTGCGAGGGCCCGACACAGACCTGACTGCCCAACGAAAGTGTGCTGCGGAAAAAGCAAACACAGTGACATTTTACAAAGTGCCTTCACACCTAGGCTTGTGAAAATGTCACTGTGACCTTTAGGTCAGTAACACACATGGCGAATGCAGCCCTGAAGGCATCAACCAGAAAGCCTGCGATCACATGTAACTCAGACACTTGCAGGATGAGACTAGAATGCAAACCACTTCTCTATGTACAGTAATTTAATGTCTATTATGCTAATGCTCATTTATACATTATACTGGTGTGCAAATGAATACCATGGGATGTTCCCTAATGAGAAGAAGCTTGCATGTTATATATTTGTACTCATTTATTTCAGTTAAATTATAAAGTTTTCCTAGGTTGCTGTACTAATTAATTTCTCAAAATTTTTGTATATACATGTAGAATACACTATAAATTTGCATAATTAAGAAAAGCAATTAATTTTAGATGATAACATTTTGGAATGTTTTCTTAAAGGCTGAGTGAGGGTCATCAAACTCTAGCCTCAGGGCTAAATCTGGCGTACTGTCTACTTTTGTAAATAAAGCGTTCTTGGGTGTTAAAACTATGCCCATGTGTGTATCCTGTCTATGCATGCTTTTGTGTTACAATGGCTGAGCTGAACAACTGAGACCAAAACTGTACAGTCCACAAAGGTAGAAGTATTTAGCATCTGGTCCTTTATAGAAGGTTTGCTGATCCCTGCTGAAGAGATTAATAGCAACATAACTTTTACAATGTACACTTTCTGGTAACACATCTACCACGTGACTAAGAATCCCGCCATGATACATTGACTTACAGTCAGAAGCCTTTCCGCAGTTGGTCTTTTCTTGGGGTTTTTAGTTAGTGCTATTTTGACAAAGTTATGGAATGTTGATGACCTTCAAATAAAAAGAGACAGGATAAAAACATTTCACTAGTATTAGTTTTCTGCTGTTACTATATAAAATTAACTCAGGAACAGGTAGAAAGTGAGAAACAGCATTCCCCCCCCACCGACCCCTTCAGGCCTTTGAGTTCTATATAGGCCAAAAACCTAAACACAAAACATAGCCTATCCCTATGTGCAGCCACTTTGACTTTCAAGTACTATGCAATTAAACAGCAACAGCAAAACAACCTCAACCATCACACTACCGATCAGAAGTGGGCAGGCCTTGTCCAATGCATGAGCTCCTCTTTGGGGGCACTGCTAAAAGCCAATGTGTTGGTCATTCATGCCAACCCAAGTGGCAGGGAAACGCTTCACTGCCATAGACTCCCTTTGTAAACTTTGTATACTTTGTAAACCCTCAAGGCAGGAAAGTGGCTAGGTCCTCACCTGAGGAACTCCAGCAGCCAGACTCCTCCATAAGACCTCTCTAACTATTGGAAAGGCATTTCCAGCCTCTGTAACTGTCACAAAGGTCATCTCCAGGCCCTCAATAGGACCCTCCCCAGATTATGCTAATTTTAGGTGAAAAGTCTGAACAGAAATCCACCAATCCCTGAGCTACCCCAAGCTCAGGACTTGAAATTCCACCAATTCTCACCCTGGAAAACTCCATCCTCTAGGAAATCCTATATAAAGCCTGTGGTCTGCTCAGTTCCCTGCTATCCCCTTGTGGGAGCAGAGGCAGCCACCCCTGGATTCATCCCTCCACACCCTGGACTCTCCTAGTCAGTCTCTTTCATGAGGCTCCCTAACTCCACAGCTCAGCTGGGATCCTCTCCCTTGGGAGCTGCAATGCCTCTGCTGAGGAGGCTTCCTCTAGGCGCTGTGTGGTTCCCGGGCCTTTGAGTCTCAGGAGAGTTTTCCATCTGAGCAGGAAGGCCAAAATGTCCTTTTCTTATTGCCTAATTTACAGAGAATTTTTATTTCTATTCTGAGTTAGATTACATGGAGGGTAGAGAGACAACTTAAATTCTAAAAGAATTTTTGGAATTCATAAGGAATGGGCAAAGAAAAATGAGTGATTTTAGCAACCGGAAGGATTTCCCTGCTATCTGCATTGATGAAGCAGGGGAAGGGAGAGAAAAATATATGCTAAGAATCCTATTTTCATTACTAATGACAAATGGCCTTTCTGACACTGTCAAGATCCCATTAGGGAAGAGTGGCTCAAGAACCAAGAAGTTGCCATAGCAACCATCCAAGACAACACAGCACATCTCAGCAGAGAAACGCCATCACTGTTTCCTGTGGTGGTGTGAGACACACTCAAGAGAAACAGTGTGAGAGGCTGGAGTGGAACTTCTGATGCTAACAGTGTCTCTGGAATCTGACCATGAATTTAGTGTTGCTATACAACGTTTGCTGTTCCTGAAATGTTAAGGCATTCTTGTCACAAAGCCTTCCAGTTCCAAATGGCTAGCAGCATAGGGCCAGCGTTAGCTCTGAACAGTGCCCTGCAGGGCAACTTGCCTTTCATTGCAGCCATCACCTTATGATGACCTTGTTCCTAAATGAAACTGTACCCACACAGGGTATGATATGACACATAATGCAGCTCAGAACCTGCTAGGGGGAGGGGTGCTAGAATCTGAAATTTTACAGTATAGCCTGTCTCAGCAGAAAAATAAACATACACATTTGGAGGCTCACAGTCCTTCAAGAAATCATATACCTGCATAAGAATTATTTGCTGATTTATAAAATGTATGTGGATTTCAATCAGAACAATTTTCAATTTTTACCATCTAATACTTATGCCCTATAATGACAGATGCAAAAGAAAAGAGAGATTAAGATGAAAATATGAAAATGATGCTCCTTTGAGCATCATGGAAGGAAGAACAAAGCTAATAAAGACTAATTTTAAGCATCACAATATCTGGGAAACTTTTTCAAATATCACAGTCCAGAAAATATTTAACTAATGGATATAAAAAACATAGGGCAAAAGAATGTGAATTTCCAAAATCTTCACAAATTCATTTCAAATCCCTTCCCTCACCACATTTCTTTATTCAAGATGTCAGCACGTTAGAAAGTGGCCCTTTGTCAAGGGCAGAGATGGCTAGAAAATAAACCTAGTTCCTTGCCACATCCTCACAGATGGACTTGGGGTAAGCTGCTCAAGTCTGTGAGCCCTGGTTCTATCATCTACAACATAAAGGAACTGATAATTAAATTTTGTAGGACTATATAATCTTTAACTCACCATTTAGTTTTGTCCTTTAGTTTTGGAGGCTGAAAATTACTTTTTGACATTAAGAAGAGAGCCCTGAAATAGAAATTTCAGTTAAAGGCAATACTAAGACCCTTTCGTTATTGCAATTAATAGTCAGAATGAATATTCTGCTACCAATTTGTATCAGACTTTCCCCTGGAGAGGCACTGCTTTAGACATAGAATTTTTTTGATATTCATATTCTGTTTTCTGATGACACTGGGGGTCAAATCCTAGACCCTGTACAGGCCAGACAAACACCTCTACTGCTGAGCAGTGCCCATGGTCCTGAGATTTTTTTATAGTTTGGATAGGTATGAAATATTTCCACTAGCTTTAGAAAAGATCTTTAAATGTCAAACAGGCCCTTATTCACAAAACAAAGCCATAAAATGTCAAAGTTTCATTACCATCCTGTTACCTACATAACTAATAGTATATTGTAGGCATATTGTGTATTAGTTTATAACACAGCAATGACACATTCATTTAATATTAAATTATAGATATAAATAAAGCCTGACATCTATAATAATTTTGGCAAATTAGACCTATTTCCTGGTGTTTCCTTTATTTGGACAATAAATTTTTATATTGCCTTACTGTACACAAGCTAGCCTATGAGGGTATAAATTCACCTTTGATCTATTTTTCTATATGGAGGACTTAAAGAATTTTTAAAATGTTGTATTTCAGCATTTGCTACAAAGATCTCTAACTTTTTATTGAACATAGCAAAGATATTCTCTTAAGAAAAATTAAATAATTTAATGAAAACCTGAAAGAGGAGAAAAAGTCATATTCTTACAATTTTAGATATTTTATAAAAATTTACCTTTTAAAAAGCTATTATCCAAATGTTTGCACTATTAGGTACTATTATGTTCTGGGTTTGTTTGTTTTTTCCTTACTAAACAACTCTCCAGGTTTTTTTTTTTTTTTTTTTTTACAAACATAACAGTTGGCCCAGTGATAATTTGTTTAATACTGTATAAAGATACTTATATTCCCACCATGCCAGTTAGTTACAAATGGGTAATTTTTAGCCCTTTTCCCCTTTGTTTTACTTTTACATTTATTTATTTAATGTGGGAGGAGCATGACCGAGGACAGCTTGTGGAAGTTTCCTTCTCCCATGTGGGCCGTGGGATCCAGCTCAGTTACTCCCTTCCCATGTCTAGTTTCCTGAGCAGAGTCATCACGGGAGCATTTGCATATTGTGAATGTACAGACTCGGCCATCTTCTAGACTGGCGTCTGTGCAGCGGGGCATAAAATTACTTTGATGACTGAATCTCCCGGCACGCAAGCCAGCAGTAGACTCTCTCTCAGCGTGTAGCCTTCTGGGCCGTGGGCTTGTTCATAAACTATAGCGGGGGCTTGAATGAAAATGCCCAACAGTCATATATTTGCATGTTTAGCCCCTAGTTAGCGAACCGCTTGGAAAGGTTCAGGTCTGGTCTTGCTGGAGGAGGTGTGTCACTGGGAGTGGGCGTAAAGGTTTCAGAAGCCCCCGTCAGGCCCAGTGTCTGTCTCTGCCTGCTGTCTGTGGATCAGGATGTAAGCCTCCACTACTGCTCCAGCACCATGCCTGCTGCCACGCTGTACCATAATGACGATGATGGGATAACCCTCCGACACTGTACGCAAGCCCGCGATTAAAGGCTTCCTTTATAAGAGTTGCTTTGGTTGTGCTGTCTCTTCACAGCGATACAACAGTCACTAGGGCATGGTTTCTGCCCACGGTCTTTGAATCGCTCCCAATGCAGCACGTTAGATCTGCAGCCAGTAACATGTTAGAGTAACATTTCTCCCACTTGGGTGCTTTAATTCTTATACTGTTTTAAGTTTAGCTCAATATAGCCTTTCCTTCACAACATCGAAACATCTGTTCAAAAGCCTTCATTGTCTTTTTCTGGGAAGGAACTCATCTTAAAGCATAAGTGACTATTAGACTATCCTCGGTACTTCATTATTCCCCAAACAAGGTAAAAGAAAGTCAAGTCGGAACAGGAGAATTCAAGTGTTTCTATCATTTCCTTATAAAAGAAACAGGACAAACTGTTGGAGGAATTAAAATGAAGACTCAAAAAAGACTTAACAATAACTGTCATCTCCTACTTTTTTGACTATGAGGGGAAATTTGCATGGCGGTAAAATTTCAAGCAAGACAGACAACTCTACTCTTTTGTTGTTTTAGGAACAGCGATACAGCTGGAAGAGAAAGTTTGCCCCTGCATGTGTATGCAGTGTGAGTGTGTGTGAGTGTGCTTGCCCTGCCCGTGTGTGCAGAGGGCAGAGGTCAAATTTGGCTGTCTTCCTTTATTTTTCTTCATCTCATTTGGGGGACAGGGTGTCTCACAGAACCTGCAGCTTTGCTTTGTCTAGAGGGGCTGCCCAGCTAAGCTCTGGGAATCCGCCTGTCCCTGGCACTCCAGAATAGGGGTTCAGGTATGAGGTATCATGCCCTGCTTTTGTTGTTTTTTTGTTTTCTAAGACAGAGTTTCTCTGTGTGGCTTTGGCTGTCCTGGACTTGCTTTGTAGACCAGGCTGGCCTCAAACTCACAGAGATCCACCTGCCTCTCCCTCCCGGAGTACTGGGATTTGGGTGTGCGCCACTGAACCTGGCTATGCCCAGCTTTTACAAGGGTTCTAAGGACGGTCTGTAATGGTGTGTAAAGCAGCCTACACACTAAGGCAGCCCTCCAGAGCCCTGAGCAGGGTACATGACATTACTTCTGCATGTCTTACAGTACTCTTCCTAGTATGATACATGTGAAAATAAGCTCACAGCCCCAGAGTAATCAGCACTTCCTCTTCCCAAAGTGTTGTAAATAATGAGAACACCTCATTGGATGAAGGTCAAACATAGGCGGCTGAAGTTCTCCAAGCTCAATTGCTGTTATTCCAACTGCCCAGATATCACAAAGTTGGTTGTAGCCACCATTCTTTTCCACCGCTGCAACTTCTGGAGCCATCCTAGAGGGAATCAGTGAGGAGAACATTGTTTATTTCTTAAGGTGATATAAAATATGCTGCTGTTTGTTATGCTCTTAAGTGGAACGAGGCTGGAAGGTAATCACTAGGAAAGAAGAAACCTTACCACCTTGACCTACACCCCCACTTCATGATTTGGTGCTAGAGAGATGGCTCAGAGGTTAGAACACTGGTTGCTCTTGCCAAAGATCTTATATCAATTTGCAGCACCTGTACAGCAGTTCACAAACACCTGTAACTCCAGCTCCAGGGATTCTAGGCTCTGTTCTAAGCTCTCCTAACTCCCATGGGCACACATGTGGTGCATACACATACATGCAGGCAAAACATGCATACCTAATAAATAGCATCAAGCAGTACAAGTCTACTTGTACTACTACAAAATAAATAACTCTAAAAATAAAAAGTAAAATTCACTACTAAAATGCCGACTTCCTCTTCTGAATACTGTGCTCCTAGAACTCTGTGCCCCTAGAACTCTTGCTTTACCTGAGTAAAGCAAGTTGGTGAAATTGTTGAGGAATACCAAGCATCTTGTGCAGGTCAAAGAAAAGTGCCCAAAAGGAGGCGAAATACTGAGAATGAGTCAGCAGGAAGCCGAGGGCGAGGAGTCTGCACGCCTCGGGAAATGCCAGCACATGCCAGGAGCTATGGAGAGTGGAGAAGGAACCACACTCTCCCGTCACTGCTGGGGGACCCAGACAGCAAGCACTCTCTTGCCTGAACACATCCCTAACCTTATAATTCACTTAACTTTATGAAAGTCTAGGTCTGGTCTGATTTTTTTTTTAAAATATCCTTATATCTGAAGGGTTAAATGGTCTGCAAAGTGCATGAAAAAAAGACTGGCATGGTAGGGGCTAGATACAAACAACCTACGTTTATACCATTAATACGCTATATATATTAAATATACCTATACTGTAGTATACTTTATGTACCTTTATACTATAGAAATATAACATTATTTTATTATATATATGACATATACTTTTATAATATATAGTAAATTCAGATTTCTTTGTGAAAATGATGTGGCCGCACTGAAAGAATTATGGAGGAGACTTAATCTGAAACTCTCAACAACATGAAGCACAGGGTGAGGAGAGGAGGGGAGGCAGGCAGAGAGAGGAGCCACAGGGTAGCTCAAAAATACAGGGTGTGGTGGCAAACACCTGTAACTACAGCCCACGGGAGGCAGAAACATAGGTTATATTGAGTTCCAGGGCAACCTGAGCTACACAGAAGATCATGACTCAATCGTCTCCCCCCCCCCCAAAAAAAAAAAAAAATCTCAAAATACACAGTGATGGCATTCAGCGTGTAGGTGACACTGCCCAGGGGAAATGTTTCTTTTTATTTCCATTTTCAAGTTTATTAATTTATAGGCATATTGAATACCTCCAAGTTACTATTGCTTTTACATGTAAAAACATTATAATCCACACTCATAGAGATAAATAAATTATCTTAACTAATGTGGAACATAGTATGTGTACTCTAAAGTGAAGACATATTTATACTAAAGTTCTTTGCTTTCTTGCTGTGTTGGGGCTTGAACCCAGAGCCTTGAGCATGTTAGCCAAGGGCTCCCTTCAAAATGTGAGTACTAAGAAATGATAATGCAGACATTTATATGCAGAAGTGCCATATAATAGCCATGTGCACAGCACAAGAGAGAAGGTAATAATTACCACTGAGCCAGAGGACGGAAAGCCAGCTTGAGACTTGGAAGGGACTGAGCTGCGGCCCAGAAACAGCAAATAAATTCAGCTCCTCTACCTGCTGGAGGGAGACTGTGCAGCTAATTGGAGTGGCAGCCTGACGGAGTCTGCTGTGCTTCCTAGGTCGAGAGGTACCTGAGCTCAGCTCAGTCAGCTCCACGAGGGGTGGCGGTGTGTGCCCCCGAGGAGCAGCAGAACTGAGCGAGGCTTTCCTGGGAGGCAGCTTTCCTAAGTGGCTGCAGATGTGTTTACAAGGGCATGCAGTCACAGAAAGTCCCGAACACTCGACAGTCTGACTGTATGCTTGCATTTAACTTTCACCTAAGTGACACCTATTAAGGCCCTTTCTGCTCTTAAACGTGGCATATGTTAACTGAAGAAAATTATAAATATAGAAAACAATATGGAAGAAAACAAGTTGTGACCTCAATTCAAATACAGCTACTGTCTCACATATTTTTATTGGTGCTTTTTATATAGAGACATTATTTTTCCTAAGACAATTCTATTGCTTGTGTTAATTTTAGTTTAGTTTTTTTCTTTTTTCTTTTTAATTATGTCCATCTTGAGCTTGTCTGCTAAAAACTTACCTTGTTTGGACAACATCATTTTTAACACCATCCTGTTACTCCTTTGAACTGACATGTAAAATTCCCTTAGTTTACTTGAGCCACTGTTTTCTCTTGAGTATCAATATTAAAATATTACCGGAAAGCCCTTTGTATATAAAAATGCACGAGACTGTGATAAATTCCCACTAGTGAAAGTGTTGCAACTAGAGGACACAGATGCTACTTTGAGGTTCTTGAAGCCTCGCTGACCAGGCACTCTACCGGTGGTTTTCCCCGTAGCACACTTAGTGAGGGGGAAGGTTACTCACTGACTCCAAGCACTTCCCAGTCTGACTGAAGAGAAAGTCATTTAGCTGTGCCTATGCTCATCGAGGGAAACCCTCCTCATAATCTATGATTTCTTGCATGTGTTATCATAATAACTGCTGCTCAAGAGGCCTTCTTTTCAGTGGCATATTGAAGATATTAAATAGTTTGGACAATGTGGCCAGTCCTTTCTGAACTTTACTTGCCTTTTAATTTTGTTTCAGGAGGCAGACATAAAGCTTTAAATTGTCATGTGATGTGAACAATCTTTTCCTTTAAAGTCTGATGCCAACAAACGTTTCTCCACCTTTCCTTTTTCTCTGCTGTACCCCACCTTCCTTTTTCTGAGTTGGGGGTCTCATATACCCCAGGCTGGTCTTGAACTTGCTTTTAGCTGAGAATGAACTTGAATTTCTGATTCTCCTGCACTTCCAAGTGCAGGAAAAAAAGAAAAAAAAGTGCGGCCCCCCCCCCCCCCCATGTGGTGCTGGAATCATGCGTGCCGGGGAAGCCCTGTACCAGCTGAGCTACATCTCCAGCCCAGCCTATTCGTGTTCACTGTTTTTTCCTAGACAGGGCCTCACTCTGCAACCCTGGCAAGCTAGGGACTCACTAAGCAGCCCAGGCCGGCCGCACATTCACAGCGCTCGTCTCTGCCTTCCAAAAACCTGTGCCCCCATGTCTGACCTGCCTTTACTTTTGTATTTCACTCTATCCTCTGGAAGAGCAGCCAGGGCTCTTCTCTCCAGTCCCCATGTACAATTTATTTTGGCATTATTTGTGAGGTACAGAAATAAACTATCCAAATACCATATATTAACAAACCCAACCTTTAACACAAACTTTGCATGTCACCTGCTGTAGCATTCATTACATTACTTTAAATATTAAGGGATTTTGTTGTTGCCTTCTTTTGAGTCGGGGTCTCATACTGAAGCTCAGGTTACCCTCAGGTTCAGCAATCCCCTTGCCTTAGTCTCCCTAAGGCTGAGATTACAGGCATGGTCCACATGCTGGGCTCACACTAATGTTTAATATGAGGTCTTCCGCTATACTCCACTATCTGTAAACGAGGGTGGCAGTGTTTGAGAGATCGCTGTGGTGGTCACCAAGAGGCTACACCGCGCATGAGGAGCTGCTGCACACCAGCACAGGGTATGTGGGCTTTAGCAACCAGGAGCATAGTACTTGAAACAGGAAATTAGAGGAGGCCCTAGAAGTCTTTCTTTTGAAAACTCCACACTAGGCCCTTCCCTGTAGGGAGAGCAGGATGCTATGGAGAATTAAAGCTCCTAACACAATCAAAGTTAGAAAAGCATCAAGTAGTACCTACCAGTCTCTTGGCCTTTGATGGTGACTTTTATTATTAAGAACTAAGGTTCAGCCCAAACCATAAGGAAATGAGAACAGAAGAACAATCGCAATGTCTTACCAGTAAGGGGTGCCGATGAAAGACTTTCTCTTTGCAATGGTAGCTGTAATTTTTGCTGCCACACCAAAGTCAGCTGGTCAAAGGAAAAACAGCAGAAAATTGGTAGTTCTTTTTGAAACCAGCTTCTAAGCTTCAACCTTTGCACAGCATCATTAATATTTTAGGTATTAATGTCAAGAAGCTGTGCATAAGCTTAGTAACAAGATCTGTTCTTACTTGGTTCATAACATAATCATTAAAAGAAGATTTACTAAAATATTACTAGAATGAAAAATGTATTGTATTAGGCTGACTAAATTATTTTATTATAAGCACACTGAAGTTAATTTGAGGAAAAATATGGCAAAACTAAAAACATGAGAAAACATACACCTAAATTCCTTTAATCCTAAAACGGTACAAGGCTATTATTTTGTTGCTACTTTTTAGAATATTTTCTTATGTATATAAAATTTTATATTTGTTGTTATACATGATAAATATTGAATATACTATTTAGTTCATTCTTGCCATTTAATATAGCAGATTTACTCACATATTTTCATAAATATTAATGATTTGCTGAAAAGTATTCCAGGGGTTGTAAATTTCTACCATATGTAATATGACTAATAGTTTTATGAATATGAGTTTTTTTTCACTTATAAGATTATATTCTCAAGTTCAGTAGATTTCTGTCCTTCAGGAATAGAATAGGTATCACATATAATGATTATTATGATTACATATAAAAAATTAAACCTATTCGAACTTAAATATTTAATATTTTTATAAAAAATTTTAAGAACTCAAAATAACATACCTAATTTCACATCACCATGGTCTGTTAATAAGATATTTGCACCCTAAAACAAAAGCACAAATACTATTAAACTAGCAACATAAAAATTCTTTCAAAACTCAGTAATGAAGATATATTAGATGAACTTACTTTGATATCTCTATGCATTTTGCCTTTAGTATGCAGATAGGCAAGACCCTGAAGTTAAAAAAGAATATGCATTAGGAAGACTGCAAGAAATGTCTACCTGAATTATTGAATAAGAAAAACTAGACAGTCTTTCAGGAGCTAAAAGGGCTTGTTTTTGTTAACTGGTTTCTGAGCACTGTAATCTAACTTTCTGGTAAACTTGGAATAATTTATCTAAGCATCAGTAATTAAGACAACGGGTGCACTCGCCACTCCCCAGAGCTTTCTCCTCTCGGCCTCTTTATAACTATTCTCACTCCACCAACTCCAATGGCTGGTCTCTCTATACCAGGCTTTCAAAGTAACTGGACTATTCTCCCGGCTCCGCATTTCCACAGGGATTACAGAATCAGCTTATCAGTTCCACTGTCGTTCTTCCACATCCCCAGCTTTCAATATGTAGTAGCACAGACTAGCCTCAAACTCACAATCGTCCTGCCTCAGTGTCCCTGACTGAGGAGATAACAGGTGTCGGCCACAATGCCTGACTGGCTTGCCAATTTCTTTAGCAACAACAACAAAGTCTGGTTGGATTTGACTGGAACTGGGGTTTGCTCTGGGGACACTAATCTCCTAGTCCACCGGTGCAGCCTAGTTATCTATGCACTTCGGTCCTTAACTTCTTGGCAATGTTGTGACTTTCAGTACCCAGATGTCCATGCTCTTCTGCTGTATTATCCACCAGAAAGTCATTTCCCTTATGCTAATGTACACAGCATTCTTAGAAACTTTAATTTCTAAGTCTGAAATCCACTTGACTTTTGAAAAGCAATCAGAATCTTGCCAAGGTTGGTTCCAGCTCCACCTATTAGCTCTAGTAGCCACTTTGTAGATTCTCTTCCATTTGCAGTTGAAATGATTATGCAGCCTTGTGAATGAAGAGTTTTGCTGCTATTTTCAAAACTGGACTCCTTTCTATTTTAGTCTCTTTTTTCCTTCCACACTGTCACCCTATCAGAAGCTCTAATACAAGGCTGGCGTTGTCTTGGTCTGTGTAGAGAAGACACGGTTGCAGCATTTTCACAGAGACTCTGCATTGAGTTAACCAAGTTCCTTCCACAAATGCTATACTGCATTTTTTTCATTTTATGTTTTTAATCGGTTTACAAAGGAGTTTTCCTTATGGCTTTTCATACATTTTTAGGTTGGGTCCCTAAATTTCCTCACTATATTCCCAAAGCCTTCCCACTATTCTCTACTTTGCCTCCATATACAAACTGTCCTCCCTTTCCCGCTGCCTCTCTCACCGCTCCGTTCCAGCTTCTGGGCCTCCTCAGACATTCATACCCACATAAACACACACGCAGATCAGAAGCTAGGCCTCTCATAAGAAAGAGAACATGCCGTATTTGTCTTCTGTGTGCTCAGAAACTTACCCAGCATAAACACTGGATTTCACTACCTGTTCGGTTAGCTGACTGGCTTTCTCTAAGGTTTATTCATGGTTGTTTACTGGCAACGATGAGTGAATGGTGAACGGCTCTAACTCTTAGGGTCACCCACTCTTTACACGGCACCTGCATTTCCATCTTTCTGGATTATCTCGGCTAACTTATTTCAAAGGCTTCTGTGTGTTGCTGTATGGTTTACAGTACCGCTGCCTTTGAGTGACACAAAACCCAACTTCCAAATACAAATCTTGTGGTATGTATCTACCCTCTATAGACTCTTCTTTTAAAAACGATTTGTTTTATCTCATGTGCATTTGTGTTTTTCCTGCATGTAAGTCACTTGGGGCTGGAGTTACACAGTTGTGAGCTGCCATGTGGGCGCTGGAAATTGAATCAGGTCCTCTGGGAGAGCATCCACTGCTCTTCGCACTGAGCCCTCTTTCCAGCCCCCACCTTCAGACTGTGAGATCCACATGAGATAACTGTCACTCATCCTACTTAGACACACTCTAACTGCTACAAAACCCTAATTAGTGAAGCTGTAAAAATGTTGGCAATATACACTAACTTGAAACGTCTTTACATTTATCTATATATTTATGCACATGGTAACCACAGAGCATTCGCTTCTCTGAGCACATTTATATTTTTACTGGATGTTATTTGAACTTTGCCCAGAGAATGTCCCCATATACTGAAGACATTTTGTTATGGTCTGAATCTACAATATCCCTTACACGATCATTTGTGTGAACAATTGGTTCACTGAGACACTGACACGATCTAGTCAAAGTGAGGTGCTGGGAGGAGGCCTCTGAAGTTACATCAAGCCATGGCTCTGGCCCAAGGTCTCAGGTCTTCTGCTAAGATGTGCACAAGCCATGCTGTAGGTTCCCAGTGCCGGCACACTTTCCCTGCCGCAGGGGACTATACTCTCTGAATCTATGAACCAAATAAACCCCTCCTCCTTTGCTTCTGTCTGTCATAGTGACGAGACAAGCATTTTATTTCCTCTAGGTACTGAATTCTAGACATTTCTTTGTACCTATAAACTTGAAGGGAAAGTTCTCTCAAGCCTTGCGCTGTCTCCTCATTTGTACTGTTACACCTGTCACATCCCTTCACCTTTTCCTTTGCTCTTTTGTACCTGTTGTGTCTTTGGTTCTAAGCGTCTCCTTATGTGAGCATTTTGGTAATAGTGATGATGGTGATGGTGCGCTTTTCCCCATGTTTCCTGTACTTAAGAGTTCGCTGAATGTTTTGGATTGGTGGGCCCAGTTTTAATTAAATTCGGGACTTTTTGTTCTAATCTAGTCAGCATAGCATTTTATCAGCTGTGGGTTAGTTTCATTGATTTTTTTTTTTTTTTCTCCTTAAGATGCTTCTTTGTTTGGCCAATAGTTTTTAGATGGCCAATATTATGAACTGTCCTTTCTGAAATTATGTTATTTTGGAATAAAAAAACCTCACCCCAATACTGTGTAGCATCCTGTTCCAAATACTCTAGCTGCCTTGCTGTCCCTGTACTCTGCAGCATCCTGTTCTGAACATTCTAGCTGCCTTGCTGTCCCTGCAGTCAGCATGGGGTCTTCTTCCTGTACCATGGTCTGGACAAGTTCCCAAGACCTTCGTGGGCAACAAAGCTTTCCTTGCTTGTTTCCTACCTCTCAGGACTTCCTGTTTGTTATGACCTCCTGTCTTGATGCTTGAAAACCACTATTTTATGTATTTTGACAAGTTTCTTATACTGCTTTGGGTGGTGTGAGGATTGTTACTCCATTTTGACCAAATGCAGAAGTCTGCTAGCTTGACAGGAGTTTTAAAATTGGAACAGATTTGGGAGGTCATTGCTTATAAAGCCTTATTTTATACCCAGGGAACTAGAACTGTGTAAGAAGCTGAAGTCATAGACTAGACCTGACTATAAATAAAAGTTTCCACTCTTTCTCTTAGATTTAGCATTCTATCATTGCTTAAAGAAACAATGAACTTGTAAGCTGAAATATAAAGAAAACTAATTTGTCAGTAATTCTTTGGTATGGGCCCATGATTAGGTTTGTATTTTATTAAACACAATATATTTCTATTAGGTACATATTGTGGAAAAATATATTTCGAGTCCTTCCTACATACATGGATTAAAGCAAACAAAGACTGAAAATATCTGAGGTAAGAAAAATCTACCTCCAATGTACAGACTTCTTTGCTGTTACCCCTAAACGGCAGGGCAGCAGTGGCCTACACATTTCCAGTGCGTGAGCTGATTATGTAAGTTATCTACAGGTGCTATCACTACCACAGGATCTTGTGTACAGGTTATACTACGTACATCCGTGTGCACTACCACACACAGGACCATCTGCACATCAGCATCAAAGAGGAGGACACGCGACCACGACTCTTCTTGATGCCCATCTGAATACATTTTTGAAATCATTTATGATTAAGGCAGGAGCTTTACAAGATTAAAACATGGAAGCCAAACTGGGAGATTATTTTCTTTTACTCTTTAGCTTTTTGGGCAAACCACCATTTTACAGTTACTCACTATGAAACTGCTTTTCTAGCTACTTAAGCAAATACGGTACCTGTAAGGTCTCTCTGCAGACATAGGCTATTTGCAATTCAGACAATGGTCCAGTAACTAGAAGGAAAGAACAACAACAAAAATAAAAAAAGCATATTGTCGTTTGAAGCTAACATTAAAAACAGTCTAGCTGAAAAACAATAAAGCAGCATATAACTCCTGCGTATATCCCTGGATGCCTTCTTGTCTGACTGAGAGCATATAGTATTTTCATAATTAAGAAATGAAACAAAGCTGGGCGCAGTGGCACACGGCTGTGATCTCAGCACTCGGGGAGGCAGAAGCAGACAAATCTAGGTGAGTTTGAGGCCAGCCTGGTCTACAAAGTGAGTTCGACGACAGCCGAGGCTACACAGAGAAACCCTGTCTTGAAAGAGAGAGAGAGAGAGAGAGAGAGAGAGAGAAGGAAAGAAATGAATGAGACAAAACACTGACAATTTTAAAGCCCACTTTGAAAATAAGACGTTTATTCCCACACAACTGGACAGTGAAAATTAAGTGTTCATTATGCGCAAAACTTAGTACGCAGCATAGGAAGGTCCACAGAGAGCCAGGGCTGTGAGCTCAGTCCTCAACACATTCTCAGGAACAAAGCCAGGGGCATGGTGGACCCTGTGCGTAATCACACTTACAGAGGCCCCACAAAAATCTATTTCTAAAGTAGTCGGGCAGTGGTGGCGCACACCTTTAATCCCAGCACAGACGGATTTCTGAGTTTGAGGACCTGGTCTACAGTGTGACTTCCAAGAAAACTGACTAAATTAGAATAATACTAAATGTTCTTTTCAAACTCATACTTTAAATTGTCACAGTAATGAATTTGCTCTTGGTCACTCTGTCCGGCTAACTTCATTTGGGGCAATAAGAACCCCCACACCCATGTAAAAAGTAAAGTTTATATTCTACAAATATCTATAAATCTCTTAGGTCAAGCACAAGCAAAATCAGCTGACTAATCTAGAGCAACAATAAGAATTCTTAGTTTTTAAACATGTCTATAGGGACAGAGTGGATAATGTTAGAGAGAAAATCTATACAACTCACTTCCCTTGTTAGCTGGAAATGTCAAACCACAATCATAAAAAGTCAAAGCATGCCTTAAGACATATAATTGTGTCAACAGTACCATGATAAATATCCTGAAGTGATCCACCACCACAGTACTCCATGCAAATCCAGAGTTTCTCCCTGCTAATGTGAGAGAGGGAGAAAGAATTATGAACCTGTATTTCCAACTACTCAAGTGCTCTACTTGTAGCACACAGGGTTCAGGGTGCTCGAGCACAGGAAACTGCCAGAGCGATTCCTTCCTTAGCACACGCGAGAGCACGTGAGCCTCAGATGTGCTTCAATTTGAAGGAGCTCAGATAGGATCTGTTTTCCATTATCACCACTCACACTGCTCCACTAGGGCTGCCAGACAAGGCATGACCATATAAAGAGGAGGTAGGGTTAATGTAGCAGGGAAGAGGGCAAGAAAACCCTACCAGATTTAGAATTTTGGACATCTTCAAAATGCACACACTCGGTGGCGTTTACACAAAAGGGAGAGAGAGTGGCTGGAAAAAGAATATGAAATAGATCGTTCTTGGATTTTACCTGAGATAGCTCCCAAAGTAGGCTACAATGTTGCAATGTTTACATTCTTTAACCATAAATATTTCTTGCTGAATCAAAGAAAAATCATCACCTGAAAAACAAAATAAGTTGGTCACCACGTTACTCCAAATATGAAGAAATGTGAGACGACTGTATTTTGTAGTTGTTTGAAGGAATACTACAGAGTTATCTATCGGTCATGCTCATTTGATCTATGGTATAGTTCAACTATTAAGGTTTTTTACATTTACGTAACCTCATGCATTGCTAGGACAACACTCCTGCCACTGAACTACAGACCATCTCTTTGTGGGTGATCTATCCATTAAGGACCATTGGGGAATGAACTCACCCACTACTTTTGAGCAGGGAGGGGAAGCGGTAGTGAGAATTTGTGTGCATGCCTGTAAAGTTCAGAGGCCGATGTTGGGTGTCTTCCACTATCGTTTCCCACTTTAGTTTTGAACATAGATGGTCTCTCACTGAACCTGATGCTTGCTGACTAAGCAAGATTCGCTTGTGAGTCCTGGGGGGTACTCTTGTCTTTGCCTCCCAGCCCTGGGTTACAAGCACACCACCAGCAGCAGCAGCTTTTTTATGTGGATGCCAGGGATTCAAACTCAAGTACCTAATCTCAGACAACAAACAATTTACCCTCTGAGTCATCTTCCCAGGCCCAAAGTCACTCACTAGTATTGTATCTGAGCCTCAATGTCCTTTAATGTTGTTTTTAACAAAATCTCAATCTTTGACTTTACCAATAGACTCTCGAGCCAGTTGCTGGGGTGAAAGCCAGCTAGCTCAGAGAGGCAGAGAAAGCACCTAGCTGACTTCCTTCTCAGCCAAGGTCCCAGAAGGAAATCTCCTTCTCCCTTTCCACCTCAAAAACCCCTCAAACTGAATGTCCTTCCTTTCTACTTCCTGTGTATCTCTCTGTCCGTCCTGACTCCCTCTGACTCTCTATGGTTTTTTTCTTACTACTCCTATGTTCACTTCCGGTCATCTGGTTGCTTGCTCTGCCTCTTGACCTATGGTTGACTTTATTTAATCCTGTTTACAACAGTCAAGCAGAAAATTCTTGGATTAAAGGTGTGTGATAAGGCTGAGTCACACCACAACTAGAAACAGGGTTTTTTTCCAGTAAATAAACAATCTCAGGGTTCATAGTGTGACAAAATATTCGGCAACACTTATGTACTACAGTGTTTTGTGAAACTGGGTTCAATATTCAATACATATCTATTTGCAATCATATCTTCTAGTTGGACTATTCCATTTGTCCGCACACACACTGTTAAATCTAGATTTTACATATAGCAACATGTGATGTTTCTCTTTCTAGGTTTAGCTTATTCTACTTAGTGTAATTCAGTGTTGGCATTAAAAAAGATTGCATTTGAGGGTGTGTGTGTGTGTGTGTACACATTTGCACACAAGTGGAGATGAGAAAACCTGTGGAGTCAGTTCTCTCCTACCGTGGAGGTTCCAGGGATTGGCCTCAGGTCACCAGGCTTGGTGGCAAATGTACTCAAGAATCACATGGCCTTGGTTCAGTGTTTCCTGTCCAGGTCTTTCAGCTCATTGGTTGGGCTTAGTCCTAGTTTGGCTTTCCCTCATTTCTTTCTCAGCATGCTCATTACAGTACACAGGAAAGGCACTGGGTTTGTATGCTGGGTTTGCAGGATGCAGGCTACTTCTACTCCTCTAGAAATGGGTTTTACGTTGTGTCTAAAGTTGAGTTTCATTTTATCCAGGTCATGTTAAGCATGAGACTAGCTGAGAACCACAGAACTCCTTATCTCCAGGTTTAGCAGCCTTCTCATTCCCACCTGAGCATCTTGCACACATTTTAACATTTACTGCAGTTCCAGCCCCTCTCCCTGACTAATCTGTTTATGGTAAACACACTGTAAAGGACTCCACTGGCCCTCTGTGAGTCATCCCCCACCCTTCTAAGGCAATGACCCTACCTCAAACAATTGTCTGTGCTAAGTTATCTGGCTGCTGAAAGTACCTGAGTGGACAACAGGACAGGCAACTACAGCCTGGCACAAGACAGCTTTTGTCTCTTGAAAAGATGAACTATGAAAAATTGGTCTGTTTTTAGTCATTAGCTGAGTCTCGGTAAAAACAGGATATAGAATCAAAAGCTATACATCACTATGGCTTCAGTTCTTCTCAAAGTACTCTGAAAGCCCTGCAGCTAAGTAAGTCCTGATAGGGGAACAGCACTCCCCAGATAAGCCTCCAGTGTGTTTTCCCTGCCTCTGATAAGAGTGGCTGCTGGCCACACCAAAGTGGAACTGAGAAAGCGGGGAGCCACAGAGGCCACTGGATTGTCATCCTGGTCTCTTTCAGTCTTGGGACTGCAGAATTTAGCCTGAAACCCTGGGAAAAGAGTGTTCCATGTCAGTCACGAAATAAGTCCATCAGGCATGAAAGCGGGATGGAAGCTCTACATACTAAATGACAGACGCTGGGACCAGACCTAACTTGGATAACTTTAAATAAGTTGACTCACTGTCAATATATTAAAATATTTTAATACTTCCATTAGATATTTATTACTGAAGTAAGCCTTTTATCAAATGTTATTATTTCATCAAATATTAACTGATTTATGCTTTAAAGATCTACTGTATACATTTCCGCCTTGTTGCTCACAGGTTAAAATTATTACAATGATGCTTCTGAATGATACAGAAAGCCAAACCATGTTCATCCTATCGAGGCACCAATAATAGAACTGTTACTTTTTAAATAATGAAACCTTTTTGTGTTCTAGTTTATATTATTGTATCAATATTAACATAAATATTTTGTCAACACAGGAACGGAAGGAATGAAATAAAAATTACTCAGGCTGGGAAGATAGCTCAGTTTGGTGAAGAACTTGCTGAGTTCAGTCCTCAGTATCTGTTCAGGCCTGGAGGTGCAGGCCTGCAATCTCACTACTAGGGAGGTGGATACAGGAGGAACCCTGGGGTTGGCTGGCCAGCCAATTTAGCAGTGAAGAGCCCCAGGCTTCAGGGAGAGTGCCTGTCTCAGAAAATGGGTAAATGGGTTCTGACATTCAACATCTGAGGCTGACCTCTGTCTTGTTCATGCATGTGTACTACGCATGCTCAGCCGAACACGTGTGCACTCCCACACATGGACACACACTTTAAAAATTAACTGCTTTCAGAAACCCAAATAACTCCAAAGATAAATATTGCATTTGCTAAGCTTCACATAGCCACGAAGACAGTGACTCAGTGCTGACAAGCATGTAGATTTAGTTGATTCAAGTGGTAATCAAGAACCATAACTTTTTTCCCACTGAACAAAATGAGTGCAGAATGTTTACTGATAAAGGACCTTAAAACCATTTAAACAAACAAACAAAAACACTACAGTCCTGGGCCTTGAAACTAGGGACTCTTGCCTTCTAGGTAAATGCTCTCCTACTGTGCTACACCTCCAGCCCCTCATCCACTTTAAAAAATATTTTAAGACAGGGTCTCACTAAGTTGACCATGCTAGGTTTGAACTCACTGTAAACATGCTCGCCTTAAACTTGCAATCTTTGGCTTCAGCTTCCTTCATCTAGAAAACTCTGTGAGTTTTAAATTTACTAATCTAGAATCTGGCACTGAAGGTCACAGATTTTTAACATACAGAAACAAACACTATTTTTTTATTTTTTTGAGACAGGGTTTCTCTGTGTAGCCTTGACTGTCCTGGACTCCCTTTGTAGATCAGGCTGTCCTCAAACTCATAGAGACCCACCTGTCTCTGCCTCCCAAGAGCTGGGATTACAGGCTCGTACTCTCACGTCAGGAAAAAAAAAGGAAAAAGGAAAAAGGAAAAAGGAAAAAGGAAAGGAAAGGAAAGGAAAGGAAAGGGAAGGAAAAAGGAAAAGGGAAGGGAAGGGAAAGGAAAGGAAAGAGGAAAGGAAAGAAAAGAGGAAAGAAAGGGAAAGGAAGGGAAAGAGGAAAGGAAAGGAAAGGAAAGGAAAGGAAAGAAAGGAAAGGGAAAAGGAAAGGAAAGGGAAAAGGAAAGGAAAGGAAAAAGGAAAGGAAAGGAAAGAAAAGGAAAGGAAAGGAAAAAGGAAAGGAAAGGAAAAGGAAAGGAAAGGAAAGGAAAAGGAAAGGAAAGGAAAGGAAAGGAAAAAGGAAAGGAAAGGAAAGGAAAGGAAAGGAAAGGAAAAAGGAAAGGAAAGGAAAGGAAAGGAAAGGAAAGGAAGGAAAGGAAAGGAAAGGAAAGGAAAGGAAAGGAAAGGAAAGGAAA
>NW_026596166.1:10601021-10636659 GCF_907164565.1 Psammomys obesus | reverse complement strand
AAGGAAAGGAAAGGAAAGGAAAGGAAAGGAAAGGAAAGGAAAGGAAAAAAGTGACTTTTATTTTGTGTTCAAAGCTGAACTGGGAAACAGACAGCCTTAGAAGTGCAATACATTACATGTGCTTTAATTGGCACAAAAAATCTATTTAGCCTTTATTCATTATATATTACTTAAAACCAATATAATAAAATTTTTGTGTGCGGGGCATATGCACATGAACACACATGAGTACATGCAGCCACGCAGAGGTGGAGGCCAGGGGAGGGTGCTAAATGTCCTATTCTGTTATCATTCCCCTTATTTCTTTGAAGCAGGGCCTCTCACTGAACCTAGAGTCAGGCTGGTAGATAGCATGCATTAAGGACCTTGTGTACCCCTCTCCACAGTGCTGGGGTTACAGGTTTGTCACAAAGGCTTTTTTAAGGGTGCTAAAAATTAAAAACAAAACAAAACAATTTTTTTAAAAAAAATGATTTACTCTCACATATGCACAGGTACCCATGAAGGCCAGAAGAAGGTGATCCCCTGTAGTTAAGGGAGTTGTAAGCCATCTGATGCGGCTGTTGGGAACTGAACTTCAGTCCTCTGAAAAAGCAGTGTCTTAGGATTTCTACTCATGTGATAAATACCATGACCAAAAGCAGTGCTGAGAAGGGTTTATTTCATTTTAGAACTCTCCATCACTGAGGGCAGGCAGGGTAGAAACACAAGGCAGGAATCTTGAAGCTGGAACTGAAGCAAAGGTCATGGAGGAATGCTGCATACTATGCTTTCTTTGGCCTGCTCTTCTACACTACAGGATCACTTGCCCATGGATGGCATTGCCCACAGTGGGCTGGGCCTTCTATATCAACCATCAATCAATAAACTGCCCCACAGGCTTGCCTACAGGCCAGTTGTCGGGAGGCATTTCTCAGGTAAGGTTCTCTTTTCTCAGAGGACCTTAGCTTCTGCCAAGCTGACATAAAACCAACCAGGACAAGCAGAAAGAACTCTTAACTGCGGAGGGTCTTTCTCTGGGACCCTAGGGCGCTTGCATGGGGAGTGGTCTGACCTGATGAGCCATCTCTGTTACCCTAAACTAAAATTTCTGATGTGCATCACGCCCTTAAATTTATTTTTATTACCATTAACATTCCCCCTAGTTCAGAACTGAAGTATCTGAACAATGAAGCGAAGGCTACAAATATTTTATAGTATAGTTTTAAAAAATGGAAAATGAGGGCTGAGAGATGGCTCAGCAGTCATGAGGCCACGTAGCTCCTCCAGAGGACTGGAGTTTCAGTTCCCAGCACTTACAACTACTTGGAACTCCAACTCCAGGGTCTCTAATGCCTTCTTCTGTCATCTCTGGGTACCTACACACACATGTATACATACATACATAGGATATATACATATAAATTTTTTTATTCAAAACAATAGGCCTGGGGAGATTGCTCAGTAAACAGAACATCTGGTCACAGGCCTATGGACCTGAGTTTTCATTCCCAGAACCCACATGAAGAAGCAGATATGGTCATGCTCATGCTTGGAGCAGTGCTGGGGCACAGAGCAGACGCAGGATGGCCGCAGCCTCTCAGCTGCCAGCTTAAAGCCAGGTGCACTGAGAGACCTTGTCTCAAGGGAATAAGGGGAAGAATGAGGGTAGGTACCTCTATGTGTACACATATCTACATACATCCCAAAAAGAAAAAATAAAACGTTTTAATTCTCTCTTTTTCTTAAAGGTTATTAAGTTTGTAAACAGTTTCGAGAATTGAGAATGTACCACTTAGCTAGAACAGCTGATGGTTTGTTCAGAGCACATCTCATACCTGTCCCCACCTTTCCTCTCTTACATTCTCTTCTGCACTTCCAGAAAATAGGATTCCCTGGTAGCATAAATGTTTTTAAAAACACTTATTGAAAGATATTAGCACATTCCCACCTATTTAGAAAACTTTAAACTATGAAGATATGCTCAACATTTTATTGTAAAAAATTATTTTATATTCCTAATGGCATTAAAAAACAAAAACTGAGTTCATGACACAGGCAGCCTCCATTCCCCTTACTCAGGAACCCACATGGAGACTGAGCTGCCAATGGGCCACATCTGAGCAGGGGGTCTAGGTCTTCTCCATGCATGGACTCCACTGGTGCGTGAGTCTCTGCAGGACCCCCTGGGCTCAGAATTTTTAGGTTTGTTGGTCTCCTAGTGGGGCTCCTGTCCCCTCCATGACCTTCTATCCCTCTTTCTTCCAAAAGAAAGACCTTCCAAAGTTTGGAATGTGAGTCTCAGCATCTGCTTCAATCTCCTGTTGGGTGAATCCTTTCAGAGGACCCTCTATAGTAGGCTCCCATCCTGTTTCCTCTATTCTCACAGGTTCTGGTGTCTATCCTGTTTGCCATTCTGAATGAGATTTAAGCATCCTCTCTAGTGTCCTCCTAGTGTTTAACTTCTTTAGGTCTGTAGATTTTAGTATGGCTATACTATAGTATACAGCTAATATACACTTATAAGTGAAAGTATACCATGCCTGTCTTTCTATTTCTGGGTTACCTCACTCAGGATGATCTTTTCTAGTTCCATCCATTTGCCTACAAATTTCATGATTTCCTTGTTTTTAATAGCTGAGTAGTATTCTATTGTGTAGATGGACCACAATTTCTGTATCCACTCCTTTGTTGAGGGACATCTAGATTGTTTCCAGATTCTGGCTATTAACAAATAAAGCCACTACAAACATAGTTGAAAAAAATGTCCTTGTTGAATGGTGGGGCATCTTTTAGGTATATACCCAAGTGTGGTATAGCTGGATCTTGAGAGAGTGTTATTCGCATTTTTTTGAGAAAGCGCCAACTTGATTTCCAAAGTGGATGTACAAGTTTACCAGCAATGGAGTAGGGTTCCCCTTTTTTCCACATCCTCTCCAGCGTGTGTTGTCATTTGAGTTTTTTCATCTTAGCCATTCTGATGGGTATAAGGTAAAATCTCAAGGTTGTTTTGATTTGCATTTCCCTGATGACTAAGGATGTTGAACACTTAAGTGTTTCTCTGCCAGTCGATATTCCTCTGTTGAGAATTCTCTGCTTAGCTCTGTACCCCATTTTTAATTGGATTATTTGGTTTGTTGGTGTCTAATTTCTTGAGTTCTTTAAATATTCTGGATATTAGCCCTCTATCAAATATAGGGTTGGTGAAGATCTTTTCCCAGTCTGTAGACTGTCATTTTGTTCTGTTGACAGTGTCCTTTAATTTACAGAAGATTTTCAGTTTCATGAGGTTCCATTTATTAATTGTAGATCTTAGAGCCTGCACTGTTTGTGTTCTGTTCAGAAAACTGTCTCCTGTGCCAATGAGTTTGAGGCTCTTCCCCACTTTCTTTTTTAACAGATTTAGTGTGTCTGGTTTTATGTTGAAATTTTTCATCCACTTGGACTTTAATTTTGTGCAGGGTGATAGATATGGATCTATCTGCATTTTTCTATATGTGAACATCCAGTTAGACCAGCACCATTTGTTGAAGATGCTATCTTTTTTCCATTGTATAGTTTTGGCATCTTTGTCAAAAATCAGGTGTCCATAGGTGTGTGGGTTTATTTTTGGGTCTTCGATTTGATTACATTGATCCACCAGTCTTTCTATGCCAGTACCATGCAGTTTTTAGTATTGTTGCTTTGTAGTACAGCTTGAGATCAGGGATGGAGATACCTCCAGAAGATCTTTTATTGTAGAGGATTGTTTTAGCTATTTTGTGTTTTTTGTTATTCCATATGAAATTGAGAATTTTCTTTTCAAGGTCTGTAAAGAATTGTGATAGTAATTTGATGGGAATTGCATTGAATCTGTAGATTGCTTTCGGTAAGATGGCCATTTTACTATGTTAATTCTACTGAGCCATGAGCATGAGAGATCTTTACATCTTCTGATATCTTCTTCAATTTCTTTCTTCAGAGACTTAATTTTTTTTTTCTTTTTTCATATTAGTCTTTCACTTGCTTGGTTAGAGTTACACCAAGATATTTTATGTTTTTTTATGGATATTGTGAAGGGTTTTGTTTCCCTAATTTCTTTCTCAGCCCATTTGTCTTTTGTATACAGGAAGGCTACTGATTTTTTTTTTAAGTTAATTTTGTATCCAGCCAGTTTGCTGAAGGTGTTTATCAGCTATAGGAGTTCCTTGGTAGAAATTTTGGGGTCACTCATGTATACTATCATATCCTCTACAAATAGTGATACTTTGACTTCTTTCTTTCCGATTTGAATCTCTCTGATCTCCTTTAATTGTCTTAATGCTCTAGCAAGGACTTCAAGAACTATGTTGAAGAGACATGGAGAGACAAGCCTTGCCTTGTCCCTGATTTCAGTGGGATTGTTACAAGTTTCTCTCCATTGAGTTTGATGTTGGCTATAGGTTTGCTATATATTGCTTTTACTATGTTTGGGTATGTGCTTTGTATCCCTGATCTCTTCAGGATTTTAAGCACAAATGACTGTTGGATTTTGTCAAGTCCTTTTTCAGCACCTAAGGATATGATCATGTGGGTTTTTTCCTTCAGTTTTATATGGTGGATCACATTGATGGATTTCCGTATATTGAACCACCCCTGCGTAGCTGGGATGAAGCCTACTTGGTCATAGGAGATGATATCTTCAATGTGTTCTTGAATTCGGTTTGCAAGTATTTTGTTGAGTATTTTTGCCTCCTCTTTGATCCCTTGCCCCTGGCGTTGTGGTCTTCCCAGGCCACAGAGGAAGAGGATCCAGGCAGTCCTGGTGAGATTTGATAATCTATTGGCAGATGGCAGAGGAGGAGAACTCTCCCTCTCAGTGGACTAGGGGAAGGGGCTACGGAGAAGAGGAAGAGAAGTCTAGCAGTTGAGGGAGGGGGCTTCAATCAGAATATATAATGAATAAATTGTGAAAACTAAATAAAAACAAAAACCAACCAACCAGACAAAAATAAGCGAATGAACACACAAAAGTTTATCACACTAATTATGTAGACAACAATTTTCTTAAAGTCCATCCTTAGAGTCAGGTAGAGTGGTACACATCTTTAACCCCAGCACTCCAGAAGCAGAGGCTGTTATGCCAGGTTCAGGGGACCCTCAGAGACCACCAGGAGATGACTCGATGCAATTGCAAGAGAGCTTTATTACGAGAGCGATCGAACTCGGGACCCAAGTCTCACTGGCACAGCAGTAGAGAAGTGGGACCCCAAGCTCTGAGTGAACAGGATTTTTAAAGGGAAAGTCTGTGAGCTGGGGGTTTCCATGGCAGCAAGCAGGGGGGCACAAGCCTTGGCGTTACAGAATTGGGTGAAGTTTAGCAGGGCACGGTGACCTTTTCTGAGGCACATAATCACAATGGCTAAGGCATATAATCACAATGGCTATTTTTCTAAACCATATCTGAAACATTGGGGAGAATTTTCCCACCCGATTCTCAACCGATTCCCATTGATTATTGCCAGGGAGTTTGTCTCTATTTTCTATGAAGCATTTATTCTGTTATATTTCCTGGAGGCTGTTGCTAGGAGAGTTAACTTTGTTTTCTGCCAGGTGTACATTCTGTGATATTTCCTAGTACCTGAATTCAGTTCCCCGTCAAGATCTTTATTTCAAAATGGAGTTTTATTCAGGCTATCTTAAGCTCTTCAAGGCAAAGGCAGTTGGATCTGTTTGAGGGCAGCCTCCTCTACAAAGTGAGTTCCAGGACAGCCAGGGCTTACACTGAGAAACCCTGTCAGAAAAAGCTAAAAAAAAAAAAAAAAGAAAAGAAAAAAAAAATCCATCCTTATAAACAAGATTCATAACACTTAACATATCATAAACTTCCTATTTTTAAAATATCCTTGCCAGGTATGGTGGCACCTAAGAGGCAGAGGCAAGAGGATCTCTGAATTAAAGGCCAGTCTAAGTCTACACAGTGAGCTCAGGACAGCCAGTGCTACATGGTGAAACTTTATAAACAACCAACCAAACAAGTGAGTAAGTAAATATTCTGTAGAGCCAGTGTGGGAGAGAGAGAGAGGAGGTGTTGGCCACATAGCAAGTTGTTGGCAGCCTGGACTAATAGGACCCTGTCTCAATAGACAAACCACCACTAATAAGTATAAAGGGATAAGTGGAGAGAAGAAAGAAAAGAGAAAGCTTTCCTGGGGTTTTGTTCCTGCTTTGGCTGCTGACCACCACCAGCCACAGACCTGTTGAGCAAGCATCAGGCTAAGCTATGCATTCAGACCCAAGACAGGAAGTCAAGGTGGTACATCTCCATCACACCAGCCTAATTCTCTAGGGCATTTCTGAGGCCTGACCAAAGAACAGAAGATTGCAGTTTAAAGCTCACAATAAGAGCACCAATGTTTCAGTAGCGATCACAGGTAAGCCAAATCCTATCTCATGCCACTGTGTGAAGTGGTGACTTTATTGGTTAATACAGATTCTACTATAAGAACAAGACAGAAATAGTCAAATATTCCTAAAAGTAATATTTCGGTATATAAAAAAGACAAAAAGAACACAGGGCCACAGAAAGACAGTTGACTTCACTTTCTTTCACAATCATTTTTGTGTCCTATAAACAAACAAACAAACAAACAAACAACTTTCTGTTTTTATCTTCATCCTTAAAACTTACTTTAGCATTTTTATGACTATTAAGAAGAGCCACCAAAGCAATTTGTTTTGGTAAAATTTTGACTGAAATATAATAAAATTAAATTGCCAAGGGCAAGTTAGTAAGGCTGTAACAAGATTTAAGATTCTCCAGCTGGCATTTCATTTACTTAATGATGAAAAATAAAAAACAAACAAAAATACCCTCTTGTTTATGGGCTACCAAACATAGGCCCTTTTTTTGTCATACTGGCAAGTAATTACCGTTTTATGTCTAACACAATCCTAAAACAGCTCATCTGCGAAGTCAATACAAGGAAGTGCTTTGTACTATACTGGCTTTAGTGCAAGTTCTTAAGTTGCTAAATACAGTTAAGACTTCAACTTTGAAATAATGCTGTCTACAGAATTTTTTAAAATATCTTAAATGAATCCTAGGAAAACACATTAACATGATATCGTGCTTTAACATTCCCAAAGTCTGCTACAATAACATGGGAACCAACATCTACTTTGGCTTCCCCCGCAATGTTAAAGGAAAAAACATTGATCCTGCTCAAAATTTTACCATGAAAAAAAGGGCACTACAAGATGCAAAAAACATGAGCATTCCCTTCGAAAGAAAATTTTAGACGACAGTGCTTTGACCTTTTAAGGAAATGAAAGGGGATAATGAATACAGGAATATTTTGGAAACAAATGAAATAAAATAATGATGTAGAGTCCAGTGGAGAAGCTGAGGAAAAAACAATACTTGTACAGAACCAACCAGAAGCGCTAAAAGAGGCGAGTAAGTCACTGTTGTATGAGGAGCAAAAATGAATATACAGAAAACAGGGAAGACGCGTAAAGACAAACACACCTGGAGAGAACCACACAGCAGAGGAAAGGGGAGGGCCTGTGAGTCACTGGCACTATACTGATAAGGATTTTTTTTTCCATTTCTCTCTCCCTCCGTCTCTCTGTGTCTGTCTCTGTCTCTGTCTCTGTCTGTCTGTCTGTGTGTGTGTGTGTGTGTGTGTGTGTGTGTGTGTGTAAGGTGACAGACCAACCTGAAACTGGAGTTAACAGGTAGGTGTAAGCTTCCCAATATGGGTGCTGGGAACTGAACTCAAGTTCTCTGAAAAAAGCAGTAGGAACTCTTAACTACTGACTCATCTCTCCAGCTTAAAATTGTTACTCTTAACACAGTGAAAAAAAAAATATCTATGAATGATAAAAGAAAAGTTGTGAAAGACAGAAAGAACAAAATTTCAAAGGAAAACAATAGATTCACTATATTTTAGGGGGAAAAACCTGCAAAGATTTCTCAAAGATCAAAATGTATTCCATGAAGAACCTAGTTTCAAAGCCAAGAGCAGACTGCCAACCTCCAATGCAGAGCAGCACACTCCCACTGAGGAGATAAATACACCTCCAGGAAACCAACAGCAGCTCCTACAGCATTCAAAGGAGAAACGCTACAGATTCTCTGACAGAAAAATGAGTGACACAGTCACTCTGTATGTAGTCAATGATCACTCTTATTCAAAGGCAACAGAAACACCGTACATTTATAGAAAGAATACGAGTGTCTGATGCGTGCCTACACTGCCCAATGTGCTGAAACACAGTGTTGGAGAGAGATCACTATTCCTATGGCTCATACATTCCAGGAGAGACAAACAAATAATCATATAGGAAAAGTATAAAGCAGTCACATGCTATGTGAAAATTCAAACCCACAAGAGTGTGGGTTAGGTTGGCCTCTGCAGACACAACATCTAAGCTGAGTTCTGAATGGCAAGGAGTCTTGTACACAGAACAGTTTAATCTTGAAAACGGGAAGAAAATGGAAGGAGAGGTGTGAAGGGAGAAACATAAGTGAGTAGCTCAGAGTGGCCGAGCAGATGGTGTAGGATTTTATGAGCAAGGCTGGGTATTTGACTATGATTCCAAGTGTATCCAGGAATGATGTAATTTGTGTCCAAAAACTGGTTTGTCTTCCCAAACTTGTTTGATCTTCTCTTCTTCTTCCTCATTTTGGAAATCAGCTGGCCATGCTCCAAACTGAGCTTTACTTTGATTTCTCTTTTATCCTTCAGCATCAATCTGTTGGCAAACTGCTCTAGTTCTCCCTGAACACCCTGAGTATGTCTCTGCACTGCCCCAACACTTATGGATGTGAGCTTAGACTCTGACCACAGCTGACTTCTGCTGAAACCCTCTGTAAACCAGACTGACCCTCAACTCAGAGGTCTACCTGCCTCTGCTTCTGGGGTACTAGGATTAAAGGTGTGTGCTAATTTAATAAAATTATGCAAATTTAAGCCTGTTGTTATTCCAAAGCTTCATAAACCATTCTCTGATAAAACCAAATTATGTTTCTTCCAAATTTTCAGCAGCAAAAATAAAAGAAATTCCAGGCCATTAAAAAACTTACAGGAAAGGAAAGATTAAGAATAAAATAGGAACAAGGAGGCAAAAAGAAGTAGGCAGATCTCAGAGTTCAAGGCCAGCCTGGTCAGAGTTAGTTTTAAAAACAGCCAAAGCTAAACAGAGAACCCTGTCTCAAGAAACAAACAAGCAAACAAACAAACCCAAGAAAATAAACATATGAAGTGAAACATCTACCCTCTAAGTAATAATATATTGAACATATTGATGGACTCATCTTTATAAGGGGGAAACGTTTAGGTTAGGTTACAAAATAAATGAATTATAATTTTTAAGTGCCTAAACAAACAAAACAAAACAAAACAAGCAAACCCTAAAACCCATGAATTAAGAAGTATTAAGGTACAAAATGCTAGGCCCAGATATGCTAGAGTGTCTCACTGGTACAGACAACATAAAAGGAAGGTTGGCTCTATCACAGCTCATCCAAAGTTAAAATCAGAGTAAGAAGAACACTGTGAGCACTTGGAGTCATGTCTGAGGACAGCTCTGGGAATACTTGAAGTGGACATCTGAGGACAGAGCTCTGGGAGCACTTGGAGTGATGTTTGAGGACAGAGCACATGAGTCACAAGGAAAACAACAAAGCCACTGGCCAATATGATCAATTAATGAGCAATCACTGTATCATGCATTAATTCCTTTGCTCTACCTCCCTCTGTAAAATACAAATTCAAATCCTATGCCCCACTGTTCTCTTCTACATTCCTATACTCCAAATGGACCTCTCATGTACTAAGAAATCAATAAACTGCTGTTAAGAAATGATGTAATCATGACTTTTATGCGCTAACAGACAAAGCAAAAGATGCATTATGCCAGTGCTCTTAACCTCTGAGCCATTTCTCCAGCCCCAAAAGATGCATTATGCAAACAATGGCACAGACAAGGTGAGGGAGGCAAAATCACCACAGTGTACAAGCCAGTCAACACTGTCAGCCTTAATGTGCAGGGCTGGCAGCAGCATCCTAAATTCTGTGGGCATCAGCATGTACACATGTAAAGGTAATTCTAAAGATGTGAAGACTATCAGAGATGATATTAGTTCTATAAGACTGCCAGACACAAAACTGTGTGTGAGATTTAAGAAGTTCGTCTTAAAGGGTGCGGCAGGCCACGCCTTAATCCCAGCACTCAGGGATGCAGAGGCAGGCGGGTCTCTGTGAGTTTGAGACCGGTGTGGTCTACAGCAAGTCCAGGACAGCCAGGGCTACACAGAGAAACCCTTCCTCAAAAACAAACAAATAAATAAGTTTGTTCTCCTTTACAGTCAGGCACAGTAAGTGGCAGACTGCTGTAGCTGCAACTATTTGGGAAGCTGAGGCAGGAGGATTGTCTGAGCCTAAGAAGTTGAGGCTACCTTGGCCAATACTGAGACTCCTAAAACAATGAACTAATTTTATTGCAAAATAAATAAATAAACAAAGCAAGCAGACATTTGAGAAATAAAAGAGAATTTCTGATAGATAATAAAAAGTCATATTACTCAAAACCCGAATGTTAGTAAACTTGAAATAGAAGGCAGAAACCACTGTATCAGAACACAAACCCAAGAAACACACGTCCAATCTGTTAACAGAAAAACTTTTACAGCAGTGGTTGGAAAGACGGTCAGCAATTCAAAAACAATGACCTTGAGATCTGAGAGCTCACTCGCTGTTTAGAACAGGAGTGTTCTGATGGAGAAGACATTTAAAACTGGAAGGACACAACTAAGAAGTCTCAGTTAACTTTTTAAAACATAATAATCTGACAGGCAGTGGTAGCAAATACCTTTAATCCTAGAATTTTGGAAGCAGAGGCAGGCAGATCTCTGAGTTCAAGCCAGCCTGGTCCAGGACAGCCAGGGCCACATAGAGAAACTCTGTCTCAAAAAAACAAAAAACAGGACTCCATGCTAGGCTGGAAGAACATTCCCTTCTACTTACAGGCAGGGGAGCAGGAGAGAGGTTGACACTGAAAACTTGCCGGCATCCTGCAGCCTGGGCGGGTAGACTACACCTGAGACTATCCCAAGACAGGTAGGTAGTCAGGCTGAGGGCCCGGGGGAGCAGATGAGACCTGAGATAAGCCTCGGCTCAGTGCCACACAGGCCAGTGTGAGCAGATCGCACCAGAGACAACCCCTGCCCAGTGCCACATGGCACACAGTTGGAGTCGCTCCTGAGGCGACTCTAGACACCCAGGGCAGCACTAAGATGAGAGAGTAAGTAGTGGAGAAATGGAAGAGAAAGAGAAACAGAAGGACATGGGCACAACGAAGAGAGGCAGAACTGGAGACTCAAGGGTAGTGAGCAGCAGCCTGGAATGAGCAGCCTGCGATGCCACCTGAGACCATGATGAGGTCCTGGCCCGAGCTGCCACAGAGGACATGTCTGGGTCTGTGTCCTGCAGCAGCAAGGGCAAGGGGTGGAGGTGGGGGTTGGGTGTCTGTTTACCACCACAGGCAGAATTTCCTAGTCTGGGCCGCTGCCTGAGGCCATGCTGATGTTTGAGGGCTGCACAGAGCTGGCCTCATCCCTCTCCTGAGCATAATGGGAGAGCTGGCCCCACCAGCTCAGGAGAGCTGCTTACTGCTGGCCTGGGAAGCACAGCAGAGCTGGCCCTGGTTGGGGGGAGTTGCCTGGGAGCCACACCAACCGTGTGAGCTTAGGAGAGCTGGTCCTATCCCTTTCGGGCTGCAGCACTGAGTGAGCTAGCTGGGACAGTGCTGGAGAGCTCACCCTGGTGGTGTGGGTGGGAGAGCTGGAGTGGGTGGGAGGACTGACCAGCTCAGCAACCACACAGGCCCAGATCCAGGGCCCTGAGTTGGCCCACCCTAACATCTACCCCCTCCATGAACTTCTGGAGCATGTGAAGGGGCTGGTTCTACAGATCCAAAACTACAGGATCGCCATGACACAGAGCAACAGCAGGGTTTCTGAGAGGAGCCTTGGTGAGGATCCAGGATTGATAGGGTGGCAGAAGCCAGAGGCCTCATTCCAGACCAATGACTTGTTGCAATCAACATTTGGAAGTATAGAAGTCTGTAAACGGGTGTACTGTGGGACTCATCATGACACACTACAGCTTCCACAATGAGATTTTGTGTGTGTGTGTGTGGGGGGGTTTGCAAGGGTGGAGGGCGGGTATGAAGGGATGGCGAGATGAGTGGGATCGGGGTGCATGATGTGGAATTCACAAGGAACCAAGAAAAAGTTAAATAAAATTTCAAAAACCCTAAGCCAAACCCAAATAAAAACAAAACAACAAAAACCATGTAATTATTTAATAGAAAAGGCCTTTTAAAAAGGTCTAAAAATGAGAAAGATGAGAATAGAGAAAAGGAGACTGGCAAGACAAAAAAGACATCTCTCCATGTAGCAGCCTTATTTGTAATAGCCAGAAGCTGGAAACAGCCCAGATGCCCCTCAGTGGAGGAATGGATGCACAAATTGTGGTATATCTACACAATGGAATATTACTCAGCAATAAAAAACAAGGAAATTATGAAATCTGCAGGTAAATGGTGGGATCTGGAAAAGATCATCCTGAGTGAGTTATCCCAGAAGCAGAGGGATGCACACGGTATATACTCACTCATATAGACATATAATATATGATAAATCTCCTAAAATCTGTACACCTAAAGAAACTAATCAAGAGGGAGGACTCTTGCTAAAATGCTCAATTCCTATCCAGAAAGGTAAAGAGGATGGACATCAGAAGAAGGAGAAAAGAGGGAACAAGTCAGGAGCCTGACACAGAGGACCTCTGAAAGGCTCTGCCCTGTAGACTATCAATGCAGATGCTGAGATTTATGGGCAACCTTTGGGCAGAGTGCAGGGAATCTTAGAAAAGAAGTGGGAAACAGTAAGATCTAGAGAGGACAGGAACTCCACAAAGAGGGCAACAGAACCAAAAAATCTGAGCACAGGGGTCTTTCCTGAGACTGCTATTCCAACCAAGGACTATGCATGGAGATAACCTAAGACCCCTGCATGTAGCCCATGGCAGTTCAGTCTCCAAGTGGGTTCCATTGTAATAGGAACAGGGACTTTCTCTGACATGAACTGATTGGCCTGCTCTTTAATTACCTCCCCCTGAGAGGGAAGCAGCATTACCAGGCCACAGAAGAAGACAAGGCAGCCACTCCTGATGAGACCTAATTGACTAGGATCAGAAGGAAGGAAAAGAAGTCCTCCCCTATCAGTGGACTTGGGGAGGGGCATGCATGCAGAGGGTGGAGGAAGGGAGGGATTGGGACGGGAGGAGGGAGGGAACCACAGGGGGGATACAGAGTGAATAAAGTGTAATTAATAAAGAAAAAAAAATCATACTTTTAAGAAATATTTACATGAAAGAAAGAAAGAAAGAAAGAAAGAAAGAAAAGAAAAGAAAGAAAAGAAAGAAAGATACATACCTAAGTCACAAAAATAGATATTACCTGAGAATAAAGGGCTGGAAGATGGTTGTCCAAGCAAATGGACCCAAGAAACAAACAGGAGTAGCCTCTCTAATATCTAATAAATTAGATTTTCAACCAAAATTAATCAAAAGAGATGGGGAAGGTCACTTCATACTCATCAAAGGAAAATTCCACCAAGAAGACATCACAATTCTGAACATCTATGCCCCAAATACAAGGGCACCGACATTTGTAAAAGAAACATTAATAAAACTGAAACCACACATAGACTTCCCCCCGCCCAAAAAAGAAAAAATACCAGAAGCAGAATGCAAACATAAAAATGTGGAGACTCACTATGCTCAAAGTGCAGATATCTAAACACAAGTAATAAAAATAGCCTGAGAGAAGGCAGGCAGCATAGATGACAAGTAAGCAATCAGCATAAAAAAGGCTGACTATTGAGGAGATGGCTCGCAGGTAAAGTGTGTGCTGCACAGCCTGAGGAGCTGAGTTCAGACTCATAGAACCCTGGCGAGGCTAGGTGTGGCTTCGTGCTTCTATAACCCCACCCCAGTCTGCTGGGAGTCCATCCCCAGAAGCTCCAGGGAGAGCTCTGGGATATTCGGAGCTAAAAACAGAGACCGACTCATCTCAAGCAAGCAAGGTGGAACGAGGACGGGACTCAGGAAGTAAGTACTCTGACCTACCTACACACACCCACACCCACCCATGCTCACATACACCTGAAGGTGCATGCATGTGCGCGCGCACACACACACATACTACAGATACAAATGGTGAAACACTAATATCACATCATCGGTATTTACTGAGTCTGATTTCTCTGTGAAGGAGAGTTTAAATATTTATGAGTTACCTCTAATATGAAAACAATGGCTTTTACAAAAAAAGGAAGTGAGAATTCCAGCCATTCAAAGAGTCTTAATTTACGACTCCATATTTAACCACTAAGCTAAACAACACCACGTATGATAGTTTTCTTTTGGTGAGCACGCATGCGTGTAGGCCAGAGACTGACAGTGGGTACCTTTTTTGAAGGCTCATCACCTTACACATTGAGGCAGGGACTCTCATTTGAACTCAGTTTATCAATTCGGTTAGTCCAGCTCTCCAGCTTGCTGAGGGATCCTGTCTGTCTTTCTAGTGCTAGGATCACGAAAGGCCTCCACACCCACCCAACACTGGGGGGTGCTGGGGATCCAAGCACTGGCCCTTTATTTGCAAGGTGAATAATTTATCTAGTGAGCCATGTCCTTGGCCTTGATTTTTTTTTCTTTTTGTTGACTCAGTTTTCTATACTATTCATAACAGAGTTTACTGATAAGTGAGACGTGCAGATATTCAAAAGGAAGCCAGGTAAAGTAAATCAGTGCAGTACCAAGACCCATGTACCTCCCGTGGGCAGCAAAGAAAAAGCATCTGTGCCTCCCTAGCGTCCAGCCTGGAACCTAAACTATCCCCAGCCCTTGGAAACAACGTGAAGCGTTCACTCAAATGACCCCTCTAGGAAACTTTGTTTATAGTCCCATCTATTTAGTTAGAGACATTCTGGAGATCAGTCTACATTTATCACAGGACTAGTAAAAGAACTCTGAAATATCATACTTTCTGTCCGAGGGAAAGGTACAGTGTCATATCTCAAGACTTGGCTTTAAACTGTTCCAAAATAGGCTATTTCTAACTACCATGTTTATTGAAGTATACAATGATGATGCAGAAACGTATCTGAAATACAAAAGCCACTCAGATTAAGAATCCCTCATAATTATAATGTACTATTGTACGTGTCTCATTTATAAACCAGGAAATGAACAAATCACCAAATATTCACCTCCTAGTCTAAAAATAATCTTTGTGTTATCAGACACTTTCAGGAATTGGCCAGGTTTTATGTTTTTTTTTTTTCCAAAACAAATCTCTCAGTATGTTTTACTATAATCTTCTGGAACATGAAGTGCTTCAGAAACAAGCACTGAGTTGAGATCCAACTTATGAAAAATAATCAAGGAACAGCTTACATACAAAATATCAGTATCTTAGATACTGATATTAAGTCCTATCTTAGATACTGATATTTTTTTCCTTTAAAAAGCCACTGCCTACTTCCATAATTAACTTTTCAAAATTCATATTTATTAGTAAACTCTGTTCTTTCACAATTTCATGCACGTAAACTCTGCAGTCTGGCCATTTTCTTTCCACCCTTTCCCACTGATTGCCCTTCCTGCCAGCCCTGTATCCAGCCTACAATCTCTCTTTCTCCCACCCTTTTCACCTTTTCACCTTTTCACTTATTCATTTATTTATTTATTCATTCATTCATTCATTCATTCATTCATTCATTCATTCATTCATTCATTTAGTGTACCCCAGAGTTTAGTTAGGGCTGTGTGTGTGAATTCTAACTGCACTTTTTAACAGCTAAAGTTGAAATTAAAATGTTCACTATAATTGCACAAAAAATTACTTTGTTACTGTGAGTCGATGCAACTTATAAGTTTTGAACATGTACATTTAAAATTAAATTTTATTTAGCAATAAAACTGTCACATCAATTGTGACTATCAAGCAATTTAATACAAGATATAATTTAATATATTAGAGATATTCTATTGACCTAAAAGAACACAAAAAAATTTATTTTAGGCAGAAGAAGGAGACGAGGAGGAGAAAGAAGAGGAAGAAGAGGAGGAAAAGGAAAAGGAGGAGAGAGAAGAAATACAGAATATCCATCTAAGTCTTATAGCCATATAAAAACTGATAAAAATGTACATAAAGTAGTTTAATACACACCCATACCAGGCAGGGTTTAATCCCTAGCAACACACAGACATACACACTACATAAATACATACCAGGCTCCAATTTGATGATTTTTACTGCAGCTAACTCTCCTGTATGTATATTTCTGGCCTAAAAATGAAAATAGAAAAATTCAGGTTTGTTAGTTTTATAAATATTACTAGGTACACTATGCTAATAAATTGCCTATCAACCATGCTTTTATCAAAACAAAAAAATCAACATCTTCATTTACAATAAAATGAATATACTCATTTTCTCATTAAAGAAAAATATAGAAAAGACACAAAAGTCTTTTTAAAGATTACTTTAGTCTCAAAACACCTACTGTTTAAATCTTTTAGTATATCTCCTACTATATATATATATATATATTTAGTATATGTGGCTTATTTTTTCAGTACAAGAAAAAAAAACACAACTGGAGTGGGAAATAAATCCAGTTTTCTGTTGTAAAATATGATTACTACAGGTAATTATGTGCTGTTCATTAACTAGATTTTGTTTCCACAAAGAAATGACATATGTTTAAAGTGACAGATAGGCTTACCCTGACCTATGCATGCACAATGTATCCATCTGTCAGTCCTGACCTCATAAATATGTGAAATTATCATGTGTCAATTTAAACAATGAACAAATGAGCTGGGCTCCATGGCACAAGCCTGCAGTCCTAACTCCTGGAAGGTAGACTTAATCACTTGACCTCAGGATCTTGAGGATCTGAGACCAGGCCAATAGCACAGAGTGATAAGAATTTCAATGAATGAATAGACAAATAAGATTTCCATATGGCCAAAACTGCAAAAATGAAACCTTCATGTTTGTTTCATACTATAATCATAATCACAAGCCACTAAATAAAAATAAACGTAAATGAAAAGCAACCTTTCCCACATTAACTCCTTCCCATCTATCCATGTATGTGACTGTGTGTGCACGCAGATGATGGAAGATGATACCATTATAGTCTTCTACATTTGCAATGCTGCCTAATCTTCTACCTAGAGAATACATGGTTTATCTAACTCACTACTTTTACATATCTAGGATTTTAACATTCTGTAATTATTAACAAAAGAATAAATATATCGCAGCTTATATCTGTCTTTATAGCTGATATATCTTTATATCTGCTTTGATTACTTCCTCAAAAGAAAAGCCACTATTTTATAATGATCACGGTTGAACTATAATTAGTGCTACAATGAATATCCCTCCAAATAACATGTGACAGCTTCTCAGTAAAGTAACCGAGACATACAATTTTTAGCTTAAACAATATGTGGACTTAAAATGCCTTACTCCCATATTGCTCTAAAAACTGTTTGACACAGGACATGAAAGAGAGAAAGAATATGGAAAACAGAACCAGAGCTCATTTTCACTGTGCCCAGTTATATTCCATATGTGAAAATGAAATTCAATTACTGATAATATTTTATCCATTTTATTAGATTTAAATGTCAACTTTCAGCATAAAAAATAAGTACCATACAATTAAAGAGGCATGAATTCTTTTGGCAATTTTCTGGATTGAGTAAATCACATCATCAGAGAAATAAGGAAAAAAAAAAAAAAGGACACAAAGAACAAAGATGCAGGAGGAGAATGTTAGAAGAGTTTTTAGAATGACCCAGAGGCTGAGAAAGACTGGTAGAAAAATAGGAAAGAACAAATGTCCTTGTTGTATACTTGAGCACATTTTGGATATATGCCTAAGAGTGGTATAGCTGGACACTGAGGAAGCGCTATTCTTAATTGTTTGAGAAAAGTGCCAGATTGATTTCCAAAGTGGTTGAATAAGTTTACATTCCCACCAGCAATGGAGAGGGTTCCCCTTTCTCCACATCCTCTCCAGCATATGTTGTCACTTGAGTTTTTGATCTTAGCCATTCTGATGGATGTAAGGTGAAATCTCAGAGTTGTTTTGATTTGCATTTCCCTGATGACTAAGGATGTTAAGCATTTCTTTAAGTGTTTCTCTGCCATTCAATATTCCTTTATTGAGAATTCTCTGTTTAGCTCTGTACCCCTTTTGAGACTGATACTCCAACCAGGGACCATTCATGGAGCTAACCTAGAACTCCTGCACAGATGTAGCCCATGGCAGCTCAGTCTCCAAGTGGGTTTCCTAGTAAGGGGAACAGGTGCTGTCTCTGACATGAACTCAGTGGCAAGCTCTCTGATCATTTCCTCCTGAGGTGGGGTGGGGGTGGTGAAGCCTTACCAGGCCACAGAGGAAGACAACTGCAGCTAGTGGGATTGGAAGGGGATGAGGGAGGGGGCTACAGCTGAGATACGAAGTAAATAAATTGTAATAAATAAAAAAATAAAAAATAGGAAAGACAGACAAGCAGAAGGGAAATGACTATTGTTGTCAACTACAAGAATTCACCACATTTCCTCCTGAGGTGAACTAAGAACATTCTTTACTTCCCTATCTGTAGTCACTCCTCAAACCAGTAACAGGTTTACAAAAAACTAGAGCAGAGAAGTCTCACAACCTTCCTGACCTTCTTTTGGTCCTTGAATAAAAGAACTATCCATTAACTCCAGGTCTTAAGCTCTTACTACAATTTAGCATTTTCACCTGTCCTGGCTGTAGGAAGAATGGTTTGTATGTACTGAGCTGTCCACGTCACGAGAGCCGGGTATAGAACAAGCAGAGTTCACTGACCTCTTGTGAGTCTTACTCGGTAGATTATGTGCTTTAGAAAAAAAGATTCCCCAATGATGATGGCAATTACACCTGTAGTGCTTCATGGTTTGTGTTATTTATGGCTTATGTTATTTAATTCAATTACTTTAATCATAAAAAAGTTCAGCTTGACTATCCAAGGCCAAGATGCCAACAGCAAGGGATTCAGAACCAAAGAACTGCGTGCTGATGACAAGGTGATGAGGCTTTCTTTCAGAATGTTGACTGTCCCCCCCCCTTTTTTTTTTTTTTAAAGTTAACAGGTACTTGATAAAGTAGTTAATTGTATAATTTAACACTGATGGTTTTTATCTAAAAAATTTCCCTAACATAATAATCATCTTTCTCACCGAAGTAATGGTTCCTATGAGGATTTTATTTGTTCATTGATGCATGTATGGTAGGAATAAATGCATGCTAGACAAGCTACATTCCTAGGTCTTGATGGTGATTTTTAATGTTACAGCATTTGAATTTACACATTAAAGTCTTTTTTTAAAAAAATCTTAAAAGTTTAACTTAATCTACAGAAAATATACTTTAAAATATTTTGGAAAACACACACAGCCAGAAACCTTGTGAAGAATGGGATAAAATCAAGTTAAGACTAAATATTCTCATCAGCCTGTAGCAATCCGAGGACCTACCGCTTGTGTCGTCAAATGCCAGCACATTTGCTGACTGTGATTCTGTCTCTAAGAGGATCCTCTAAACGTTTCCCTTGAATTCTACAGAAAACAGGAAAGCATGTATGGACAGAGTGGAAGTATCCTTACTGGGAAGATGGGCTGAAGAATAAGGCAACACAGAACAGCAGCAAGTACCACATGTAACCACAAAGGCAGTTAAGTAACAAGGAACCAAGTCAAGGCGGGAGCCTTTGTAAGAAACACAGGGTTTAACACGAGAGACAGTGACTGACACAGTTCCAACCACAAACTATTTTCAGGATACTCATTATCCCAAGCCTTGCTGGTAACTCAAGGCCGGTTAAGTGTGTGGTCCTCAGGACACCAGCTTTGGAAGACCGTCCCTGGGCCCACACTCTACCAATCCAGTGAGTACATAGTTGACGACATTCCAATCTCCTGTCACTGGCCCATGTTATGAGACTGAAAATAAACTGAATCATTTTTTTAATCATTTTAAATGATTTTTTAAATCATTTTTTTAAACTGAATTTTCTTTTTTTGCTTATGCGGATTCAGTCATTTTTATGTCCACAAACTAAAAAGAAATTTTGGAGAAAAGGCTATATAGAGTAAGATTGTGTTGTTTAAAAATATTAAAACAATCTGTCAGCAAACAGGGTAGTCCCGTCTCTCCCGGTCTTCCCTTCCTAAGGTAACTACTGCACACAGTTTAGAGTGCATGCTTCCAGGCTTTTGATTTGGCTGATTTTTTTAGACGAGTTTTGCTTTCTGTGTGGGTGTCCTGACTGCACGTGTGTCTGCGCACCATGCACACGCTGCTGCTCACAGAGGAGGATCCGGATCCCCTGCAACTGGACTCGCATCTAGCCGTGAGCTGCCTTGTGGTTCTGGAAATCAAATCCAGATCCTCTTGAACACCCAGTGCTTTTAAGTGCTGAGTCATTTCTCCTGCCCGGATCAGACTAATTTTTAAGAGTACACATGCAGAGATGTGGACACTGAAAATGTGTCTGTATGTTACAAAGCTGAACAATCTTAGATACGATCCAGCAATCTCTGCTTCGAGGAATGGACCCAAATGAACTGAAAACTTACATCTGCATACAAATGTTTATAGCAGTCAATCCATAATAAAATAAGACAGGAGATATTCATGATGTCATTCAATAGATAAACTAATAACTGGGCTATATCTATTGGCAATAAAAAGACAGGACCAAAAAGCCATGAGGACAGATAGAGGAGCCGGAAATACAGATTGTAAACTGAAGAAACCAATCTAAAGAAGCTATAAATATAAATATAATAAGCTATACATATAATCCCACCTACATGGTATGAAGAGGCAAAGTTTTAGAAATGGAAAAACAACTACAACCTCCATGCCAAAATCAACCAACCAATCAACCAACCACAATAAAGACAAAAAAAAAAAAAAAAAACCCACAAAAAATTATCAGTGGTTATGAAGAGAAATAGATGACATGCAGAAGACTTTTGGGACAGCCAGTTTTCTATATGCAGGTATAACATTGGAAGCACATCATGTGCCTGTCAAAAAGCATGTACATCACTTGGAGTAAACCTTTATATAAACTAGGGATACATAAACATGGCTATGAAAAGAAATGTACCACACGAATGCAAGATAGTAATAAAAGGTGAAGATGTATACAGGTTAGGGATAGATAAATATAATTCTACGTACTGTCTGATCAATTTGTAAATATAAAAATGCACAAAGAGTAAATCAACAAATAAAAAAACTTTTAAAAATTATTTTCTGAAGAATGTTAAAGTCAGTTTTTAGGACTCCAACTATATAAACTGATGATATGACTGTTCTATGGTCTCAGTAAGGGCAGGTTTTTATTATAGATATGAGAAAGAAGAGAGAACAGCCACAGGCAACTGGAAGAGTCCAGAGCAGAGAGAGAAAGACTGAACACTGCCAGAGCTGTCTACAAGTGAGGGGAGATGAGCAGGGGTAGAGAACAGAGAAAACATGAGAGAAGCAGGAGCTGAGCACGAGAAAACAAACAGAAACAAAGCACAGACCAGCAGGGTTGGAGGGGAATGAATAGCTGTGGGGAGGGAAGCCTGTGAGCTGAAGGGACTTCAGGGGAGACTAGCATAGACTCTGCAATGATACCTGTGGTTCTGAGGGGGCCTGGAGGCCAGCATGCGCTCAGATATGCTGACAGGCACCACAGGTAGCCAGGTGTCCCTTCTGCCAGAAGTGAGGGAGGCGACTCCTGACAGACAGGAACTAGTTTCACAAGTACCTGAGGAATGCTGGCTTTTATCTAACTGCCAGAAAGTCTCCTATAGCCCAGGCTCAGCTCATTTCTGGATATTTGGACTGTCTTTTGGCGCTTAGGGAAGTGATGTCTCCTTTGGTCCTGACAGGAACCAGTATAAACATACTGTTTCAACTTAATAGAACTAAAATAAAAAAAGCAATGCCCAAGAACTCATGGATTTCTTTTTTCCAGGGTGTCTCCGAAGGAAACACAGCTCTGGGAAATTTGAAAACTACCATGGAAGCTCAGAAAGCTGGTATCTGAAAATTCAGATGCACTGGGCAGAAGCCTGAATAGATATAGCTACAGAAGTAAAGAGCCACAAACTACAGCTCCCACAGACGGGAATATTCCAATGTCAGTGTGCACTTGGAAGACATATTTCTCTCGTCTCCAAAGGAAAGCACTGATGGGCAAATGTTTGTACTCTGTAATTTTCCAGCTGAATTTTTAAAACAGAAAGCAGTACCAGGCTCTTTTATAATGAAAGGCAAAGAGGCTGGGGGGGGGGGGTGAGGGAGGAGGCGCACATGCACACACACAGAGACTTTTCAGATTCAATTCAAATCAAGTGATCTTCCAGAAATTTAGCTATGGAGTTTCACAATATAATCCAAAGGAGTACTGGATCTCGAAATACTGAATTTTAAAGTCTAACACCTCCTCCAACAAGTTATCCCTTTTAAAACAAACACACAGAATTTGAAGATTTTGCACTGCTTGCAAAAGGAACTAAATTCCCACACTACCTCTACAAAGAAATTTTTTTTTGTTTGTTTGTTTTTGGAGATTTGGTTTCTCTATGCAGCCGTGGCTATCCTAGACTCGCTTGGTAGACCAGGCTGGCCTTGAACTCAGACAGATATGCCTGCCTCTGCCTGAGTGGAGGGATTACAGGCGTGCACCACTGTGCCCGACTCAAAGAAATCTTAATATGTTAATTCCTATTTTAGTAGGTTATTTGGCATAATACCCAGACAAGCATGGTAAACACCCAGAAATCCAATACGATGGGATTGCTACAGTTACATGTCTTAGTTAATTCTTACCAGCTGGCTACTGAAATTATTAGATGAAAAAATGTTTCTAATAAATAAGCTTTACTGTTCTTCACATTAGAAACATCACCCTCTCTACTCCAAATTAACTTTCTTTGTGTATATTTTTAGGGTTACAAAACTTCATGCAGCCACAGTCAAAGCCCAGCTTTGACTTTACATATGCCCTCTTCCTCTAAATTTTTTTAATAACTGGAAAACAGGTGTCCAACATTCGGTAAGCCACCTTTATGTCCAGTAAGTGTTCATCAGGGTCAGGATTACAGAGCTCAGACTCGAGAACTGGAATTATACAAAGACAGCAACATAGAATCTACAAAATTTAAAAACAGAATAGTAGTTGGCTCATATACAGAAGCGAGCAGTTGTGCCTCAGGCTTTAAAGATCTATGATCGATTCTTTAATGACATTTTCTAACAAGTCCATTTTATACCACAGTACTACAGAGCACTTACTGTGTGTGAGGCCCCCCTACCAGTACTAGTGCTCTACTAACCCTGTGCTGTCTTCAGGGCCTTCTTCCGGGTGGGGAGCTACAGACGCAGATGGCAAATACAACCACACCATGTCAAGTCCTGCACACTGCAACACATAGGAGTGTTCTCGGCCCAGGTGCAATGGACTAGAAAAACATTTCCAAAAGGGAAATAAATCTAAAAGATTTTCTGGGGGGTGGGGAAAGGTACCATTACAGGGTTATGGATGGCAGAGTACCATGCACCACTCAAGGTCTGGAGACAAGATGGACAGTTCCAAGAGGTCAAAGTGCTTGCTGCTGAACTGATCATAAGCCCGCAGGAGGAGATGCTGAGAGACAAGGATGCTTTGATGCTCAGAACAGACTGTCCCATTCTCTGTTTTCCCGAAGCCGTTACCCATCAACTTTGGGAGACGTGTCCTTTTCTCCTACATCTTAGGAGATTTCCTCTCCAGCCCTCTTTTGCCACTGCTCCTGCTGATTTCAACATTTAGCTCCACCCTCTCACCCCTCAGTCACTGGCCTAACAGAGTTTCTGATCCTCCCTGCCCTGTTTTGGGATTACAGGATGAACGCTCACACCCAGTTTGTATGATGCTGGAGAATGAACCAGCGCTTTGTGCATGCTGGGCTCTATTCCAAGCCAACAACAACAACAACTACAACTTCACTATTTCTTGTTTTATTTCTTTACTTTGAGACAAGATCTCACACGGTAGCTCAAGCAGGCTCAGAGCTCACTGCGCAGCCTTAGCTGGCCCTGGACTTGCGGGAATGGCACACCCAACCCTTGCCACAGCCTTGCTTCTCTCCCTCCTCCAATCCTCCATTCCAGAGGTCCTTTCACTGCACCAACCAAGCTCCTTAGGTTCTGATGCGTGCCTGCTTCCACACAGATGAACAGATCTGGACAGGAAACTCCTCTCAGGGGAGGAGTCTGTACTTGCAGGGCTTCTTCCACCATTAGGCAGACAAATTCAGATTTTTCTAGCCAAATCTGAGCATGTGCTTTTTATTTTCAATTTTATTTTAATTTAAAGTACATTTTTCATACAATATGCTGATTATGACTGCCCCTCCCCAACTCTTCCCAGATTCTCCCCACCTCCCCACTAACCCAAGTCCACATCCTCTCTTGCCTCCTCTCATTAAAAAATAAACAAGCATCCAAAACAATGAAAAAAAAAAATAGTAAGGTTTTTTTTAAAAAACCATGAATAGGAAAAAAACAAACAAACAAATGAAGAGAAAAACAAAATGCCAAAGAAAATGCCCAAGAAACACATATTGATGCAAAGTCATACATATTGGCACACACAGAAATCCTTTAAAAATACGAAGTCAGGAACCATAACATAAACAGAAGACCTGTATGGTAAAGGGGGGGGGGGTGAGTAGGGAGAAGCCCAGACAAAGCATTATGAGACCAAAAATAAAAAAATAAAAATGAAAATAAAGGCCTCTCCAAATACCATGGTTTGGTTTTGTGTCAGCCACTGCTGCTGGTGCACACTCAGTGAGGCTGTCAACGGGAGAGAGCTTCCTATGAACGGGAGCGGAGTCTGTGTCCATTCCTCTCAGCGCTGGGACCCCATCTGGTGTATACCGGAGGACACGATTTTTATCTCCAGTCAACTAAAGCCAGTCTGCTTGAATACTCACTTGTCTCTGAAAAGACCTCTCCTGACTCTTTTCTAATACAGACTAATTGTGCTAACAGGCAAGTTGCTTCGGTGGATCAGCTAAGCTGAACTATTACACGGAGGTCATAAAGGCTAAGGAAAGGAAGAAAAAGGCTGCACGTGTGCACAGCAATTGAATTCAGGTAGTCAGGCTGACAGCAAGCGCTTTCTACCTGATGAGGATCTTGCCGGCCAAAAGGGCTTCAACTTTTAATATAGGAAAGATACAGACTAATAGTCACTGCTGATGAGTCCAATTTTTTTGGAGACTGACTAGCCAAAACTCACTAAAACTTTAAAACAACTTAGAAAATCTGATTCTAAAAATGTACTTTAAGAAATACATTTAAGAAATTAAGGACCCATAAAAAAGATTCATTCATGGATACTGACTTTGTTTCTAACAAGGAACTATACATAATGCATTAAACTACCAGGGGGGCCAGGGAGATGGGTTGGGGTTTAAATGCACTTTCTAACCTAGCAGAGGGCCCAGGTTTGGATCTCGGCACCAAATGATAGCACACATCTGTCTGAAACTCCAGTTGCAGGTGATCTGGCTCCCTCTTCTGGCTTCTTCTGGTGCCAGGGCTGCTGACATACACATAAATTAAAAATACAGATTTCTAAAGGGGAAAAAAAATACTAGCATGGCATAGTGGTGCTGCCTGTAATCTCAGCACTTGGAAGACTTAGACAGGAGAACTGTGAGTTCTGGACTAACCTGGGCTACCCCAGGATGCTGTTTTACACACACACCATAAGAAAAAAATCCTAACTATATACAGAATACAAGAAAGTAAATACAGATATTTACTGAAACTAAAAGTTGGGCATACTATTTAAGAGACATCCCAAATATGTCTATATAACTTGTATTTCAAAGATTAGACTGTCTACACTGTCATTTTTGCCTACTGTTATTGTTTGCTTTTTGTGACTGTGATTAAATAATTTGGGGAGAAAAGGAATCATCTGGTTTAAATTCCAGGTCACAAGCCTTCACTGAAAGGTCTAGGCAGGAACTCAAAGAAACTCTAAGTGGAAGCAAAGCTTACTGCTTCTTCCCTCGCCTTCTCCACTAGGCTGGATTTCTTCTTCCCACATCTGACTAGGGGTGAGACTGCTTACAGTGGGCGGGCCATTCTACTTCAATTAGCAGTTAAAAGATCTGATCTAAGCAGTCTCCCAGTGGAGACTCACTCAGATACTCTGGGCCAGTGGTTCTTAACCTTCTTAATCCTTTAATACACCTTTAATACAGTTCCTCATATTGTGGTGACCCCTAACCATAAAAATGTTTTGTTGCTACTTCATTACTGTAATTTTGCTACTGTTATGAATTGCAATATAAATATCTGATATGAAGGATATCTGATATGCAACCTTTTTGGTTAAGAGCCATTTCTCTAGGCTATGTCAAATTAACAAAATGTTTTTAAGTCTACAATGATATGTAACAATGTCTTCCTGGTAAAGAAAACACAAACACATTTTCATTTCTTCTTGTATCATAGGCTTCTAAAACGAACCTATAGTACTTAGTTTATTTTTAAAAGACAGTGAAGAGAGAGCAGCCTATCCACAGACAATAGGATAGGCAACGTGGGACTGAGTCCCTCCCATGAACTTGCACTACTGCAGAAATAATCCAGAGTGGCCCAAACAGCTCCACCACAGCTATACAGAGTTCTTAGTCATTTGTTACAAGTCACTTGTTTTACAATGTATTAACTCACAAGGAATGGTAACATACAACTGTGATCCTACAACTCAGAAAGTGGAGGCAGAGGCAGGAAGACTGAGAGTTTGAGGCCAACCAAGCTACAGAGTAAGACCTATCTCAAATGTTAAAAATTACCCACCTCTCTCTCTCTCTCTCTCTCTCTCTCTCTCTCTCTCTCTCTCTCACACACACACACACACACACTCACACACACACACACACACACAACTGGATTGCTTTTAATGACAAGAAGGATTAAAGAGGTGGGGCTGGAGGTTGAAGGGTGTGAGGAGAAGCTTACACTGGAAGTCTGCTCAGACATCCTATTTTCATTAGAGACAAACAGAATAAGGATTTTCGTTTGTCTAAAATGCTTAGTGTTTTGTCTAATTTATAATCGCACTTAGAACCTAGTTTATGGGACCCACTAACTTCAGTAACAGTAACCATAAATCCAAAGTTCCAAAACAATGAAGGCAAAATAAGGCAAGGCAGGAAGGGGTCCAACAATTGGGTGGATAGCAGCAGCCTCGCTTATAAAAGAACTGAGCCTGGCTGAGACTGAAAGGCGTGAAGGGGAGAGGTGACCGCAGAGAGACCAGGAGGAAGTGCTTCTACAAACTGGTGCTTCCATGCACAATCGAACATTAGTCCACAAAACCCTCCAGCCCTCCGCAGGGGAGCAAGCCTGCCACGCCTCACCACAATCTGTACACAGCTTACTATGCGCCAGGCAGTGCAACAAGGGCTGTGGATTTGAATGCTGCCTAATGAATGGAAAAGACGTAGCTTCCAGGAAGCCTGGGATAAGGAAAAAGCAGAAACCAGGAGACTAGGGCATCAAGATTCAACTCCTGATAGTGTGCAATCTACCAACAAGGCAAAACCAAGTTTCTTTCTGAGTAAAATAGGGATGAAAAGACATCTGTTCCATCTATTTCATAGGATTATGGCTGGAAACAAATAATGTACTGGAGGGTTATGCAAACATTAGTCACTCTTAGTCATTTTAATCCGATTTTATTTTTATAAAATGTTGGAAGGTGGGGGCTACTATGATTCATGAGCTCAAACCTGTGAGGAGAGCCCTGGCCATCAGACATAGTCTGAAAATCTCCCAGGGAGATAAAGATATTCAAGAGAACTAGAGCTACATTAGACATACATTTCTTGCCTCTTTCAAAGGTCATCCTCTTTTTTCAACTTAAGTAGTACTTTGCAAAATCAGAAAGCAAAAGCCTAAAAGTAAAGTGCACAAATACTGAAAATGGTCCAAAGTGCCAAGAGAGTGCTTGCTCTGGTTTACCTGGTCTTGGGGAAGTTTTCATATTGCTAAGGCAGGCCTGAAAACACAAGCATCACTTTTAACCGGTTTCATCTTTCTTTTCCTGTGTTCTTGGTCCAAAACCACAACTTCAAAATTTAGAAGTGAAACTTTCAATTTTTGAAAGCAAAACTGAAAACAAAAAAATCAATCTGCATTCCATCCTATGTATGTTCATCAGAACAACTGAAAGTGATCAAAGTAAAAAATGCTACACCTGTGCAAGGCTGTGGTGACTTCTAAGCACAGAATCTGTGCCCCAAGATAATGACCATAGCATCTTACATCTATCTTCTCTTTGCTGAAATACTTTAAAGATTTCTTTCACAGCTTCCACATTTCTATGAAAGTAGAAAGACATTTTGAAGTAATTTGCTTGCAGCTATGATTCAGGCTTGCACTCATCATAGGAACCACGTTTTCTTTCAGTCTTAAAACATACTTATTTCTGAACTCTAAGAAAAAAAAAATACTAAGTAAGATCTTAACCAGATGACTTATAAATAGTAAACAGTTATAACACTTCATCTCAGCAAAACATAATTTATTTTTATAGTAATTTACTATTTAATGTAACCTCTATTTTAAAAGTTTTAATAAGGTATCACTGCTTAACAAAATGTAATTTAAGATGAGATTTTTGAAGCACATGCCTTCATCTCTAACTGTTAACTTTACTTTCAAGTTATTTACTCTCAAACCCCAATGTGAAAACCAATAGTCTCTCTAAAGTCAGACTCCCAGGACACTAGGAGAACACTTTAATCATGTCCCTATCAAAACTGTTCTCTCTTAACTTCGGATCTGAGGCCATTACATATCTTGACAGACTTTATTAGGATTTAATGACTAGAGAATACTCATAGAGCAAGACAAAGAAAACAGTGACACATCCTTGCCTACAAAATCAAGCCTTAAAGAGTACCACAAGACTTAGTCATACAACTGGTGAACTTTATTTAATTATATTAAATATTTATATTAATTATAATAACATGTAGTTCTCTTCCCCCAATTTTGTCTTGGTTTCAGTGCTTGCACCTGAGCTCACCATTTAGCTTCAAAACCAGGGTCTTGCAAGTCAACAAAACAGAGAGGCAGCACTCACACCTCTGCTCAAGCTTGGCTCAACTCTAACCTTCTCAATGAAGCTTATCCCAACAATCCCCGTGAATTCCTCAGGCTAGAATCCCATCCAGCCATTCTGAATTCCCTTAACCTGTCCACCTTCTCTTCATCTTTAATCTCTCCAACATAACACACATTTATGGTCTCCTGTGCAGAGAATACCATATTCCATGAAGGTGGCAATCTTCATTTACCTTGTTCACTTGATGTGCCCAGGGGCAGCGTCTGTACTATGAGAGGTCCTACACAAACACTCCCTTCCCCCTTCTACCCCAGTTCTCCATCACTATTCCTCATCAATCATCGAACCTCACTCTTATCATCCTCACCAGGAAAATGGGCTGGCACTCTCTGGAGGAGTTGGTTCTAGCCTTCTACCTGGTGGGTCCTGGGGATCAAACTCAGGTCGTCAGGCTTGGCAGCAAGAGCCTTACTTGCTGGGCCACCTTAACTGCCCCACACCTCCATTCCTAATAAAACTGTGACTTTCCATGATGACCTCATTGCTCTCTTCCTCAAGCTCTAATTACTGAGCCGTGGCACCATGCTAGACTAGCTAAGACAATGTGCGATGGAACCATGCTAGTAGCCAATACAATGGTATACCTAAGGTCACTGTTTTCATGTAGTTTTAATAATAATCATTTAGTAAAATTAATAATTTTAATAAAAAATTATTATTAATGAAAGACCATTCATGGTTCCTCATTGCAGTCGGAGCAGATGAAATAAGACGGCAGAGAGCAGGTTGACTCCTATGGACTGAAGCTCCTCGGGCCCTTGCTTCCTCTGACATCATCAGTGTTCTGTTTTTTTCTGACCTCTCTCTAAGACTATAGTCCCCTCTGCTGCCCTAAAAACTTCCTGGGTGACCTCACCACATGTCACACGTATAATCCCATTCACCGATGATGACTCCTAAACCTGCAGCTCCAGTTCAGAGCTAAGGCTCAAACTGCACTTCCTCTTACCTAAGAGACACACTCACTTACACAATATCTGACAGTCAAGCAATCCCAAATGCAAAACTCAGATCCCACTAGAGCTGTTTTTTCCTGTTAATAGTACACACACACACACAAAAAAAAATGTCACCCAAGACAAACAAAACAAATGCACCCAAGTGCCATCAATTACCTTCTCGCTCTCTTACAGATCATGGGTATTTGAAAACAAACAAACCTTATAAATCTGAACTCAAATATCTCTCTCTTTGGTTTCCTACACCAGTATGCAAACTTACACAGACTGTCATCCAGATTATTCAGGAATGGTTTCTACATTCCAACTACTCTGTATTATACCACAGAATATTTCCTCCTATAATACTTCTTCAGATTACAGAACAAAATACACCTTTCTCATGCCCACGTGCAAGATCTGCCATCTTGTTTTTTGCTGCCCTCCACTACCAGTTCTTTTAGGGCGGTGGCAAGGGACCTGGAAGGAAGATGTACACCCTTCAAGCTCATCAAGGCCAGTGCAGTGCCAGTCCTTAGAAGATCCCCAGATGCTTGCCCATACTAGTCCCGCAGTCTGAAATAGTTCCCTGTTTTGTCAGTCTGGAAACTAATCTCCACAAAAAACAAACAAACACCCTGTAGTTCCTGCCTCTTCTTTTGTTAATCTTCCCCAGTTGACCCCCACATCCCCATAACCCTGATAAAGACAGAGTTGAGTATTTCCCCCATATCTATTATGACATGTACTGAATTGCGGGGTTGCATGTTTGTTTTCCTGACTAAATTACACACTCCTTTTTGACAGTGCTTTCTTTCTCAGGCCTGCAACTCCAGACCCCAGCACAAAGTCAGCACTCACTATCACTATGAACCAAGCTGTTTCTTTGCAATGGGATCCTGGCAAATGTTTCAAAGTGCCTAAAGCCATTCCAGAATTCTGACTGTTGGCTTGGGGGAGAGAAAGAAAGGCCTTGAATAAAAGTGGGATTCAATTACAGCAGATGTAACTCATCAAACTTGCAGAAGAACCTACAGAAATGGTAGGACTATAGAACAGAAATTTGTACACAAATTATGTCATTTATAATGGCAAAACAACCTTAGAAATTGGAAATAACTGATGTGAAACTTAGAGATTCATTCAATGGATCCTTTTAGAGACAGTAATTTAAAGAAAACTGTTGGTGCTGCAACATGACTGGCATCAGAAAACAATGAAAATCACTTCAGAGACATCTAAAAACATTTAGATGTCTTCAGAAAAGATATTAGAAAAGGCTTGAGAAGACTACATTACAGCAGTGTTTATTATATCTGAGCAATTTACTACTGCTAATATCATTAAACAGATTATTTCCTAAGCCTTGGCCTTGTTTGCCATAATACAGCTGTAAGGCTGGTGGCCTGGAACTAAACATGTCACACTTGGATAAGCAATCAAAGAGTTAATAAGAGTTTAAAAGAAGTACATGGGTCCCCTACTCTTAATTTACATCCTATAAAAGGTAAGAAGATCTTAGAATTCCTCTGGAAATTAGACTAGAAACAATTTTGGTACAAAATGGTAGAACAGCTCGTGCTGCTGGCTGCTGGTTGTGAACCATGACGGTGACACACCAACTGCTCTGTGGACAGAAGGTGGGAGACACTTTATTATCTAGATTTCTCCTTCCTGTTAGCAAGTGTTAAACCTCACAAACAGGATCTGCCTAGCTGGAGCAGTCCTTCATCCATCATGCACCACACTCTCCTCTTTTGTGTCTCTCTCCCTCCACCATTTCCTGCTCTGCCCTCAAGGATTTCCTCCATTTATCTGAATCTTTACATTCCTCTGTCTCAAGCAGAGAACAGCCATTTAAGATGGAGTTTGCGCCTCTTGGGAAGTCCTAGGAAAGGAGGTTCCAAGGGCACCTGTGTGTTTGCAGAGTGTAAAACTTCACAAAGACTCTCAAGGCCGGAGTCTTCTTAAAGTTACTACTTCATGATATAGCTCAGATATATATAAAAAAGAGGCTGGGATGAGTAAGCATTGAAGAGTCCACATTATTTCTCACTAGTTCTTTTATTACTTTGTGTTATGGATGGAGAATGCTTTTAAAAAGCTCCCTAGGATTTTCAGTTTCTTAAAAATACACAATCATAATACACTCTCTCTGCCTTAAAAAAAAATTCCTAAGTCTCGTGTTCTAGGCATATTAAGGAGTAAGTATAAACTCACAAAATTCCACAAGACTTAGATCACTGATATTAAATATGCTATGAAACAGCTTTTCAGAAATGTTTTCCCAGAGAACTCAAGTTATTGAAATTTGTAATAAAAACAGACATGTGGCTATCATAAAAAGCAGTCCAGGAATACACAGAGAACTATATACACACACTGGCGTAATGTCAAAATTAAGTGCTCAGACAACTGGGTGGCAGAGTCACATTCATTCTTTTGACAACCTCTTAGGAATCACTTACTGTGCGCTGCCTAATTCTAGGTGTTAAGATACAACAAAACGGTGTGCGGGGGAGGGGGAATCCCTGTCTGTGGAGTATTTATATTATTGGATCAAAACAGACATGTAAAAAACATAAGTAAAACACTGTGCTAGACAGCTCTAAGTACAACCATGGTCAGGTATGTCTAAAAGGAAGGAAGTGAGACATGGACTGCCTGGGAAAAGACACTGAACAGAGGAAGTAGCAAGAACAAAGACTCCGAAGTGGGAAGATGCAGGCCAGTGTGGTTAGAGCAGAATGGAAGAGGGAAAGCGGTGGATGAGGTTAGAGGTCAGGGTGAGGGGCTGGGGCTTATAGAACTGAGTAATGTTTTTCTAGACAGCAAAGTGGCAACAGGTGGAGGACGGGGGAGGGAGGTGGTCCCAGGTAATTAGAACAAAACCAAACAGAAGACACCCCAAGTCTACAGGCTGTGTGGGACTCAGAGGCTGGCTTGGCATGCAAGGAGTGCACATATAATGTGAGCACGATGGTGAAAGGTGGGAGGCTGAGGTGGGGGTGGGAAGTATTTAGCCTCAGACTTGTCTGTGGTAGTAGACAAGGGCAGCAGGGCCAGGAAGCAGCTGGGTAAGAATCAGGCGGTCAGCTGTCCTCTAACTTAGAGTGCTTTCCCCAGTCAGAGGGCTACTCTGGTTGTTACTCTGAAAGAAAACATGGTCTTGGCGAGATCCTTGTAGGTAAATAGACCCTTAAATTTTCTGTAGTAGGGAAAAGGGGGGAAGGGGAGTTGAGGGTGGAGCAAGAGCTAGAAATTTAGAGTATAGTATAATTACCATGACCTGGTCTAACTTACAGGGAATCTAAGACAAAGATGATTGAAAATACAACTGAGAAAGCAAACAGGAGTTTGTTTCTTAAAGAGCAAGCATTTCCTAAATACAACGAAGGCACAGATAAACAAGTATGTGCTAACTACCCCTAATTTTACATAAGGAAGGAATTCCATTATAATTGTGCACTTTGCATCAAAGGTATTCAAGCCAGAGTCAGGACCTTGCTCCCAGCTGCACGGCCCTATATCTAGAACAGTCTGGAGTTAAGACTCAAGGGCCTTTTTTTTTTAGGGAGTAAAAAGCCTATCCAGAGTCCTCACCCCAGAATCAAACAGTGCTAGCGGTATCCTGATACCACGGAGGTACTACTGCTAGAAAATTACTGAAAAGCAAGTAGAGAAAAGAGGTGCTTTCCTTGCATAGTACCTCCTGTGTAAATCAACATACCTCAGTGGAGTCAAGATATTACTCATGAAACAAGGTCATTAGGGCTATATGCAAATTACTATATGGAATATATAGATCAAAACATCAAGTTGTTGCGAAAAGAAAAGAAACTTGTTCTTGGTACCCATAGAGAACTGCATTAATTCTGCCCTTCTGGAACAAAGAACAAAAGCCATAAGGGAATCTCTGACAGTCTCGTGCTTCTGAGCCCTTCTAAAACTTAGCCGACTTAAGAAACTGGTTTGTTATGGCATGCTTTGTTTCTTTGTTTTTGTAATGTCAAATTACAAATTTATTGTTATTTATTTTAATATAAGAGACCAGTAAAATGACAACAGCAATTATCCACTCCTAATTATGGAATGCTATAAATCCCAAAGAGAGGAATTATTGGAGTAGGAAAAGATTATTGGAGTAAGTTATATTCCTTATTATCAACCAGGTACAAACGCTTAAGCTTCTGCCAGGTGAAAAACAACTCTCTAAATTTGTTTACATTTAATTACATTTTACTTATTTACTGGGTTTGTGTGCGAGTGTATGGGTGCGGGCATGCGTGTAGAGGTCAGAGGACAATGTGTTGCCACAGGGAGAATCCGGGGGATTCTTTGGACCTGGGGTCCAAAGGCGTAGCAGCAAGTGCCTTTACCTCCTGAGTCATGTCACCGGTCCCCTAAAAACATCTTTCTACAGGCCGTTGTGTTTATTCTTTTACTCCAGAACCAGACTGCTTACAGTTCACAGTTTAGAGCCCGGTCCCATAGAGTTTTTTAAAGTCAAGTTCATCCATAACAATTATTTAGAATGCAAATGTCTGTATTTGCAGTATTCTTTCCCGTCTACCGCCTGCCCCTGGAACATTTTTTTTCCACGCTAACACCAGAACATCCTTCAGAGAAACTTCAATACCATAAATACGCCTTAAAAACCACAAAAAAAGCTCAGCCGTGGTTAGGAAGGTGCGGTTAGTTCTGTTGGTCGGCAGCCTTGGAACCGGTGGGGAACCCCGGGTGCTCGGAACGGTGCCGCGGGGTCCCGGCCGCTTCCTGGCCGGACGCTGTGGTCCGGCGCATCCCGAGGGCGCCCCACGCTCGCAGGCCGGGCCCGGGCCTCACCTTGTACACGTCCCCGTAGGTGCCGCTGCCGACCCTCTGCACCAGCTCGTAGTCGTGCTGCGGGTTCCGCCTCAGGATGTCGGCGGCAGGCCTCAGCGGGGCCTCCATCTTCGCTGCAGCCAGCCCGGGGCTTCGCCCGCGGCGCCCGGATCCCGCTAACGAGGGCGCGCGACGGCGCTTCCCAACATGGAGCCTCGGCCCGCAGCTGCGCCTGCACCGGCGTGAGCGAGCGCGGGGGCGTCACGGGCCGCGGCCCCGGCAGCCTCCTGGCCTCCTCGGCCCCTCCAGGCCCCGCGCCGCTCGCACCCGAGGGGCCGCCCGTTCCCGGCCGAGCGCTGCGAGACCCGCGCCCTCTCGGAGACGGCCGTGCGCACAGCCGCCGCACCACGTTCCCCCACCCGTGGCTGCGTCACCGGGAGACACGTTCGCGGCCGGCGTGGATCGAGCCCGGCCCGCCCGAGAGCGCAGGCCCAGAGTGCCGCCCTGAGGCCCGCCGGGCGAACGACACCCTCCTCGCCGCCGCCG